>NC_057808.1:547439803-547772737 GCF_018294505.1 Triticum aestivum
AGAAACTTATGCACCCACGAAAATAATTTTCATAAATCACAGAAACGTGCTTTTACTCTGATTCTATTTGTAGAATATTAATATAGAAATTTCTCAGGCCGTCCTAAGTGTTTAGAATTTTTGGAGTTTCAGAAGTATTCGAAATATCCAGATTGCTACAGACTATTCTGTTTTTTACATATTCTGTTTTCTTTGCATTCTGTGCTTGTTTTGATGATTCTATGGCTTTCCTTGATGAGTTTTTGCCATAGAAAAGTTGGAATACAGTAGATATAATGCAAGAATAAAATATGAATTGGTTTGTTACAATACTTATAGTAGTGATTTGCTTTCTTATACTAACGGATCTCACGAAGGTTTTGTTGAGTTTTGTGTGATTGAAGTTTTTAAGTTTTGGGTTATCTTACGATGGAAAAAGGAATAAGGAGTAAGACAAGCCTAAGCTTGGGGATGCCCATGGCACCCCAAGTTATTATCCAAAGAGAAGCAAGCAACTAAGCTTGGAGATGCCCCGAGTGGCATCCCCTCTTTCTTCAAACGACCATCGGTATTTTACTCGAAGCTATGTTTTTATTCGTCACATACTATGTGTTTTGCTTGGAGTGTCTTGTATGATTTGAGTCTTTGCTTGTTTTGCTTTGTGTTCTAAGTCTTGATCCTTTACTGGACACACTTTTTTGAGAGAGCCAAAATTATGCCATGACTTGTTAGAATAGCTCTCTTTGCTTCACTTAAATTTTTATGAGCTATGAATTTGCTCTAGTGCTTCACTTATATCTCTTTGAGCATGGTGTGATTTAGTATTTTTGAAGAAATACTCTCTTGCTTCACATATATGTATGTGAGATTTAGTAAAGTTTTCAAGAAATTCTCTCTTGCTTCACTTAAATTACTTTTGAGAGTAAGAAATTTTATGGTCATGCTCTTCACTTATATTTGTTTGAGCTTATCAAAAGCAACACATGAAAATTAGTCCCAAAGTGATAGATATCCAAGAAGGATATAATAAAAACTTTCATGAATATCATTGGACAAAATAAACTTGATTCATTGTAATAGTTTTGAGATATGATGATGTGATATGTGAGTCATGTTGATGAGTAATTATGCTTTAGTAAGAATTAGTGTTAAGGTTTGTGATTCCCTATGCAAGCACGAAAGTCAATAGTCATGCAATGAAATTACATCCGACTTGTGGTGCATTATTCAGTGTTAATTATGCTCAATGCTCGCTTATGAGATTATTCGTTTCTTGGTTGGTCGCTTCTCAATCTTTTGCTAGCCTTCATTTGCACTAAGTATGATCACTACTTGTGCATCCAAAATTCTTTAAACCAGTATTGCCACATGAGTCCACTATACCTACCTATATGTAGTATTCTTTTGCCATCCTAAGCAAATTTGTATGTGCCATCTCTAATTTTCAAAATAAATTTCTCTTTTGTGTGCTCGTACCGCTCGCGAGGCAGTGAGGGGTGGCTAATATTTTCCATGCTAGATGTGTTATTCTCACGATGAGTGTTTATTCACTTGTCATCGCACGAGATTAAGGCAAAGGTATTACGGATGCCCGGTCCCGAAATGAAAAATGAATTTACTTTATGTTGTTAAATAATAAATTCCCAGGAAAGTGTTGGTATGGAAGGCAATCGTGGATACGTCTAGCAATGGAAAGTGAAAGTATGGTGGAAAAAGGAATAAACTTTATTTTCTGTTTGGGAACCGCCTATGATATATCTAGCATGGAAAGTGTTGGGAGGTCTAAGTCGTTTTCGTTGGTGGGAAAAGTATGCCCCTCAAAGTGTTTTTATCTCTCAATTTTCGCTTTGACCTCTGGCACCTCTACAAATCCCTTCTTCCCTCTGCGAAGGGCCTTTCTTTTACTTTATGCAATTTTTATTTTGAATTTGAGTCTCCATCTTCTCTTATAAAGCACCAACCAGGAGGCACTATGATCGTACTTGAGCATTGGGTGTAGCTAATATGCGAGTGTGTTTCATGAATGGATCAATGATTGAGCATGATGGGCTAGGGATAACTTATTTTAGCGCCGATATTTTGAAAGACATGGTTGCTTATTGATATGCTTGAGTATTTAAATCTCATGTCAAAACTAGACTATTGCTTTGAACCATATAAAAGTCCAATTATCTATGCTATAAAGAAAGGAATATGATATGACATGTTAGGCAGCATTCCACATCAAAAATTCTGTTTTTATCATTTACCTACTCGAGGACGAGCAGGAATTAAGCTTGGGGATGCTGATACGTTTCCATCATATCTATAATTTTTGATTGTTCCATGCTGTTATATTATCATTCATGGATGTTTTATAATCATTTTATATCATTTTTTGATACTAACCTATTGACATAGTGCCAAGTGCCAGTTGCTGTTTTTTGCATGTTTTATACATCGCAGGAAATCAATACCAAACGTAGTCCAAACGCAGCGAAACTTTTAGCCGATTATTTGGACCAGAAGACATCCAGTGGGCCGAAGAAGCGCCTGAGGGGGTGCTCCGAGGGGAGTCGACAAAAATCAATTCCAGCCGCCGCAGAGTCCAGAACCACCAGATCCAATCTAGAAACCATCACGGAGGGGTGCATCATGTCCATTGGTGCCTCTCCGATTATGCGTGAGTAGTTCTTTGTAGACCTACGGGTCCGTTGTTAGTAGCTAGATGGCTTCCTCTCTCTCTCGTTTGATTCTCAATACAAGGTCTCTTGGAGATCCATATGATGTAACTCTTTTTGCGGTGTGTTTGTTGGGATCGGATGAACTTTGAGTTTATGATCAGATCTATCTTTTTATCCATGACAGTGATTTGAGTTTCTTTGATCTCTTATATGAATGATTGCTTATAGCCTCGTATTTCTTCTCCGATATTTGGGTTTTATTTGACCAACTTGATCTATTTATCTTGCAATGGGAAGAGGTGCTTTGTAGTGGGTTCGATCTTATGGTGCTTGATCCTAGTGACAGAAGGGGAACCGACACGTATGTATCGTTGCAACTAAGGATAAAACGATGGGGTCTATTTCTACATAAATAGATATTTTCTACATCATCTCATCGTTCTTATTGCATTGCTCATTTTTCCGTGAACTTAATACACTAGATGCGTGCTGGATAGCGGTCGATGTGTGGAGTAATAGTAGTAGATGCAGGCAGGAGTCGGTCTACTAATCTTGGACATGATGTCTATATAATGATCATTGCGTGGATATCGTCATGATTATTCGAAGTTCTATCAATTGCCCAACAGTAATTTGTTCACCCACCGTTTGCTATTTTTCTCGAGAGAAGCCACTAGTGAAACCTACGGCCCCGGGTCTCTTACTCATATGATTTGCCTTTGCGATCTATTTTATTTGCCTTTTATTTTCAGATCTATTAAACCAAAAATACAAAAATACCATGCTGCAATTTATTTTATTTGGAGTCCGATCTATCAATATTTACAACTCTCTCACGTCCGTTTGCCAATTTTTGGCGCCGCTACCTGAAAGGGATTGACAACCCCTTTTACATGTCGGGTTGCGAGTATTTGTTATTTGTGTGCAGGTGCTGTTTACGTAGTGTTGCTTGGTTCTCCTACTGGTTCGTTAACCTTGGTCTCATCACTGAGGTAAATACCTATCATCGCTGTGCTGCATCATCCCTTCCTCTTTGGGGAAATACCGACGTAGTTCTAGCAGGCATCAAGCCTCCCCAAGCTAGAGTGATACTTTCTCCTTCACGAGCCAAAAATTATATGTAATTCCGATCACGATGAACTAGATGCATAGGATATTTTTTTTGGTGAAACTCCAATTTCAATCAATTCCAGTTCCAAGCTCCAATATCATCGCATAGCCTATACCATGCCAATGATTTTCCCTTGAAAGATAAAGGCAAAACCTTCTTCATAACTTCATCTCGGGGTAAACCTGCAAGCTTAAACAATCCACAAATTTGTTCCACATATATCAAGTGCATATCAGGATGTTCGGTTCCATCTTCTGCATAAGGATTAGCTAGCAGTTGTTCTATCATACCCGAAGGAATTTCATATTCAATATTTTCAATAGGTGCAGTAGGTTGAGGGGTAGCTAAGTGTGGTTCCGGTCAAGGCAAAGATACCCAAAACATACCCGTCAAAGGATTGTTCTCCATACACTACAAAAAAAGACACATCCGTGACATTTTGGGCCGAATGAATTTTTTTTCTGTCATACATATGACACTTCTATGATGATAATTGTGACAAAAACCGGTATCATCATAGATGTGGTGGGCTCCTACTTCTATGACAAAAAATCATGACAGAAAATGGGCTTTTCGTCCTGGGTGGGCCGGAGACGCAGCTGCATGACATTCTTTGGGCCGTCGATGATGGAAAAAACCGTGGTAGAAGCGAGGGGGAGGAAAATTTCGAGGAGTTCCCGGTTACGGTGGGAGGTCGGGGGCCGAGCGATGCGCGTTTCTCTCGTACACGTACGCGCATGTGTGCGAGGCGTTGGCTCTAACTGAACACGAGCGAGGCGTTGGGCTCCAACTGAACCCGAGCGATTGCACTGCAGGCTACGCGTTACCGAACCTGAGCGATCGATCGATGGCTGTTAACGGAACCCGATCGAGCGATTCCTTCGCTACTGCTGCTAACTGAAGCCGATCGATTGGATGAACAGTGAGCGTTGCGCGGGGTGGGGGGGTTGGATGAACAGTGAGCGGTGGCGTTGCCTCTGGATGAACAGGACCCCGTTGTGTGGAGGGCTGGATGAACAATAGACGATGGAGGGGTGCCCGTGGAGGTGTGGTTGAACAGGACCCCGTGGTGTGGAGGGCTGAATGAACAGTAGACGGTGGAGGGGTGCCCGTGGAGGGGTGGTTGAACAGTAGCCGGTGGAGTAGCGCGCGGTGGAGGCTGGATGAACAGGAGCCCATGGAGGCTGGAGGAGGTCGACGTTGGAGATGAACAGTATCCCGTGGAGTCCCATTTTGCGGTACGCCACACCCCTCCCGATGAACAGGACCCCTGTTTCGACCGTAGGAGGTCCGTTTCATCCGTTTTGCGGTACGCCACACAACTCCCGATCAACAGGACCCCCGTTTAGACCGTAGGAGGTCCGTTTCGTCCGTTTTGCAGTACGCCACACCCCTCCCGATCAACAGGACCCCCGTTTCGACCGTAGGAGGTCCGTTTCCTCCGTTTTGCAGTACGACACACCCCTCCCGATCAACAGGACCCCGTTCCGAACGTAGGAGGTCCGTTTCCTCCGTTTTGCGGTACGCCAGGCCTCGTTTCCATCGCCTGTTCCGTCCAAGCCCTCCCGATGAACACGACCACGCATTCCGTTTCTACCCAGCCGGTTGGCTCCCACGCCTTCCGTTGCCTCCCGATGAACACGACGCATTCCGTTGCCTCCCCATGAACACGACGCATTCCGTTGCCTCCCCATGAACACGACGACGATGCTGTTTCTCCGTTCTGACCCAGCCATGTACACGAGCCCTGGCTGTACATATGCGCGAGTAGGCGTTCGAGACCCCGCCCGTATGTACACATACGTGGCCGTATTTTCTTTCTTGCACCCTGGCCGCTGTACGTACGTGTACATGCTACGTGTGCGCCTCTACTACGACACGTACGCGCCTCTACTACGACACGTGCGCGCCTCTACATCCACCAGTATATATGTACGTACACGTTCGCGACCAGAATGACAACGCTACGTACTCTTCGACCAGGTGGGTCCCGACTGTCAGGCACTTCCTTGCGTGCGAAGATGTAGCTGGTGGGTCCCAGCAGTCAGGGGGCGAATCATTTTTTTTGCCCGGACGCACTTCCTTGCGTGCGAAGATGTAGCTGGTGGGTCCCAGCAGTCAGGGGGGCAAATCGTTTTTTTTTGCCCAGACGCACTTCCTTGCGTGCGAAGATGTAGCTGGTGGGTCCCAGCAGTCAGGGGGAAATGCTTTTTTCGCGAAATACGATGGCCCCTCCGGTGGGTCCCCGCGGTCAGGTGGAGGAATCATTATTTTGCGCGTAATAAGGAGGCACTTCCTTGCTGCGGCCGTGGACCCAGCTGTCAGCCTCTCCACGTACAGTCCACGTCTGATGGAAGTCGTTCCTTGACCACGTTGACCACGCCGCGCCGAGAGCACCACGGCGGTGGATGACGGCGAGGACTAGGAAGGGGACGACTCGGAGCCGGGGAAGACACAGCAGTGGATGCCCACGCGAAGAGGAGTACGAGGGTTCACTGGTTCGGCTGCGGTGTGAGGCTGCTGTCGCCGCAGAATAACAGGGGGTGTGGGTGAGTAGAGGGATGGCCTGGCCAGCGGTGGGAGTAGTAGGGGGCGGTGAGCCCTTCGCGGCATCACAGCCGGCCACGGGAGGCAGGAGCACGCGGCACGACCGGCGCTGGTTTGGGCGGCTGGTGCAAGAAGACCAGAGGTTGAAGAAGCACTACGGCCGTTGGATGAACATCGTACGGTAGCAGGAGCTAGAATCGTTCATATTGACTAAGTTGACAAAGCGCCATGGACCACGCCGCGCCGAGCGCATCCAAGGTGGTGGACGACGGCGAGGCCCCGGATAGCAACGAGCCGGAGATGGGAAGACGCGGGAGTAGAGTCGCAGACGGAGAGGTGTACGAGGGTTAACTGGTTCTAGTGCGGTGTGGTTCGGCAGTCGGGGGAGAAAACAGGAGGGGTGGAGGGGTGGAGGGATGGCCTGGCCAACGGTGGAGTAGCGCTTCATAGCGAAGCGTGCTAAGCAGAGCTGCTAGCAGCAGGAGGCGGGAGGTGGTCCCGGCGGCGCTGGAGGAAGAAGACGAGAGATTGAAGATGGATGCTGGTCGTTGGATGTAAATCCAACGGCTAACATGTCAGAATCATTTTTGAGTAAATTGACAACGACTTGCGTTGGCTTCGACCTATTGGCCCACATTTCAGCCTCCAAAAATGTGGCACGTATTCAACCCATTTTTTCAGAATTTACAGTCTTTTTTTTGCGCGGTAGAATTTACAGTCAATTTGATATTATTTTTTTGAATTACAGCCATTAGCTGGGCTGGGTGAACAAATAATGTAGCGTCCATGCGGCCCATTTATTTTATTTCCTAAAAAATTACAGGCCATTTGCACTTTCTCGAAATACACGATTTTGCTGGGCTGATTCTAATTATAATGTTGGGTTGGGCCAGCAATGTTATCAAAAAATAAAAAGGGGCTGAGCATTTTGTTATAAATATTTTTAAATAATAAGTGATATTATTACATTCGTCCTTAAATCTTACCAAGCTTTTGTACACAATCACTAGAATTTTCGTGCCAAAACAATCCAGGATTTTATTTGTTAAGAAATTATTTTTATCAGTTAATAAGATGTGGGATATTGTTTTCCTACATATGTATGTATCTGTTAAATATATGATGACAATAAAAATAATATATAATAACATATAAAATAATTTAAATATATATAATATAGTTAGAAGGGAAACATAAGTTGGACCTGGCGTTCCTATTCTTATATAGAAAAATAGAACAGACCTCTGCGTTTTCTTCAAAAAATACATAAATTGGGCTGCCAAAAATAAAACCTCGGATGGGAGGTCCATAGGCCGGTCGATACATGACGGCCCTAAGAAAATACAAACAGGCCTATGGACCTCCCATCCGAGGTCGTGGGTTGCGCATGTTAAAAATGAAAGCCTAGACGGGGCAGCCCAAAACCACGTCCAACACTTGCCAAAACTTCGTCCCTCGTTTTCTATGTGTTTCGCACACTCAACATTGTGTGGGCATTTTGACTGTGCATCATATGAAGATGTGCTATGCATGAATGTTGATCAGCATGATGTTAACTGGCTGGTAGTTCCATTTTTGACCATGAATAAAACTTCCAACATGATGTTAACCCTGTTTGAAAAGGCCGTGTTAATATAAATGCTCTGCCTCTGAAAGTTGCAGTTTCTTATCTGAAACTGAACTTGCAGTTTCTCATCTGAAACTAAAACTTGCAGTTTCTTCTCTGAGAATCACATTGTCTGCACTTTTATACTCCTATGAAACTACATTTTTTTAAGTGCTAAAAATAGATCTCTAGAATTCATAAAATACTTCATATGCTCAATACTGCAAATCTTAAATTCAAAAGACATTCATATCTGAAAGTACTCTCAAAATACACAACACAAAACACAATTCACAACGTGCAAATACTGACAACCCTAAGCTCCTCCTGACAATTCACAACCTGCCCGACTATTGGGCTGGGGGGGGGGGCAGCCCCCTCCTATTCCTCGGCGGCACACAGCCGCCCCGTGAGACGATGTGAACGGCGAGGGAGACGATGGCGGGGAAGCGTCGTCAGGCCAACTGCTTTTCTCCTCTTGCAATTGGGTTCGGTCGACGAAGACTCCACCGGCTCGCTCTGGCAGGACGCCCTCACAAACGGCACCCTGTAGATGCTCGATCCTTCAATCTCTGGTGGATGCTCCATCTGGGATCGATACTCCCGCCACCGCTCCCTCACGATCGGATTCGGTGAATCTATTTGCTCCATGGCCCAAAGGAGCAGCTCTGTGTACTCCGGCGCGACTCCCTCCGGGAGTATCACCGCCTTTTCGCTCTGTTGTAGATATTTGGCCATGGATGTCGCCGTCGCCGCTAGTTGGTCCTTGTTGTCAAACCAAGACTGTATCTCCAACATCCTAGCTAGCTTCACAGGGTCGCCGTTTGCGATCCTCATGTATCGGTTGTACTCCTCCATCGATCTACTTCTCCACAACACCTTCACTCGCCGGCGGTGGTCTTTGAATGGAAGAGGAGAGGAGCAACGCTGGTTTTGGATTAGAACGGGAGAGGAGCGACGCTGGTTTTGGACCGGAACAGGAGAGGAGGGGTGGTGGTTTTGAAATGGAAGAGGAGAGGAGCGGCTCTGCATTTAGATTGGAACAGGAGAGGAGCGGCGGTGGTTTAAGACGAGAAGAGCGAAAGAGCGGCGCTGGTCTTGCAAGTATTTTTTTGTTGTTTTGCCTATTTTGGGTCAAAGTTTGACCACGTACTGTATTTGACAAGCAAAATGTGAATGCATGTCACCAAAAATTGTATCGTTTGGTTTGTATCTGAATGTACTTTCAAATTATATTAATTTTGCAACGTATAACATATATTTTATGTGCCAAAATCATGGTCAATTATGACCCAGAATAAAAGGGAGACTAGTTAATGTGGGGTCGCTTTCTTAATTGAAGGGTAAATTGATTTTTATTTTGATCCAGTCACAGTGCGCCGGCCCTCTCGTCCAATCCTAAATCGCTGCTGCACGCTCCTCTCCCTCTTCTCCATTGCAAAACCACCTCCTCTCCTCTCCATCATCTCCATTCCAAAACCACCATCTCACCTCTCCCTCTTCTGATCTTCTCCATTGCAAAACCACCTCCTCTCCTCTCCATCATCTCCATTCCAAAACCACCGTCTCGCCTCTCCCTCTTCTGATCTTCTCCATTGCAAAACCACCTCCTCTCCTCTCCATCATCTCCATTCCAAAACCACTGTCTCGCCTCTCCCTCTTCTCTATTGCAAGACCATCGTCTCTCCTCCCATCTTCCAAAGCTAGCACCGGACCACTCAGAAGGACATCTATGGAGAGGATGCAGCAGCGAATCTGGCAGATCACCGGCGGCGACCAGGCAAAGTTAGCCAGGTTGAAGGAGATCCTTAGTTGGTTTGACAATGTGTGGGAGATTTCGAGGACGGTGCGGGCCATGTGGCAATGTATGCGAAAGAGTGAGACGACGGCGATGATGGCGGGGATGTACATGTACTCCTCGGCGGCAGTCACGCCGCAGTCCTCCGAGTAAGATTGGTGCTTCTTTCAGAAAAGAGTACTCCGTAGAAAACTGCCAATGTAAGCTACTAGTATTTGGTTAGATGATTTGCAGCCGAGAAAGATCTGTCCACAGAAAGCGCCACACATCCCACTGGTGGTGGTGGATGCCAATGCGTGCATGCAGCATGGTTGGTGTCGGTAATTTTTACTTGGCACACCTCGCACTCTGCATATATACCGGTTCCATACGTACACTTGTGTAGTTCCACCAAAATGCAGCTGAATAACCCTGTCTGCACAGATAATGAAAAAGCGTGATTACATTATAGTGGCACTAGTTGATGAAACACACAAAATAAATAGAAGAAAATATTGCGATAGTATCATAATATGCCATGCTGCGAGGGCGAGAAGGGCCCTGCGACGCCTCATACGGTACGCCTCATACTGGACATCGTCCCAAGTCTCCCAGATACACCTTCTGCCAGTGATGAACATCAGTGTACAGCGGTAGTACAAGGAGGCGCTTTGAGACATTCAAATCTCTATTTTTGTACATATCAACTAAAATTAAGCACCCCAGTTTGCAGAAACGGTTAAACATTAACAATGGGAGTAGTTGATGAAACATACATTAACAAAGAGAAGCACTTTCTTTATCTACATTGGAAATGAAATGATAGAGATGACACTCGCTCTATTTTAACTGTATTATTACTTCATTTTATCAGTGACACTAGGGTCGAGCAGGTGGCAAACGAGGTGTACCGTGCATCGCAAGGATGGAGGCCGGGGGTGCTTAGACTGGGATGCTGAAGCTGGCACTTTCAGTCACCAACATGGATGATTCAATTCATGGGAACTTTTGGTGCAGTTCACCTAAAATGAAGCAATGTCCCGTGAGCTAGCAGCTTCTTCTTCAAAAAATTTTAAGAAAAGGGCTCCAGCCCCGGTTCCATTTCCATCAGAAAATGAAACCCACAGAGCTTCTTCTTCATTAGTTGCAATAAAATTGCACAACATCAAGGTTGGTTGTGAAGCTCCTGGAATGCTCAACTATAATTTGGATATCATTTGTGCAGTTCAACTAAGATCGAGCATGAAATGTATATCTCTGTTTGCACAAAAAAGGTGGAAAGGAGGGTGACTAACAAGTGATGAAACATGCATCAAATGAAAAGAAGCATGGTCCTTATCTGAATGGCAATCCTACAAGGACAGTAGGAATTTCTAAAGCACTGGCATTGCTAGATATTAGTGTGGGCATTAGGATTAACTATGACAACCGTTAAATACGACATTACTTTGGGCACGGGAGAGTAGGCAGACCAGGACACACTACTAGGAAAAGGCCTACTAATGGCGCACCTAATCTGGCCATTAATGGCGCATTAGTGGTGCGCCATTAGTAGCACGCCATTAGTATATTTTACTAATGGCGCACCACAGATGCGCCATTAGTATATACAGCAGTGCGCCATTAGTATGCCTCCCAGGGTGCCATCTATACCCAAGTGCTTTGGCATACTAATGGCGCACAGCAACGGGATGCGCCATTAGTAACTTCGGCATACTAATGGCGCACTGTTTAGTGATGCGCCATTAGTATGCTCTGGCATACTAATGGCGCACTATGATGTGATGCGCCATTAGTATGAATATTAGGTTTTTTTTTTATTTTTTATTTTCTGTTTTTTGCACAGGTTACAAAATGTATAATTGGACAAAATATAGACAGCACACATCAACAACAGATTCATCGAATACAATAGAAGATTATACAATTCATCATTTTAGTGTCCGAATACAATTCATCATATTAGTCTCCGAATTGAAAAGACCGAACAAAGATAGAACATTATATTACAAGTCTCGAGACCGCGAGTTTGTCTTCACATTACAAGTCGATATCGATCATCTAAACTACCATCACATAGAAGAGAGCTGCGGTCATCACGATGAGCATCATCACGATGAAACTCGTCTTCATCCGGTTCCTCCAACGCTCCCTCCCCTCTCCCGCTAGATAGCGGGCGTATCTAGATTCGGCCTCGACCCTAGTGGCGTACCCTTTGTAACTGTTACCGCTGAATCGGTAAACCTGTCTCCGACACTCCTCCCAATCTTGGTAGACTCCAGGAACCTTACCCTTGTACACGACATACCACGGCATCGCTATGCAGTAGCCAAACGAAACGTTAGAACCAATTCACAGATAATACATAAGCAATATATAAGTATGCAACAGAACAATCGGAAGAGAAAAGCAAGACATTAATAGCATCGATTACATCTAAGTTGAAGGACTCTCGAAACCAAAGAGACATACTACAAGTTCATTAAAGTTTAATTACAACATGAGCGACTCGATGTTTCAGAACTAGACACAGCATCACTGCTTTCGACTCGACTCAAGGGACCGGAGCGTGGATGAAGCCGCCGTCTATCGTGGGAGTCATGAAACCACGGGCGTTGTCAGCCTGCATTTGTAGGATTGTGTCGATGTCATTGTTGGACGGTTGATTTCTGAGGTAGAACTGCCCCGAGTTACGAAGGACATCTTGATGGATGATTTCCGCAAACTCCGACTGGATGCGAAAGAATTCTTGTCTGATGTCCGCGTCCTGGATTGCCGACACGCTCGCGGCCCAATCTTTGAGTCTACTGGGTAGCAGTAGTTGATGATGGTCCCGTACGATCGCCCGCATGTGATGGATGGCGTAGTAGGCACCCTTCTGACCGCCAGGCGGCTGCTTGACGCAGCAGAACGTCGTGTTGTGGGAGAACACGTGCTTGCCGTACTTACGAATAGGCCTGGTGAAGGTGCCTCCAGATTTGACGTAGCCGGGGAGAACATCATCAAGAACCTTCTTGACATTTGTGTAGTCTACGTTCGACTGACGGTCCGGGTCGAAATACGTGGCCATGGAATATTAGGGGCTTAGGAGGATGAGCGTGCAATGTGTGTCACTGCAGAAAACACGGAATGTTAAAAGAAAAACGATCGAAATCTAAGAATTCATATGTTACGGGGCGGTTGAGGGGAGGACTTACTCGGGAAAGTAAGGCACGAGGAAGGTGTCCTTATCTTGGTTTGCCAGAATGACGCCTTCGAGGTAAGAACTCGCGACTTTCCAGTCCCCAGCGCTGCCCAAGATCTTGGCACGCATGTAGAAGGGGTCGACTATCACGATGTCCGGGGTCTTGTCGCGAATGATCCGCATCTCCATACTCAGCGAAAATAGCCGAACGAAGGTGTAGTGCAGCGGATGAAGGTTCAACATAGCGTGGATGTTATCAAACCGCAGGACGATCGTACCCCCGATGGAGTTATCCACAAAGCCCTTGCCCTCTGGCACCTTGGCCGCGAAAACCGGGTATGCCACATCCTTCTCTCGGAGACGCCGCTTCTCCAAAGAAAGCACACTGTCATGCAGACTCCGCATAGCACCGGTTGCAGCATCGAGCATATTTCTCGGTAGCATCGGCCTACCCGCCACATGCACCCTCCTCGAGATATCCGCAGTTGAAGGTGGCCCGTCCTGAGCACGGATCGTACTCGGTGCCGGCTGGCCCGCACCCTTGTTAGTCTTTCTTTTGCGTGCCTTCTTCTTGATCTCCTGTAATGGGACCGAGTTCTGCTCACAGACCGCCTTCTTGAGTATGTTGGGGCCGATCATATTTCGCACCTCGCCTATCTGTGGCTCGGTGAAGTCGGCAGCTGGAGGCGTCTCCTGAGAGCTGAACAGCAGACGACGCCTGTTGCAACTTGGCTTCTCCGTGGTACTAGCTAGATCGCACACGTCTTTTGTTGGGTTGGGTTCTTGAGAAGGAGGCCCCATGAAGTCGCCACCATCCCCATGATCGGCAAAGTACTGATCGACGTTGGCAAATGTATCATCGTCGTCGTCGTTCTGATCCTGTGCCATATGCATGTTTGGATCCAGTGGCATAGGGATGTCCGGCACCGTTGCGGCGGTCTTGCCATGGGGCCGACTTGGCGCCGGCACGACTGGTGGTGTTGTCTTTGGGGTGGTGTCCCCCGCCCCCAAACGAATCTGGCTCTTCGGCCAAAGCAGGGGCCAGCTCAGGCAGGCGCTGAGGTTCATCACGTCATCATCGTCGGCCCCCATTGGTTGAATCGGAGGTAACACCTCGTCGCAGCCTGGCAGCACCCAAACCAGTTGAACCCTAAACAAGTTGGGTGGCATCTGGGTACCGTGGAACAAGGGGTTGCCCGGTTGAACGATTTTGCCCTTGGCGACATCGACCAACTCGTTGTTCACGAAGTGCAGGAGAGTGCACGGAACGTCGGCGGCGCCCTGCGAAAACATGTAGGGCGTTAGGGATGCCCAGTCAAAGGCAAGGAGATGAAGTCCTCGGCCGAGAGAGGCTTAATTAGTTACCGTGATGATGGCGTCGAGCTCGGCTAATGTCGAGGCACCGCCAACGGCGGGCGTGCAGTTGACGGAGGGGCCGCTTGCTGCAGAGGTGCCGGCCGGCGTACACCCGGGTGCATTAAGCTCCCGTGCCGGCGTCGGAGACACCAATGCCGGCTCCGCCGGAGACACCAATGGCCCCGCCATCGCGTTCTGCGAGTTGCTGGCCGTGAAGCTAGGAATCGGGGGCGGCCCCTGTTGGCCGCCCGCAATCCACGCACTAATCCCCTGGATCAAGGTAGGCACAATGGCGGTGATCGTCGCTCCGAGTTGTTGTTGCACTTGCTCTTGGACAATCTCCGGAATCCGCGCCACCTGTGCCCTGAGTTCTTGAACCTCACGCGCCTGGCTTTCCGAGCTGGTCTTTTTCTCCTTTCGCCCAGCAGTGTCATAGTATGACGACCATTTTGTCGACAAGCCTTTGCCGGCCACACGACCAGCTCACGTCGGCTTACTGAGCTTATCCTTGTTCTTCATTACATTCAACGCCCTATTTAGAGTGGTGTCCCAAGGGTTGCTCTTAGTCGACCCCGCGCTACTGCTTTCAGGGTTTGTCGACACCGAGGCATCCTAAAAGCTATGCTTTTATCATTGAGGGTTTTTCGACGCCGAGGCACCCTAAAAGCCTAAGCTTTCATCATTTCGGTTTTTATCGACACCGAGGCACCCTAAAAGCCATGCATTAGTCACAAGTACGCCGGGGCACTTGATCCTACTTAATTAACTACCAAGATACCCCGGCCCATGCATTAGTCACAAGTACCCCATATGTCCTATTTTTAGCAAAGTCATGCTAAAATTCACGGAAAATTTCAGCATGACCTTTGCTGAAAATAGGACATATGGAGTACCGAATTTGCCGGAACGGAAGTTAATCGACATTCCGGCAAACTCAAGGGCCTCTCGGGTGGACAAGGCAAAAAAGGCCTCCACAACATGGAAAATACACCAAGCAGTATCATCTCCAAGCAGTATCATATTTGTAATGACTGAAAATATTTACTTCAGGAAATATTTACTACTGTAGTTTCTGTTACAAACAAAAAAAAGACTGAAGTTTGTCCTAGCTATATTTCAGGATGATTTTTCAGTTGCTCATGCTTTTTACAAATTGTAGCTACTGTTTTTTATACCTAAACAAAATTGCCCTAGCTATATTTGCTACTGTTTTTATACCTAATTTTTTGCTACTGTTTTTTTAATTTTCTACTGCTTTTTTTTATTTGCTACTGTTTTTATACCTAAAGAATGGTACACATCACCATATATTGCAAAGATGTACTGGTCAGCAGCAATTTTAACAAGATGTACTGGACAGCAACAAATTGAGCAAAAAAATGTACTGGACAGCAGTATATACAGGGGGAGAGGAAGAGGGGTTGGTACCTTGGGAGAGGAGGGTGTTTTTTATACCTAAACAAAATTGTAGCTACTCTTTTTTATACCTAAAAAAAATTGTAGCTACTGTTTTTTATACCTAAACAGTATTGTAGCTACTGTTTTTTATACCTAAAAATGTACTGGACAGCAGTATATACAGTATTGTAGCTACTGTTTTTTATACCTAAACAAAATTGTAGCTACTGTTTTTTATACCTAAACAAAATTGTAGCTACTGTTTTTTATACCTATACATTTGGGTACTTCTGAGTAGATTATAGATTTTTTAGAAACATCTCTATTGCTCTGCTCTTTCTAGAACTTCAACTTTGACGTAACTGAATTATAGCTGTAGCTATGTAACTAAATCTGTTATTTTAGAACACCATTGGTGTTAATTGGGTACTGTCTCCTCGAAAGTGCAGTCGACTTTAGATTTCGGTTGTATTGATTTTCTGAACAATTGGAGAAATGATTCATACTAATGTTCACTTGCTACATGCATGTTGTGTTATAGACTTATAGTGAGAAGGTGGTAGTCCTATACTCTGCTCAAGTTCTTCTTTCTGGTGCTTGTTTGTCTAAGGATTATTGTGCTGGAGTATAGAGAGAAGGGATGTGTCGGTGATCCAAAGCATGGTGAGACTGGATTTGGATGTTACTCCATGTGACTACTAGTGGTTGAGGTTTGCCAGGAATTTACAGGCAGCAAAGTAACATGCTCCGTATGTATGCTGCTCTATGACTCATAAGCACAAGATGCTTCCTTTTCTTACCAATGTTGTGCCATTGCATCACCAGATTACCTCCCACTAAACTACATTTCTTCCACTAAGAAAATGAGAAAAAGGAAAAACTATACTGCATTTCTGCACGAGTTCTTGTCTATGTTTGATAGTACTTGCTCCACTTACTCACTCAGTGACCTTCTGCTATCCATAGTGGGAGACACAAAGTAACTTCCAAACAGTTCAGATCTACAGGCGAAATTCAAACCTGGAGTTCCGCGTATATCTGTGTTGACAGCTTCAAAGCTGATAGCACCAGTTCTCGAAGCGTGTGCAAGGCCGAAATCAGCAACCTAAATATACAGGATCGAGGAGAAAATTTTCAGCATGAATCACAGCCAAAATGCCACAAAGCTAGAGGTTGTCAGCATGTCACAGGAGCGAACCTTGGCAACAAAGTTTTCGTCCAAAAGAATGTTGCTCGACTTGATGTCTCTGTGGCAGAGTGGAGGGTTACAGAAGAAATGGAGGTACTCCTGCAAGAACAAGGACACATCTTAATCTCAAAATAAAAGAAGAAGCACAGATCAGCATTCATCATCATGCAGAAAAATGTAATATCAAAGTAAGTTATCGACAGAAGCTGTCAAATGTGTGGTCATACACTCTGCATTCTCAACATCAAGGTACTCCAATTCTAGGAGAACTAATATGTGGCCACACAATTTTGGAGTTTCAGTTTCGTCAGACTATATATGAATTTAGTTCAACAAGTGTGTCAGTCCATCACAAAACATCACCAGAAGAATATATCACCAGAAGAATTTAGTTCAAGCTCGGGAATTGAATTCAAAGAGGAAGGAGGAGGCCGGAGGGGGAGGGAGAGGTGGGGCAGTACCTGAGGAGGCGGAGGAGGCCGGAGGGGACAAGGAGGAGGTCGGAGCGGCGCGGCGGTGGCGCGGACGAGGAGGAGGGCGAGGACGAGGACGACGGGGCGGCGTCGAGGCGTCGGGGCGTCGGGGCGGAGACGAGGACGACGGGGCGGAGAGGGGAAGGGGCAGCGGCGTCGGGGCGTCGGGGCGGAGACGAGGACGACAGGGCGGCGTCGAGGCGGCGGGGCAGCGGCATCGGGAGAGGAGAGGGGAAGGGGATCGAGGGCGAGGGCGAGAGAGAGAGAGGGGACAGGTTTGGGCCGGGGATAGGCGAGGGCGAGGGCACAATACTAATGGCGCACCACCCCACGGTGCGCCATAAGTACATCCATACTAATGGCGCACCTCACCCTGGTGCGCCATTAGTATCTTTTTTTTTCTGCTCGAGCCAACAGGTTATCTTCCACCTTACCTGATCCACACCAAGTCCCCTCTACTAGCTCGACTGGTCAGCAGCCAGTTCTCACACCAGGAGGTCCTGGGTTCGATTCCCATGCTCCACAATTTTTTATAAGACAGTAATAATTTTATATAAGACAGTAATAATTTTATATAAGACAGTAATAATTTTTTTATAAGACAGTAATAATTTTTTTATAAGACAATAATAATTTTTTAAAAAATATC
The DNA here is from genome assembly GCF_018294505.1 of Triticum aestivum. NCBI lineage: Eukaryota > Viridiplantae > Streptophyta > Magnoliopsida > Poales > Poaceae > Triticum > Triticum aestivum. The sequence continues at coordinate 547,457,736 of NC_057808.1, forward strand.
ATCAAACAGTAATGCCGGTGGAGCGGGGGAGGGTGCGCGGGGTGCGGGGGGCCGGTGGACCGGGGGGTGCTCGGCGGCGAGTGGGGCCGGATCTGGCGAGGTGGGATAGCTAGCGATCGAGATGGAGGGGGATCGAGATCGAGTGTCCATGAAATTTAAAAATATTCATGATAGTTCAAAAAGTTCCCATGAAATACAATCGAGAAATGAAGGCTACGATTTAAATACAATCGATCTTAGCTAGCTATCTGTTCACAATTTTCTTGCCCTTCTTTTTCGCAAATGGAGTTCTTCTGTGGCGCGGACGTCCTTTAGGTAGGGTGGTCCTGCTTCTTCTTGTGGTGTATGCTGCTACTTCATCATTGTCGTCATGTTCGATTCTCGGGTCGCCGTACTTGTCGAAGTCTTGCTCATTGGCTACTCCATCCATTCCGATGATCTTCCTTTTGCCTCTCCTCACGACAACACGACTGGGCTTTGACGGGTCGGTAATGAAGAAGCATTGGTCCACTTGGGAAGCCAGTACCCATGGCTCATTTTTCGCGGTGACGTTTGCGCCTGCGGTCTTGGATTTGGCTTCGGGTATAACCATGGTGGTGAAATACCGGTCTTCTTTTAGGACGCTCTTGGCCCATCTGACACGGAACATCGGGACCTTCTCTCCAGCGTAGCTCAGCTCCCAGATCTCCTCGATCCTTCCGTAGTATCTGTCCTTGTCGTTACCGGTGTAGGATTCCATCGTTACCCCGGAGTTCTGATAACCATCGCTCTTCATGTCCTTGGCCTCGGTGTAGAATGTGTAGCCGTTGATATCGTACGCCTCATAGGTCATCAGGTTGTGCTCGGCGCCCTGTGACAAGGCGAATTTGAGTTGTTCTTCCGCGGAAGAATCCTCATGTAAAGGGTACGACAGAAGCTTCTGCTTGAACCAACGCGTGAAACATGAGTTGTGCTCTTTGAGTATATCTCCGTCCGTCCTCTGTTGGACTCGGTCATTGTACGTCTTCTTAATAAAGGTTTTGTGCTCTACCACCCAAGGATCGACCACGTCTATGTGTTGTAGCGCGACTAGGTTTGCTCTTTCAAAGTCGGCGAGTCGACCCTCGAAGTCGACATGCATTTCGCGGCGACCCTCACGGTGACCCCATCCAGCGAGCCTGCCGAGGTGCCTGTTGACGGGCAGACCAACGGGGTTCTCGATGCCTAGATAATTCGTGCAGTAGGAGATGCACTCTTCGGTCAGAAAGCCCCTGGCTATGCTTCCCTCTGGACGTGACATGTTGCGAACATATCCTTTGATGACACCATTCATCCTTTCAAACGACATCATGCTGTGCAGGAACGTCGGCCCGAGTTGGATGATATCGTCCACGATATGGACCAGCAGATGCACCATAACGTCGAAGAATGCGGGCGGGAAGTACATCTCAAGCTCGCATAGTATCACCACGATCTCTTCCTGTAGCCTTCTGAGTTGCCTCACGCCAACAGACTTCCGAGAGATGACGTCGAAAAAGTTGCATAGGCCAAATAGCGTTTCATGGACGTGCGCGTCCATGATCCCACGGATTGCAACTGGAAGTATCTGCGACATCAGCACGTGACAGTCGTGAGACTTCATCCCGCTGAACTACAGCTTCGCTAGGTCTAGGTATCTGCTTATCTTCCCCGCGTAACCGTAAGGAAGTTTTACTCCTACGAGGCAGGTGAAAAACTGCTCGATCTCCTCCTGACTTAGAGTGAAGCACGCGGGAGGGTAGTCATTTCCGGTCTTCTTGGCCTTTTTGCCTTTGCGACGACTTTCCGTGTCCTGCTTCGCCTCATCATCATCATCATCATATATAGCGTGAAGCTCCTGCCTGATGCCCATTGATTTCAAGTCTGCCCTTGCTTTCGGCCCATCTTTGGTCCTCTCTGGCATGTTGAGCAGGGTACCAAGCAGACTCTCGCACACGTTCTTCGTGATGTGCATGACATCAAGGCTGTGAGGCACACGGTGGATCTTCCAGTACGACAAGTCCCAGAAAACAGACCTCGTTTTCCATACCTTCAGCAGCGGCCCTGGCGCCTTTCGCTTCTTTCCCGGCTCTGGCGCCTTTTGCTTCTTGCCCGACAGTGGGCAGTCTTTCCAATTTTTCAACAGCTCGTCTGTTTCCTCGCCGCTCCTCGTACGCGGGCGTCCTCGGGGTTCGGTTTCACCATCGAATAGATCCTTGCGTTTTCTCCACGGGTCATCGTCGCGAAGCCACCTTCGATGTCCCATGAACACGGTTTTCGAAGACCCGGGATCTCTATCTAGCTGGCGATACGTTGTGTCATCCATGCACCTGACGCATCCAGAAAATCCGTGGACCACCTGCCCTGCGAGATATCCGTAGCCGAGATAGTCGTGCACCGTCGTGAGCAGCGCGGCTCTCATAGGGAAATATTCTTTCTCTGCGGCATCCCACATATTGGCTGGCGTTTTCCACAGCATGTCTAGCTCCTCTTTCAGCAGCCCCAGATATAGATTGATGTCGTTCCCTAGTTGTTTCGGTCCTTCGATTAGCATACTCATGTGAATGTACTTCCTCTTCATGCACAACCAGGGGGGAAGGTTGTACATTCACACAAACACAGGCCAGGTGCTATGTGTGCTTCTCTGGCTGCCAAACGGATTGACTCCATCGGTGCTCGCGCCCAGCACGATGTTCCTTGGATCGTTCCCAAATTCTAGGTCTTCGAAGTTCAACGCTTGCCACTGCCTCGCATCCTTAGGGTGACTCAGCATCTTGTCTTTTTTATCTATCTCCGGATCATTTGCGTCATCTTCTCGCTTCTTCTCCTCCCTATCCGCGTGCCAACGCAGGAGCTTTGCTACCTTAGGGTCTGCGAAATACTGCTGCAGACGAGGAGTGATCGGAAAGTACCACACCACTTTTCGAGGAGCTTTCTTCCTCTTCTTGTATCGAGTGACGCCGCACACCGGACATATGGTAGACTCCGCGTGCTCGTCCCGATAAATGATGCAATTATTCATGCACACATGGTATTTCACGTGCGGTAAATCCAGAGGACACACGATTTTCTTCGCCTCCTCCAAACTGGTCGGGCACTTGTTCCCCTTGGGAAGACGTTCGTGCCAGAATGACATGTTCTCGTCGAAGCATGCGTCGGTCATTTTGTGTTTTACCTTCATCTCCAGAGCCATGAGCGTTACTTTCAGGCGGGTATCCTTGGGCCTGCATCCTTCATACAATGGAGTAACCGCGTCTAACTCAAGTTGATCCATCTTGGCTTTCTCGCGGGCGCCAGCTCTTGCGTTATCCGTCTGCTTGAGAAGCAGCTCTTGAATATGAGGGTCCTGCACCAAGCCCATCGATGGTCCAGCGTCGTCTGCTCCGCCGGCATCATCATCTTCATGATCATGCCCGTCGTCTGCTCCGGCATCTTCCTCATCATCATGTCCTGCATCTTCTACATGATGACTGTGTGCAGCATCACCGTCGTGATCATCTCCTGGGGATTCTTCGTCTTCTCGCCCGCCCGAGCCGCGGTGGTTGTCTTGCTGCCCTTCCTCATCATTTCTTGCCCGGCCCCCATGGACGACTTCGTAGTCATCTTCATCACCTTGCCACCGATAGCCATCCATGAAACCACGCAAGAGCAGGTGGTCCCGCACCTGCCAGGATTCCGGGTCCGCAATAAGGCTCTTCAGCTTGCATCTTCGACACGGACATCTTATCTCCGTCTCGTTCTTTTGAAGCATCTCGGCCTTCGCGGACCTCAAAAACCTATTCACGATGCCTTCGGTCATCATGCGGACCATGGTCGCCTGCGGGGTAGAGCAAAACGATATTTTAGAACCAAGAAAAAATTTGGCATGACTTTCCCTAAAAATAGGACCAAAAAGAATGCTTAATGCCAAAATTCTCGCCGAAACGTAAATGAATCAACATTCCGGCAAAATATTGGCAACTATCGCATTTCAAATACCGGTACACCTCCAAACACAAACACATATGCAACACCACAAACATATGCAACACCACGAACATACATAGATCTAGCTAGGCCATAAAAAGTGCATGTGCACATTGTTGTAGGGAGAACAACATAAATATAGCTTCCCCCCTTACTTACCCACTTAAATTGAATGAATCTATGGTGGAAATGAGGTGAAAAAGAGGAGGCACCCGAGACAAGGAGGAGGTGGAGAGAATGAAGTGGGGAGAAAGTGAGTGTGGGTAGGAGAGGCTGTCCAAAATATCTTGTTGCTGCCCACTTACTAATGGCGCACCTCCTGGTGGTGCGCCATTAGTATGTTTGGACGTGCGCACTAGTTAAAAAAAACTTTTTATACTAATGGCGCACCCTGGGCCTGGTGCGCCATTACTAGTTGCAACTAGTAATGGCGCACCGTGTGCAGGATGCGCCATTAGTATGTTTGGACAGGCGCACTAGCTAAAAAAACTTTTTATACTAATGGCGCACCCTGGGCCTGGTGCACCATTACTAGTTACAACTAGTAATGGCGCACCATGTGCAGGATGCGCCATTAGTATGTTTGGACAGGCGCACTAGTTAAAAAAAAATTTAGATACTAATGGCGCACCCCGGTCCACGTGCGCCATTAGTAGTTTCAACTACTAATGGCGCACTGTCTCTGGATGCGCCATTAGTATGTTTGGACAGGCGCACTAGTTAAAAAAAAATTGATACTAATGGCGCACCCTGGGCCTGGTGCGCCATTAGTAGTTTCATCTCTAATGGCGTATCAGAAGGTGGTGCGCCATTAGTATATACTAATGGCGCACTGCTTGTCTGGTGCGCCATTAGTGTCAATCCCATCTATAGCCCTTTTTCTAGTAGTGACAGTTGCATTTCTAACGAAAAGAACCAACTTATCTTAATGGGAAATTTTAGCAGGACATGTAAAGAAGTGCCATTGATTCATATTACTGGAGGCATTACATTGAAAACAACATTGGTTTAACGTGTCCTTACTTTTAACAGTGTGACTGCTGCATTTTACCAGTGGCATTAATAAGAGTGGCTCGGGGCAACAAACATCAGAACAGGATATCTGGGTTGGTCCCATTTTTGTTCGGTATAGCCACCTTATGCTGTGTGAGGCTAGCAAATCTAGTGCTGGACTTACTCTGTTGACTTGTCCCCCAGTCCCCACTTTCTTTCCTTTTTCAACCAATAGATCGGGTTTATATTGAGGTTGTACTGCGTTTCCCTTTATTTCCCTATTATACCTAGAGACCAGTTGGATAGCCAGTCTCTGCTACTTTTCGCCCCCATTATTTCCTCTTTCGACCAAGTCCTAGATTCAGGTAACAAATCCTCCCCCACCCCCGCCCCCTTTCTTCCTTGTTTGAACCAAGTAGTACTAGATTTGAGTGCATGAACTAGTTTTACCTCTTAAACGTAAAACAATTAGGTGGTTTTCGAACAGCCGATCGATCCTATCTACGAGGGGGCCTGAGAAATAGTAAAAGATACAAATGTCGGGATGTCAGGAGCTCGGGAAGTAGAGCAAGGCCGGTTTCCAAGGAAGTTATACCTGATGGTCGCCGGGATGTCGCTAGGTGGGCGGCGGGAGGCCGGATCTGCCCACACTACGGCAGCGAGGAAGAAGGGGTCGGAGGCCCTCCCTCGCCAGCGGTGCTTGGGAGAGAACAGCAAGGCAGGCTGATCGGGACGCGCCCAGCAGTGGGTAAGAGCCGTCGCGAAGGACGACCGCGTGAACGTTGCACCTTCTCACCTTCCCCGGCGGAGAGGATCCGGCTGGATCTGTGACCAGCGGTGAGCAGAGAGAGAGAGAGAGTGTGTGGCCACCGCTGTCGTGTTTAGATCTGGAGAGGCCGAGACAGTGTGAAGAGAGCAACACTAGCAAGCAAGCGCGGAGGCTTGACCTCGTCAATGACTATCGAGAAGTCTTCATGCACGTGGCCCGGAGGCGCAGTTGTCGTCATTTTGATCTGAAGCGCCGGATTATAACATATAACACGAAAAAATGCCACATGACAAGAAATCATAACCTCACTGCCCAAAGGAGACAACATGAATCCCGACGGACAAACTAGACGAGGAACAAAGCTCAAATTAAAGATAAACTCGTAGAAAAGGGGTCCGTCGATAGACGTCCTAATTAACATAGCCGGCTTGACCTAGATGGCAGCCGAGTAGTCACTGTTCGTGCATGTGCCCCCAATGACTATCCCAACTCAGTTGTCGCTGTTTAACCCTCGCAGTGATCCGAAGCACATGACACCTAATTTTGCGAGATGACAAGAAACCTTTTTTTAGATTTCTCACCACAACTACAGCCATGTACAACACAGCCTGCACGATATGAACACGATAGCCAATCCAGGCGTGTCTGCTGGAGTCTGGTCACATGCATGGACGAACTGATCTTCCGTGTCTTGCAGGGATCGTCCAGGCACAAACGTAGTACAACACTTCTCTAGTACTATCGCTCGTCTCCCTCTTCTATTAAGTCACCCGACTTGCGGGGCCGGGGAGTGTGCCTATGGTCGGTTCTCAATTGCCGTCCCACATGTGTGTGCAAATGCAATATGACGCGCGTTCCATTCGGAGAGCAGCGTGCCAAACCGACCGACCGTCTGGGGTGCGACGCGAACGCGACGGGCGTGCTGTATACTCCGTACATGTGTACCGCCGTTTTCTGGACGCTTTGCTCCATGGCGCGGGCGCAATCCATGGATTCAAAATTAGTATACTGTATACTATTTAAAAGTCGAGGGTGGGGCTTTTCCTGCGCGGTAGGCGGCGGGGCAGTTCCGCCTAGTCGGTTCGACAGAGACGCGAGAAGACGAGGGAGTAGGCTGCTGCAAACGTAGGGCTGTGTGATTTGACAGCGAGTTACTGCTGGACAGGTGGGGCCCCGTGATTTGACTTGCCATTATCATTTTAACTGCGGCACTACGACCGGCGTGAGTCTCCCGATTCCTGACCACCTCCATACAGGTGCCTCTCCCAATGCTACCATGTAGTAGAGGCTGGCTCTTGCATGAGAGCCCACTTCTCCACTTTTTCCTTGCCTCTCTTTCCTCCACATATGCAAAAATTCCATGTAAAGCGCACTATTGTACTTACTTTTACTTGCTCCTACAGGTGCTTAAGCTTGCCACATAGGCATAAAGTCTGATGTGGCAAGTTAATCAAGAAGAGAGAGACTAGTTTGGTGACCCAAGGAAGAAACGGTGCTAAGCGCGTGTACCTAGGTGAAAAGACAAGTTTGAGTCTATAGCTAATTAAATGAAGCAAACTTAGCAACACCATTTCATTGGAAGAGGTCACTCCTTGGCAAATGCAATAAATACTAGTACTCCCTGTGTCCCATAATAAAAGAACGTTTTTGGCACTACACTAGTGTCAAAAACGTTCTTATATTATGGGACGGAGGGAGTACGAAGAAAGAGATAGAGAGGAGTAAAAAAATACACTTATAGCCAACCATATAGCCAACCTTGTTGTAGTATGAGTGACTAAGTGATGACTATGTATGACATGCCAACATCAGATAGCCTAACGGACCGTGTTAAATCTCCAAGCGCGCGACCGCGCGAGCGACCCGACGGTCGTGGTAGGCGCGACCATGATACGGGCTGCTGGCAGCCCTTGGATCTGAGATCAAACGGTCGCATGCTAAGTTGCTGAAAATTTGCAGAATAACCCTCCAGGATAGGATATTCACCCATAGGTCTAGAATCACGCCATGCAACCGTTCGATCTCAGATCCAAGGGCTCTCGGAAGCCCGCATCAAGGGAGAATGGAAAGCCACTACCCTGCCGTTCGCACGCTGGCAGTTCGCTCCTACTCGTCCCCGCACGTCCTTCAACACTACGGCGGTTCGCTCCTAGTCGTCCTGTCCATTCACATTACGGCAGTTCCACTAATCCTAACCCTCCTCCCAAATCCATGGCGTCCCAAATCTCCACGATCGGCGGTGAGTACAAGGTTAGAACCATCACCGGCGATGAGTTCGACATCATTTACACCCGTTCTTCCACGACGGTGAAAGGATGCCTTTCTTTCTTCAGACGCATGTTCGAAGGCTCAGATGATGAGTGGGTCGCTGGGCTAGATGTTGAGTACACCACAGTCCTGGGACGAGAGAAGGATCTAAAGGACGAAGAGAGGAAGAAGCCCGCCGTGATCCCGGTTTGCGTGAATGACTTATGCTTGGTCTACCACATATGCCATGCCGACGTTGAGTGCCAGGATTTTAAGGACTTCCTCGAGAGCAACCTAGTCAAATTCGTTACTCTAGACTTTGGTAACGACAAAGAAGTCCTGCGTCGGATAGGCCTCATCGTAGGCAACACCTTGGACCTCCAGAAGAATCGGCTGGTGTCCTCTCGTCAGCCTTCAATGCTGACTCTGGCAGGAGCCATGGTTCATCCTTCGTACGGTAAACTGGAGAAACCTCCATATACGTTTCATCGTCATGCATGGCAGCGGAATGTACTAGATATAGACCACATCCACTACGCTGCAATGGATGGCTACCTTTGCTTCAATATCTACAAGGGTTGGATGAAGAGCAACAGCCAAGTGTGCGGTTCAAGCAAAGAAGTATCGGCCAAGAGGAAGAGTGACAAGGACGAAGCCGAGGACGTGGACGAGGACTCCGAGTAAGGTGGCAGTGTCGTTGCTCATGGTGGTTCTAATGCAGTGTCTACCGGAATAGTTGCAAAGTTTAATTTAAGGTGTGCTTAATTTAATTTGAGGGGTGTGTTGTGCTGAGCCCCCAGCAGAACTATGTTATGTTTCTTCTCGTTACTTTAACTCTTCAGTACGTACATACTAGTATTTCTTACATTTCATCTTTTAGTTGGCATAGTACTACCACTCGTTTCTTCACATTATATACGTACAATATATGTGGCCAACATCATATAGCCAGCAGTTTAGTTGTCAAAGAATTTCAGGGTGCTTAGTTTTGTCAAAGAATTCCAGGATGCTTAGAGGGTGCTTAGATCCAAGGGACTTATTTTAGTCTGACTAAAAATAGTCTCTTTAAGAGGCTAAAGTTCCAAGCACCCCTGACTAAAGAGGGGCTAAAGCTAGTCTTGAGACTAAAATTTTTTAGTCAGGGGTACCCCTACTAAAATGTGGATTAGTCCTCTCTCTACGCATTTAACTCCTCTCCTTTAACACATGCGAGTTCTTGATTGGAGGGTTTGGAGGATAATAAATGCTCATTAACTTGATTTTAGCCTTTTAATATTTGGATCCAAGCGTGGATGAGGCTAGCATGTTTTAGTCCCACTACTTTTAGTCATGGGACTAAAACGTATCCAAGCACCCTCTTACTTTTATTTGAGGGGTGGGTTGTGCTGGACACCATTATTGTGACTAGCCTTTTTAATAGTACTATATGCATAATTTGGCGATGAGCGCTCTCTATATGTACCACCTTTTTTTAATTTCTAGTTTTGCTCCATGGCGCAATCCATCGATACTACTACTGTACAAAAGTATACATTTTTTGAAAGGCTAGAGGGCGGGGCAGTCTAGCTTGGTCGGTTTCACGAGAGGCGGGGGCCTTTGTGATTTGACGGCTCATTACTGCTGGAAGGCGGGGCCTTGTGATTTGACTGCTCGTATAAATGTGTCGACGACCTGATCGAGGAGGAGCAAAGAACCATGCGGTATACTCAAGTTTTCCACTGGAGTAGTACTGCGATGGTGGAGCACGAAACACGGCAGCCCAGTGCCATATGACGATAAAAAATGATCTAATTTGCTAGTCATCTCATTGTTAGCATTGTTCTATTCATTCCCTCAAAAAAAACCATTGTGCTATTCATGCCTCGCAGAGAACGTGACACGTGCGGTGAAACACCCGAAGCAAAAGATGAAACACAGGAGCAAAAGAAGAAGGAAGATTATCACCCCAAATGATCTAATTTGCCGCGGAGTCGTAACTGCTTCTTCATCGCCTCCACGACCTCAATCTCGTTGCGCGTCTCCTCCGCCATCTTCTTCATTCTGTCCATGACGGGGGATTTCTCGACGCGAGCCTTCATCATCTGTTCCACGGCCACATTACGTACCTTGACAGCAGCCGGGTGCTCGATGCGGAGCTTCGCCAACTCCTCCTTCTGTTCCATGACGAGGGCATGCAGCATCTTCATCGAGGAACTACTATTCTCATGCAGCTTCATCCAGCCGGCGTTCTTCTCCTTCAACAGGTCGATCTCGTGGCAGAGCTTCGCCTTGTCCTCCTGAAGTCGCAGGATTTCACTGGTCGCCTGCTTCTCCGAGGCAATGCTCTTCTTCAGCAGCATCACCAAGCCGGCGGTCAACTCCTCCTGCTAATTGAGCTCAGCGGGCATGTCATCGAGGATCTCCTTCAGCAACTCCATCAAGCCTTGGATGAACTCCTTCTCCTTATTGAGCTGATCGGGCATGCCATCGAGGGATAACGACTCCAGCTCCGCCGGCTCAGCATGTTCGCCTCCGTGGCTAGGGCGCTCCTGGGAGCCATCGCCTGCCCGTGAGAGATCTTTCGACGTCTCTGCGTGGCGGCGAGCCCTCTCTTTTTTTCCACAGCCTTGGTTGCCGCTCCCTTGTTATGAGTAGTTCTCGACCTAGAGCTCTACTCACAGGCCATGGAAACGACGGACGAAGAAGAAGCACTTATGAGGAGGAAAGGTAGAGTAATTTTCGGTTAGGTATTTCCCCTTTTTATAACCTAAGTACTAGCACTAGTACTAATACCTGCATAGTGGGAACACGTTTAGGTTTGGTACGTACTTGTAGGTGTGAGAAGGCTTTCGAATGTGATGGGAACAAGGTAAAGATTAATTGATGGTTTTGGTTTCGAGGCCCGAAACGGCTCCCGATGAGTTTAGCGGAACATAAATTTCAAGTACTACACTGCTCAAATGCGTAAATATTATGTTACTGTCAATAATTATCACAAAATACGAAGGAGACCAATGGAAGTACTACTAGCAATCCACGATTTAACTACTCGCATGCGCGCAGTGGAGTAATAATGTCTTTCTTCCGCCCTCACGTCCACTCAATTTGCATGTGCTGTATTAATTGACCATCAATGAAGTGAACGACTTTACACGCGTCAAATTATCACATGGGGTGGATCTTGGTACAAAATTGCGTCCGCCCGTGTACCCGCGTGTGCGTGTGAGGGAATGAGTGCGTGCGTGGCTTGCGTGCACATCTTCGCTTCGTGCATGTACCGCTAGTATAGCTCAGGGAGGACGAGTACATTCTTCTGGAACCAGCAGCACGTCACTGTGATCAATCCACGCAAGGAGGTCGCGACAACGCCTCCACATGTGCCACGTGGCTTCATGAACTGTAAGAGAGACACTGTGTAGCGTGCCATTGGTATTCTAATTTACGTGTTTTGCACATACTCGAAGTACTAGTAAGGTACACGTGCATTGCACGCATCAGATTTTGCAACCAAATTATGAATAAATACCACACTATAGCATGTAAGCTCTGAGTCATATATGCCTGATGTAGCCCTTCGTTTAATTCTTATAGTTCATCTCATTCAAAATCAATTAGTTTTTATAAAAAACCTAAGAACGCGGGAATAGGAAAAACATGGGATTATAGTGGAATGTCATCTTGAATCCTACAGGATTGTACGAGTGTTTGATTGTGCATAGAAAAACGCAGAATTCTTTCACAGAGGTTTGAGTGGATGGGATGTTTCCTATGAAATCTAGTGCAAATGAATCATATGGAAAAATTCTTGTGGTTTACAATCCTACGAATCAAACAACCAAGATAGGAAAAATTCCTAATGATTAGAATCCTCCAAAATTCCTTTGAGAATCCTTTGAATCAAAGAAGCCCTTAATCTATTTTATGATTCATGGAATTGTGCATTGTAAAGCATAAAGTAAAAACAAATAATGGCAGTTCAACTAGAAAAAAAGTTTGGGCAGTTATGATACGGAAGATTCTAGAACAAAAGAGAACCACTCTTGTTTTGAGGTTTGTGCATTATGCTTAAGTTCAACCATGGAGTCTGCTAGATTGTACATGTGGCAAAATCCGGTGGGGGGCTAGAAGATGGTGCGAGGGGCCGAGTGGAGGGAGACTATGAAGGAATGCACAAGTGCGAGATCGATATTTAGAGAGAGGGGGCGAACACGTGTGCTGTTGCGCGCAGTGGCGGAGCCATGGAAAATAAATGAGCTAGGGGGCCAAGCATTGCTAATCCTTTACGAGGAGGGTCCATTCATGAACTTAAACCATTTTTAGCAGAAATTGTCTAATGATCACATTCATATTAGCCTCGATATATAGTGATGTTAGGGGGGGGGGCAGGGCCCTTACTGCCCCTGTCTTCGCCATTGTGCATGCGTCTGAGAGATGAAGCGGAAGGCATGGACGATGAGAGGGGGACGTTGGATATATAATTAATGTGGGTGTATTAGCTATATATGTTAATCCTATATAGAGAGGTATAGATTGATTGATGTGGACGTGGGAAAGAGGGTGAGACCTCACTGGATATATCGATTGATCGGTTTGTGTGGAAAACTATGAAAGACCTAGCTATATACACACATACATAGAGGAACATCGATCGTTGCGCATGCACGCGTGAGAGATAAAGAATGCCCGATATGATGGAGAGGGGGATGTGTGTGGGTGTGTGCCTTCATGGGAGACCGACCTGAAGAAAAAGATTGCATGCGTGCGATGGATAATGTTGACTAGTAGTGTGTGTGCATGCATGCACGAGAGAAAGTTAGTGGTACAATTATAAAGAGAAGACTACTGTGTGGGTGTAAAAGAATAGGTGAGGTCATAATCAATGTAAAGTTGAATTCAAATATTTGAATAAGAGATCCTGATGTTTGAAACCCATGCATGCATGAATATAACGGAGATCTGCGCGGTGTGGTTTGGAAACGAGCATGTTGTAATGTATACACATTGAACAAGGTCAGACTGTTTTGAATTTGAGATACCGATGGCAGACATCATTTGGCCACATCGCATCCGTGCAAGGACACACTATTCTAATTGGAGATGATGGGCGGCTTTCGCATCACATATCTATATCTGTACCCCTATATATATATTTTATATTTTATATTTTTTTATATTGTGTTGGATGAGGCGAATCCGATGGTCCAAAGATGGCAAATTTGAGCACTACTGGCCGTTGGATATCATCTAGATTCCACCAGATTTTGCCACATGTATAATCTAGAAGACTCCATGGTTGAACTTAAGCATAATGCACAAACATCAAAACACAAGCACTTCTTATTTGTTCTAGAATCTTCCGTATCAGAATTGCCCAAATGTTTTTCTACATGATTTGCCATTATTTGTTTTTACTTTATGTCTTACGACGCACAATTCCATGAATCTTAAAATAGATTAGCTTTCTTATAAAAACTAGATGATTTTGAATGAAATGAACTATAAGAATTAAACAAACATCTACATCATGCATATATGACTCAAAGCTTGCATGCTATAATGTGGTATTTATTCATAATTTGGTTGCCAAATCTCATGCGTGCAATGCACATGTACCTTACTCTAGTCTAAATGGTGCTTGTGTGTGTGTTGTGCGTGTTGAGGTGCAAATTGTCTTTTTTTTTGGGTACACGTTAAGCTTGCTCTTCCGAAATTTCAAGTCGTGCCTTGTTATGCCGAAAATTCAAGCTAGCGTCTCTGTCTATCGTGCTGCGAAACTCCCGCCTCTTCAACCCGCGCCTTGTTAGCCCGAAATATTTAATATATATCTTTGTCTCGTTGTGCTTTGACAACTCCCTCCATCTCAACCCGCGCCTTGCTATTCCGAAATTACAACGCGCGCGAAAACTCCCACCTCCTGTGAAATCCCGACACACTAAATGCCCGTGGTACCCCTGAACCGAAAGAACCGCCTCAAATCGGTGGGGGTACTTTCGTAACTTACCCCACATTTCGGACAAGCGCGTCTCTAAGCCATGGTTCCCCACTGCCATCCCATGCGCCCACCCATTCGTACACTGAGGCCACGAAAACCCGCGACGAAACCCCACACCCTGCTCCGTCCGCCACCCAGTCGGAGTCTCTTCCCCGACGACGTCGTCCACAGCAACACCTCGACGTCCCTCATCCACCATACCAGATGAGGATCCGTCGTCGATCTCATCGTCCCGCTGGTTCAGCCACCCCGTCCTCCACCTCCAAGGAGCTGCCACGACGTTTCCCTCGTCTTTCACGCCACCTCCATTCCCACACCGCCGTCTTTACCTGCACCACCTGAAGAGCATCATCATCACCGTTTCCTCGGATGAAGTTGCGGCCTAATCGGCGCCACCAAAGAGGTTGTACACTAATCACCGCATTTTCTTCTTGATTCGATCTCACGGTGCTGCCGGTGCTCGGTCCCGAGCCGACACGGTGTGGCTCCATCCATGGCGGTGTCGCCGGCCACTTCCTCCACGGCGTCGCTCCCTCGACGGTGACGTCCACATCAGTAGGAGCTGCTGTTGCTTTAGCTCTCGCTCACGCTGCTGCTCTGCTCTTGCTCTCGGTCCCCTGCCTGGTCTGCTATTGCTATTGCTCTTGCTCGCGCTGCTGCTCTCGCTCTTGCTCTTGCTTGTGATGCTGCTCCGATTTAGCTACACTTCAGTCGACTGAATCGACTTTTGGGTCAGTCGATTTTCAGGGGGTGGGGGGGCTCGCTGGGGTGAAGGAAGAACCAGCCGCAGCGGGGAGGGGGGCTCGCCGGAGAGGTGCCCCACTATCTATCTTAGGGTTCAGGATGGGGGCGGTGGTCGCCGGCGGTGGCGGGGCGTTGGCGGGGCGGTGGCGTGGGGATCACCGGAGAAAAAGCTCGGCACGGGTGGCCTAGAGGGATGGCCGGGGCGGCGGTGGGCCGGCAGTGGGGGGTGTTTTCGGGGCGGGCGGGGGGCGCACCGCCGGCCGCAGGCGGCGGGGGGCTGCTGTTTGGCCGGTGGTGGCTGGCGGCTTAGGGGGTGGAGGTTGAAGATGAACCGCAGGCCCTTGATTTCGTATCCAACGGCTGCAAAATCGACTGACCATAGATGAAAAAGTCAGTCGACCGACGTGTAGCCTCACCTTGCTAGTGCGTTCAGTTTCGACAGCAAATTCAGTTTCGACAGCAAAATTCAGTTTGGACAGTTAAGTTCAGTTTCGACTGTTAGGTTCAGTTTCGATAGTTAAATTCAGTTTCGACAGTTAAGTTCAGAGATGAGCGGCTGATGTATTTTACATCTAACACTTTGTGGTTATGTATTTTACGTCATGTATTGGAGATGCTATTAGAATTCCACTCAGGTTAACGTTATTCGTTGTCTCTCTTGTCCTGCTTCAGCCTCGGCGTAGTACAACTCACCGGAGCTGCTCCAACGACGAAACCCTCCATCACAGCGGAGCAGTACCTCGGGCTCCATCTCTAGACGCCTAAGATCTTCTTCCCCTCCTCCGACAGCTAAGTCAGCCGGAGCATCCTCACCGGCCAACCCAATCACACTTGTTGCATCTCTTTTTTACTCTACATGTTATATATATTGTCCACTGAGCACACGGATTTGTTCCTTTAGTGTCTCCAAGTGAATGAAAAACATCGGAATTGGAAAGTTTCCTATGGTACTACTTTTCATGAATTTGGTGCAAAGGAATGGAGCAAAGGAAAACTATAGGATTTGTTTCTTTAATGTCTCCTTGAAAGAAAAACCGTAGGAATTCTAATTTCCACTTCTCCTTTTCATATTCCTATTCATCAAGCACAAGACTAAGAGATAGTAGCATAATAGAATTATAACCGTACATTTTCTTGTGGTTTGACTTAATCTCACCATGCTTTTTTGCATCCTGTGATCTTCCAATTGTTGTGAATCAAACACCCAGATTGGCAGAAATCCTGTGTTTTTAAATTCTCTGTTTTGCACGTGCATTCCTATCCTATTCCTGTCTATTTTCTATCCCTGCATTGTTAGAATCCTCAAATTCAAATAATCCCTTACTCAATTACTTCTGTTACAGATATGTGTCAAAGAAATCCCTGTGTGGTTTGTCATGCTCCTGCGGCGCTGTGTTCCACCCCAGCTCAGCTGCTCCAACGACGGAAGGGTTCACCACAGCAGGGATCCGCTCTCCAAACTGTCTTTCGCCACCTCAGATCTTCTTCCCCGCCGCCGGCAGCCACGGCAACTGCATTACCATCATCAACTGAGCAGATGACCTTGAGGACTACACGGGTCCGCGAGAGAGGTCGCACTCTTCCATGTCTGCTTACGTTATGCGTCGCTTAATATGATGACATGCTACATTATCGTCGTGTTCACCTATTAGACTCCAAGTCAGGTCCAAAGTAATGCTAAAACTTGAGTTTTTAAATGGTTGTGGGGTACATATTGGGGCAGCAATCAGTAGTATCTGTCTACTATCTAGTTAATCTCCAGTGTCTACTATGAGTTTCATGTTGGGTGCAAACAAACATTAAAGGAGCCATTATCTGTATTTTTTAACTAAAGCTATTATCTGCCTGCTATCATTGGTTTTGGGTCTATCCACAGTTTGCTACCATCACTCTGGATTTGTGCATGCACTCCTTACATAATCTCACTATGTTTTATTCCTATGCATGCCAGTTATTGTACACAATGGAACTGATCATGTAGAGCAAAAGAGACGAGCCTTGCGTGGCAATAAAATTGCATGCAGACGTCGTTCCATGGTGGGCGCAAAGGCAGCCCCCCTCCACCCATTTTGGATCGTAATCAAGAGGAAGATAACTGTTCTGAGGGGGATTTAGAAGGAGAAGACCACTCCTATTTACCCCATGAGGTCTTCGCTCTAACTTGGCATGCTGATGTTGGTAATATCATGCATATGGTTCCTTGCATTGCTTACTGTATACATTAAAGATGTCATCTGCTTAGTTTAAACATGCTTTGTGTCAATGCCATCTGTTTAGTTTCTTTATCGTATATGTGAATCATGCAATGCCATCTTGTCTAGCCAGGCATCATATATGTGAATTTTGCAATGCCACCCTGGTTAGCCAGTCATCTTATATGTGAATTATATCATGCCATCATTTTTTTATTATGTGTTAAATTTGTCAACAATTTTAGTACATTCAATTACTCTTCCTATGCATCAGCCATTCGGCGCGGTCATGGAAAAATCTGCAGTGGAAACAAGGTCTTCAGAGCAGACAATGCTATCAGACGAAGCGCATGTCTTGCTGGTTACCGATAGCTCCTCAGAGGAGGATTCAGAGACAGATGACCAGCCATATTCCCCCCCCCCCCGAGGTGCATGCCCTAATTTCGCAGGGTTATGTTGCTCATATCGTGCGTATGGTATCTTGCATTGCTATGTCATTTGCTTAGTTTAGACATGCTTTGTGTGAATGCCACCTGTATAGTGTCTAATTACCATATATGTGAATTATGCAATGCCATCTCGTTGCAAGACATTATATATGTGAATTATGCAATGTTATCTTGTTGCAAGGCATTATGTATGTGAATTATGCAATGCCATGTTGTTTAGGCAAGCGTCATATATGTGAATTATATCATACCGTCCTTTTTTTGTATTTCTCATTGCTATTGTCGACAATGTTTGTATATTCAACCGCTCTTCCTGTGCATCAGCCATTTGAATTGGTGATGGAGAAATCTGGAGTGAAAACAAGGTCTTCAGAGCAGACAATGCTACCTGCTGAAGCAGATATCTTGCTGGTTACAGATAGCTCTTCAGAGGAGGATTCAGAGGCAGATGACCAGTCCTATTATCCCCCTGAGGTGTATGCTCAAACTTGGCAGGGTTATATTACTCATATAATGCATATGTTGTATTGCAATGCTTAGTTTTCACATCATATACACAATATTGAATGCCATCTCCTTAGTTGACACATCATATATGCGATTGCGCTCTGCTCACTTCCTTAGTATATAAATCATATATTTGAATTATGTCATGCCATGATGTTTACATAGACAGCATGTATCTGAATTATGGCATGCCAACCCATTTTCTAAGGACATAATATAGTTATATCATCTCATCCTGTTTACATAGTCATCATATTTTAAATTATGTCATTCTATCCGTGAATTATATCATGCCATCATGTTTCCATCGACGGCATGTTTGTGATTTATGGCATGCCAACCACTTTAATAGACACATCGTATAGTTATATCATGTCATCCTGTTTACATAGTCATCATATTTTGAAGTATGTCATTCTATCCTGTTTAGTTAGCCATCATACATGTGAAATTGTGTCATGCTATCATGTTTAATTAGCCATCATATATGTGAAATTATGTCCTGGTATTCTGTTTGCTTAGACAACATAAATGTGAATTATTTCATGCCCTGTTTTCTTCCCTACTATCCATTGCACCTGTCTATCTTACAATGTCTGTACATTCAATTACTTTTCTTGTTTATCAGCCATTTCAATTGGAGGGAGTGATGGCAGTATCTGTGGGAGTAAAAACACGGTCTTCAGAAAAGATCGTGCTACCTGTCGATGCAGATAGAACCACGGTTGTACTTGCCCAAGAACCAGCCCCACCACACATAACCCACACTCATGCAGATTGTACCCCTACCCAGTTGGACAGGGAACCAGCTACGCCCCTTCTAACCCCAACCCCAGCAGATAGACACCCAGTTCCTGTTGACACAGCACCGTCTCCACCACAGAGCACCCAAACACGAGCAGTTAGTAAGGCAACTGCAGTGCCCAAATCACGAGGACCACCACTCCGAACCCGAAGTCAACGCTTAAAGCAGAAGAAAAATTGTTTCAGGTCAGGTTCCGTAGCTATGGTTCATACTACTTTGCTCTTGCATCACTGTATTTACTGATACCAACTAATTTCAAATTTGAAGGATGCAATTGAAACTCCAATGGCGCAACAGGTATGTTTTAAACCTGTTTCTTCAACGTGTTTGGCTGTTTGCTGTTGTAGCTTGCTCTATATTGATTTCAGCTTCAATTGAATAAACAGTTATGTTCTCATGCCATGCGCATTCCAAGTGTTGTTATTGCTGTGTAGTTTCCCACACTTATATTCTCTCTATGCTGCTTTGTCTTAAATAGATATGATTCGAACTGTATCTATCTTGATTTGGCAACATAAACTAGAATGATATAGACCATACAGTGACGATACTACATAGATATATGTTTGTTTCATGCTGTTATTCTGTCCACCTTACTACTGAACTGGTTTACCAAAATGAGTTTCATATACTACATTGTAAACCTGAGATGTGTTTGTTTGTTTCTCTTTTAGAACGCGGATAAAATATTGGAGAAGAGTACCCTGTTATGCAATGGTAAGAGAAGTAATGCAGATAAGGTTCAAAATAGTGAGACATGCCTGTTGCTCTCCAAGAAAGCTGATAAAAACTATATTGAAGACACTGAGACAACCCCAAAGTCATGTCTTGATGTAGTGTTCGAGTTACTGACTACCACTGCTGGCACCAGCTCTTCGAACTCGTTGCCTGAATCAGTTCGGCTTCTTGAGTCTCAACTTCAAGTTGAAAGACATCGATCAGATGTTATGCGACAAGAAGGCAAAGGACCGAGGAAGTCCCTGCAGAATTCAGATGCATACTTTCTGGTGCAACAGCAAGCGCTGGAGGACTTAAGCGCCAAACAAGAGAAATTTAATATTGCTAAGCATCTTGCCAGCATTATGGGTACCCAGGATATTGTTTCTTGAGATCTTCTGAAGTGGTTTTAGTTCTGGACTTGTTTTGCTGCGGCGTTTATATGCTGTTGTGTTCCATATATTTGCACTGCTGGCGAACTTTGATGCCCAGTCGATGTAATATGTGTAATAGCCGTGATAGCCTAGTGTAAGTTGCTTGCTTATTTATTTCCTTGTTGTCTTGTTTATTTGTTTTCTTGTAGTCAGTGCAGTTCTTTTTCCGCGGTTTGCTAGTGGCTACAATAACCTATTTTTTTAAACTAGGACACAATAACCATGGGCTAATATTTACTGTAGTGACACTGGGCCTCCTACGGGACGTAGAAACAGTGGGCCTTCTACGGGCCGTATAAACAGTGGGCCTTCTACGGGCCGTAGAAACAATGGGCCTTCTACGGGCCGTATCATCAATGGGCCTTATACGAGCCGTATGATCGATTGGCCACACATGGGCCAAACAGACCGCATTCTGGCCGTAAACGGGCTAGAGTTGGAATCGTCCGTTCATGGGCCGACCATAATGGGCCATCATTAATAGGCCGTATTTGATGACGCTATGAAAATGGCCCAACGTATTAACGGACCACAAACGGGCCGACTGTAACGACGGGCTGAATTTGGCCCACAAGCAGAAAATGACAGTAACGGGCCGTAAGTAAACGAATGCTGGAAAATAGCCCAATAATAAATGGGCTCTGAGAAGGCCGAAAGATAACATGGGCTGGAAACGGCCCAACGAAATAACGGGCCGTTAATGGGTATAAAGTGATACACTGTTCATTACGGGCCAGTTTCACCACGTTCCGTTAATGGGTGTAAAGTAATACACTGTTCATTACGGGCCAGTTTCAGCACGGGCCGTTCATAGGCCAAGAGTTACATAGGGCCTCATATGGGCCGAAAGAAGTCATGGGCCATACATGGGCCAGAAGTGAAAATGGGCTGGAATCATATTGGATGGCCCAGATGATGCTACTGGGCCTAATTCGAATAGGGCGTAACGGGCCTTGGGTTAGCGGGCTGTAAATGGGCTATATGCGAACAAGCCGTTAACAGGCTTTCCATGGGCCGGCCCGCCAGCTTTTGACCAAGTCAAACGGGCCGGCCTTTTCACATGAATCGGCCACTGTTGGGCCGTGCCACGTGTCGACGTATCATAGGCGCCTTCTGTCCAATGAGTGGATGACATCTGTCCCAGCGATGAGCCGACACGTGTTTCCTCCAGCCAATGATGATTTTACACGTGGAAAATCCCCATTGGTCAGGGCTGTTAACGGGTTATCGGATCCAAAACCCGACCCGATAGCTTAACGGCATTCCGTTACGGTGGATGCCACTTGTCAGTCACCCTTGACGAAAGCACTTCTGTGACGCGCGATTTATCGTCATGGAAGTGGACACTTTCGTGATGATAATTTTGGTAATGTCATGGAACACTTCCACGACAGCACAGGTATGACTATCTTGATTCTGTCATAAATTTGTCGTGGATGTACATGCATGACAAAAAACGCGACCTACTATGACAAACACGTATCATCACGGAAGTGTATTTTTTTGTAGTGATAGTAACAAGTGACAATCAATTTCAGCACACTATATTAATGTTTCCTTACCAAATTCCACTTACAAAAGGCGCTTCACTCCCCGGAAACGGCGCCAGAAAATAGCCTTGATGACCCACAAGTATAGGGGATCAATTGTAGCTCTTTTCGATAAGTAAGAGTGTCGAACCCAACGAGCAGCAGAAGGAAATGACAAGTGGTTTTCAGCAAGGTAATGTCTGCAAGCGCTGAAATTATAAGTAACAGAGTAGTTTGATAGCAAGATATTTTGTAACGAGCAAATAATGATAGTAGTAAAAAAAGTGTAGCAAGGTAGCCCAATCCTTTTGAGGCAAAGGACAGGCCAAAACGGTCTCTTATAGTGAGCAAAGATTCTTGAGATTACACAGGAATTTCATCTAGTCACTTTCATCATGTTGATTTGATTTGTGTTCGCTACTTTGATAATTTGATATGTGGGTGGACTGGTGCTTAGGTGATGTTCTTACTTGAAAAAACCTCCTACTTATGATTAAACCTCCCGCAAGTATCCGCAACTACGGGAAAAGTATTAAGAATAAATTCTAACCATAGCATTAAACTTTTGGATGCAATTGGTCCCTTACGGAATAACACATAAACTAGGGTTTAAGCTTCTGTCACTCTCGCAAGCCATCATCTAATTACTACTCCACAATGCATTCCCTTAGGCCCAAATATGGTGAAGTGTCATGTAGTCGACGTTCACATGACACCACTAAGGGAATCACAACATACATACTATCAAAATATCGAACACATATCAAGTTCTCATGATTACTTGTAACATGATTTCTCCCGTGACCTCAAGAACAAAAGAATCTACACACAAATGATAATCATGCACAAGATCAGAGGGTTATTAAATAGCACAATGGACCTGAACATTCAATCTTCCACCAAATAAACCATATAGTAATCAACTACAAGATGTAATCAACACTACTAGTCACCCACAAGCACCAATCTATAGTTCCCGTAACAAGATTGAACACAAGAGATGAACTAGGGTTTGAGATGAGATGGTGCTGTTGAAGATGTTGATGGAGATAGCCCTCCCCAAGATGGGAGAGTTGTTGGTGATGATGATGACGATGATTTCCCCCTCCAGGAGGGAAGTTCCCCCGGCGGAATCGCTCCACCGGAGGGCATAAGTGCTCCTGCCCAAGTTCCGCCTCGAGACGGCGGAGCTCCATCATGAAAGTCCTCTACTTATTTTTATAGGTCAAAATGACTTATATACCAGAAGATGGGCACTGGAGGTGGGCCTGGGTGAGCACAACCCACGAGGGCGCGCCTGGGCTCCCAAGCGTGCCCAGGTGGGTTGTGCCCACCTGGTGGGCCTCCTCTGGTACTTATTTGCTTCAATATTCATTAAATATTCCATAAAAATTCTCCGTGAAGTTTCAGCTTGTTTGGAGTTGGGCAGAATAGGTAGCCTGACGTAGCTTTTTCAGGTCCAGATTTCCAGCTGCCGGAATTCTCCCTCTTTGTGTGTACCTTGCAAATTATGAGAGAAAAGGCATTAGAGTTACTCCAAAAAGCATTATTATGCATAAAAACATCATAAATAACAGTAAGAAAACATGATGCAAAATGCATGTATCAAGGATGATGTAGCAAAGTAGATATACGTATTTCCTCAGTTAATAACCAAGGTTATCAATCGAGTAGGAGAACCACTCAAGATCTCGTTAACAACACGTACACAAAAAAGAACAAATACTTGCACCCAACGCGATAAGGAGGTTGAAGATCTCCTCAATGATTACTTACAAGGTTTAAACTTGATAATGATAGATTGATAAATAAAAACACAAAATAAAAGAAAGGACAATAAATTGCAGCAAAGTATTTTTTGATTTATAGATGATAAAGAATAGACCCCGGGGGCCATAGTTTTCACTAGAGGCTTCTCTCTCGTTAGAAAGCATACGATGGGTGAACAAATTACTGTTGGGCAATTGATAGAAAAGTGCATAGTTATGACGATATACAAGGCAATGATCATTTATATAGGCATCATGTCCGAATCAAGTAGACCAGAACTATTCTGCATCTACTATTATTACTCCAACCATCGACCGCTATCCAGCATGCATCTAGGGTATTGAATTCCTAAAAACAGAGTACAGCTTTAAGAAAGATGACATGATGTAGAGAGATAGATCCAAGCAATATGAATAAACCCTATCTTTTTATCCTTAATGACAACAATACAAATACGTGTCATGTCCCCTTCTGTCATTGGGATTGAGCACCGCAAGATTGAACCCATCACAAAGCACCTCCCCCATCATATGATCTGTGGTGTCCAAAACGCTTTTGAAGTCCCGGTTCCAAGCCGTAAAGCATGGCACACTGAACTATCGAGTAGTCATCAGATCGAGCTTGATAGATGTTCACAACATCTGCAGCAGGTCTGTCACCTAGCGGTGCATCAAGGACATAATTCTTCTATGCACCAATGAGGATAATCCTCAAGTTACGGACCCAGTCCATGTATTTGCTACCATTATCTTTCAACTTAGCTTTCTCTAGGAATGCATTAAAATTTAACGGAGCAGTAGCACGGGCCATTTATCTACAACATAGCTTTGCAAATACTATCAGGACTACATTCATGACAAATTTAGTTCAATTAATCAAATTACTAATGAACTCCCACTTAAACCAACACCCCTCAAGTTGTCTGGGTGATACATGATCCGTATCAACTAAACCATGTCCGATCATCACGTGAGATGGAGTAGTCCTCAATGGTGAACATCTTCATGTTGATCATATCTACTAGATGACTCATGTTCGACCTTTCGGTCTCCAGTGTTCCGAGACCATGTCTGTACATGCTAGGCTCGTCAAGTTTAACCCAAGTATTATGCTTGTGCAAAACTGACTTACACCCGTTGTATGTGAACACAGAGTCTATCACACCCAATCATCACGAGGTGTTTCGAAACAATGAGCTTTAGCAACAGTGCATACTCGGGGAGAACCCTTTTATCTTGAAGTTAAGTGAAGGAATCATCTTATAATGCTACCATCGTTCTAAGAAAAATAAGATGCATAATGAATAAACATCACATGCAATCAAAATATGTGACATGATATGGCCATCATCATCTTGTGCTTTTGATCTCCATCTCTGATAACCCACAAGTATAGGGGATCGCAACAGTTTTCGTGGGTAGAGTATTCAACCCAAATTTATAGATTCGACACAAGGGGAGCCAAAGAATATTTGCAAGTATTAGCAACTGAGTTGTCAATTCAACCACGCCTGGAGATTAATTATCTGTAGCAAAGTGATTAGTAGTAGAGTAGTGTGATAGTTTTGATAGTAGCGGTAGCAGCAACAGTAACAGTAACAGTGATAGTAGTGATTTTGTAGCTGTATGAATAGTAACTTAGCAGAATCAATATGTAGGAAATTCGTAGGCATTGGATCGGCAATTTGTTGGATGATATTCATCATGTAACAGTCACAACCTAGGGTGATACAAAACTAGCTACAGTTCATAAATGTAATGTAGGCATGTATTCCCTAAATAGTCATACGTGCTTATGGAAAGAACTTGTATGACATCTTTTATCCTACCCTCCCGTGGCAGCGGGGTCCATAAGGAAACCAAGGGATATTAAGGCCTCCTTTTAATAGAGTACCGGAACAAAGCATTAGCACATAGTGAATACATGAACTCCTCAAACTACGGTCATCACCAGAAAGTATCCCGAATACTGTCACTCCGGGGTTTACGGATCATAACACGTAATAGGTTAATATAACTTGCAAGATCGGATCTAGAACATAGATATAATGGTGATAACATGAACAGTTCAGATCTGAAATCATGGCACCCGGGCCCAAAGTGTCAAGCATTAAGCATAGCAAAGTCACAACAACATCAATCTCAGAACATAGTGGATACTAGGGATCAAGCCCTAACAAAACTAACTCGATTACATGATGAATATCATCCAACTCCTCACTGACCAGCAAGCCTACGAAGGAATTACTCACTCCCGGGGGAGAGCATCATGGAATTGGCAATGGAGGAGGGTTGGTGATGACAAAGACCGAAGATTCCCCTCTCTGGAGCCCCAAACAGACTCCGGATCTGGCCTCCTGATGAAGAATAGGAGGTGGCGGCGGCTCCGTATCGCGAAACGAGATAATTCTTCCTCCCTCATTTTTTCTCTGAAAATGTGAATTTATAGTATGAGGGTTGAGGTCTGCGGGGCCACCAGGTGGGGACAACCCACCTGGGCGCGCCAGGAGGGGGAGCGCGCCCTGGTGGGTTGTGCCCATCCAGGTGCCCCTCTCCGGTGGTTCCTGGCTCCAGTAATTCTCTTTTATTATATAAAAGATCCTCGCAAAGTTTCGTTCCAATCTAAGAACTTTTATTTCTGCACAAAAACAACACCATGGAAGTTTGCTTTAAACAGCATCAGTCTGGGAAAATTAGAGTCCAAAACAAGAGGAAAAGCGTTAGGAAAAGTAGATACGACGGAGACGTATCAACTCCCCCAAGCTTAAACCTTTGCTTGTCCTCAAGAAATTCAGTTGATAAACTGAAAGTGAAAAAGAAAAACTTTTACGAACTCTTTTGCTCTTGTTTACATAAATAAGCTAAATTAGCACCCAGGTTTTCAGCAAAGATCATGACTAACCATGTCAACAATAACTCTTTATATTAACTCATATCAATAGCATAAACAACTAGATAGCAATAATAAGATATCTCAAATGCAACACTTTGTCAAAACAACCATGATATCATATGACAACAGTGGTATCTCGCTAGCCCTTTTTGAGACCGCAAAACAAAAATGTAGAGCACCTCCAAAGTTCAAGCAGTGACTAAGCATTGTAATTCATGGTAGAGAAGATCCAGTCATGCTAACACCCAACATTAACTATACACAATGCATGAGGATGACAACAGTGCTCTCAGATCTGGCGCTTACACTGGTACGCGTCGGTGCTATACAAACGGTTTTTAACCCCTTTCCACGACGGTGTTTGGAACCGTCACCTAGTGAGTGTGGGCGATAGGGGGGGCCTTCCCACACGACCTAGAAACCGTCAAGGATATGCCCTCCTGGCACACACGCTCGGCAAAATGAGGTTGTGTGCGACCGGCGAGCACTCAAATATAGAAATACGTACAGTAGTGCTAAATAAATACAATTATACAGGTGAAATCATTTCCGGTCATAAGTACATCCCACACAGTCAGTCACCGCTAAACGTTTCCATTAGTACATACATCCCACACAGTCACTCAAAGGAAAACGTTTGCGCAAGGTGGCGTAACGCAAACAGTTTTCAACAGAAATGTCGTGTGTGATTGTTCATTGATCCAACATGGTTTATTCCTAGAAACTGTGTGCGTTGCCTAAGGTCATCGCCCACGGTGTTTTCTCAATAACCGTTTGCAATAGGAAAACCCAAATAACAAGCTAATTGGCCAATTAGCAGGCTAATTGCCCTATTATTAATAATCCATTACTAATCTAATTGACATTCATATTAAGGACATAACATATTCCATTTCCATCTTAAGGAAGCAGGATTTCATAATTGAAATACATCGGAGTACAACATGATATAGCTTCAGCACTCAGCTAGCCCATTACACAACTGCACCAGCAGCAAGTTTCACATGCAACATCTAGAAACTTTCGAAATTAGCATCATAGATGGTACATAGAGAGATGCATCTCATCTGGAAAACTACTGAAGCGGAAGGCGAATATTGAGCCATCATTCATGTTGAAGGTCTTTGCAACTTTAGGCCAGTGCCCGTGGATGATTGACCGTCCATCCTTCGACCTCTTCAGGAACACTTCAATATTGAACTGTGGGTGTTGTATGAGAACTTTCCTCGCCTCCTGACCACAGAGGTGGTTCGAGAGGTAATCATCAGTGAAGCCTGAAAACAAGGATGTGCATAAATATCTTTTCTATATTGGAAATGGGGCAAAGGAATAAAAAAAGGCAAGGTATAATAGTTAGTACCATCTTGTAAAACTCAGTGCTTCCCATTGTTTCCCTGTAACACATATAAGGTAGTTAGTCATCAGGTTAAGTAAGGGTTCGCATGCTATCAGGAAAATATGTTGATGATAAATAAGCACATTGCAGATTCATCAGATTAATTCAAGCCACAAGGAAAACCCATTTATCCAAACCAAGCATGATTAAGAAGTAGGAAATATAGCACTTGTATATGTTTCTCATGTATTAAGTGCAGCCAAATTTTATTTATTCCTCACATGGTATACAATAACAGAATGCAGCCACAACAATCGAACATCGCATTGCAGAATTGAACCAAACAGTTAACTAAACATCACAACAAATGGACCAAACGTTAACTGAGCACCACATTGCACAATATAACATACTCCTAATAGAAGATCAGACAGCTAACCAAACCAAGCATGCATGCTTAACAACTTGGAAATATAGCAATTGTATTTGTTTCTCATGTATTTAGCACATCCAAATTTGATTTATTCCTCACGTGGTATACAATAACATAATGCAGCCACAACAATTGAACATCGCATTGCAGAATTGAACCAAGCAGTTAACTAAACACCACAACAAATGAACCAAACGTTAACTGAGCACCACATTGCACAATATAACATACTCGTAATAGAAGATCAGACAGTTAACCAAACCAAGCATGCTTAACAACTTGGAAATATTGCACCCTGAAGAATTGAACATCACATTTGTAGAATTGAACCAAGCAGTTAACTGAACACCACATTGCACGACATATAGAACATATACACTATAGCAGAAGATTGCATGGTAAGAGTAGATAGCACAATTCACTAGAATTTGTTAAGGAAAGGCAGTAGCTAGCAAACGGAACATGGGTCCTTATAGTGAGCTAATAAGACAAGCTACTCATTGTCGGAGATATCGATGACGATTGGCTCCTTGGACATGGAAGAGGGTGAGGCCTCCGCATCGTGGGTGCCCTCGTTGTAGTGGTGAGTTGCCTGAGCCGCTCTGGGCACCAACCTGCTGGCTCTCAAGATGAGGTAAGCACGTGCACACTAAGAAAACACCTCGTAGTCTTCGTCGAAGGCACCGACAGTGGCCTCGAGAAAATGCCACGAACTGTCGTTTAAAGCAGCCAACTGCGTCGCAGCGTTGGCGCGTGAGGGGTCAACGATGGCCTTGACGGCGAGGTGCTCTTCCAAGATCTGGGGGTCGGCACGAATGGCAGCCATCGCGACCTCATCCGCGCGTGCGGCCGCGATTTGCTTCTCCGCTGCCAAATGCTCCTTGAGATCCTGGCTATACTGCATGCACCATGGCATAGGCCGGCTCTTATTTGGTGGAGGGGTCGGTGATTTGGGTGGAAGGTATCGCGCTCGCGCTGGCGGTCGGGGCATGTGGGATGTGGAAGGAGGAGGAGGATGGGGGTCGGGTGTGGATTACCTGCCTGGATAGGCGAGGCCGAGCAACGTGAAGGAGGGTCGCCGGCGAGGAGGCGGCGCTGCAAGCAAGGGGTGAAGGTTTCAACTTGTAAATGAAGGCAGAAATAGGGAAATGTGGCTTTTGGTAAGGGGGAGGTGATGTCTACTATGCAACCTTCTTCTTGTAGACGTTGTTGGGCCTCCAAGTGCAGAGGTTTGTAGAACAGTAGCAAATTTCCCTCAAGTGGATGACCTAAGGTTTATCAATCCGTGGAGGCGTAGGATGAAGATGGTCTCTCTCAAACAACCCTGCAACCAAATAACAAAGTCTCTTGTGTCCCCAACACACCCAATACAATGGTAAATTGTATAGGTGCACTAGTTCGGCGAAGAGATGGTGATACAAGTGCAATATGGATGGTAGATATAGGTTGTTGTAATCTGAAAATTTAAAAATAGCAAGGTAACAAGTGGTAAAAGTGAGCGTAAACGATATTGCAATGCTTCGAAACAAGGCCTCGGGTTCATACTTTCACTAGTGCAAGTTCTCTCAACAATAATAACATAATGAGATCATACAACTATCCCTCAACGAGCAACAAAGAGTCACTCCAAAGTCACTAATAGCGGAGATCAAACGAAGAGATTATTGTAGGGTACGAAACCACCTCAAAGTTATTCTTTCCGATCAATCCATTGGGCTATTCCTATAAGTGTCACAAACAGCCCTAGAGTTCGTAGTAAAATAACACCTTAAGACACAAATCACGAAAACCCTAATGGTACCTAGATACTCCAATGTCACCTCAAGTATCCGCGGGTTTGATTATACGATATGCATCACACAATCTCAGATTCATCTATTCAAACCAACACAAAGAACTTCAAAGAGTGCCCCAAAGTTTCTACCGGAGTGTCAAGACGAAAACGTGTGCCAACCCCTATGCATAAGTTCACAAGGTCACAAAACCCGCAAGTTGATCACCAAAACATACATCAAGTGAATCACGGGAATATCCCATTGTCACCACAGATAAGCACATGCAAGACATACATCAAGTGTTCTCAAATCCTTAAAGACTCAATCCGATAAGATAACTTGAAAGGGAAAACTCAATCCATTACAAGAAGGTAGAGGGGGAGAAACATCATAAGATCCAACTATAATAGCAAAGCTCGCGGTACATCAAGATCGTGCCATATCAAGAACAAGAGAGAGAGAGAGATCAAACACATAGCTACTGGTACATACCCTCAGCCCTGAGGGTGAACTACTCCCTCCTCTTCATGGAGAGCGCCGGGATGATGAAGATGGCCACCGAAGATGATTCCCCCCTTTGGTAGGGTGCCGGAACAGGGTCCCGATTGGTTTTTGATGGCTACAGAGGCTTGCAGCGGCGGAACTCCCAATCTAGGTTTCTTTCTGGGGTTCCTATATTTATAGGAATTTTTGGCGTCGGTCTCACGTCAGGGGGGGGGTCTCCGAGTCATCCACGAGATAGGGGGCGCGCCCAGGGGGGTAAGGCGCGCCCTCCACCCTCGTGGATGGCTCGGGACTCTTCTGGGCCAACTTTTTTACTCCAGGGGCTTCTTTTCGTCCATAAAAAAATCATCAAAAATTCACACGTCAATTGGACTCCGTCTGGTATTCCTTTTCTGTAAAACTCAAAAACAAGGAAAAAACAGAAACTGGCACTAGGCTCTAGGTTAATAGGTTAGTCCCAAAAATCATATAAAATAGCATATAAATGCATATAAAACATCCAAGATGGATAATATAATAGCATGGAACAATCAAAAATTATAGATACGTTGGAGACGTATCAGGAGGGGGCGGGGAGGTAGATATTTCCGCGGAAGCCGAAAATGTGGAATCGCTTCAGCGAAAAAACTAGCGCGCAAAGTGTCATCAGACATGGTCCCTTATTCAGAGCGGGTTGTGGACTGTAGCCGTCGCACCTTTTCGCGTAAGCTGTATGCGTACTATACTCCGACGGTGGTCCAAGATATTTTGTGTTGCATCTCACACGGTTGGTTATAATAAAGTATGTGGGATCTACTTGATTTTTCGTCTTGATTTGAATTACATAATGGGGTCACAGAGGCCAAGCACGGTGTTTGAATTGCTAGACCTTTTATCTACAATGAACATGCAACTATATGTGTGTCATAAAAGAATTGGAATTATTCAGGGTTCGTTTGGACATTTTTATGCATTAACTAAGTTTTCAATGCATTTATGTGCATAATTCAAATTTCAACTCCATGCACATGTTCCAGTGCATATAAATTGGTTGAAAAATCAAATCTTTGTCCTTGGGTGCATGCTTAGGTCCCATGCAAGAAATGGGAATGAATGTCAAATACCAGGGCACGGTCACTCGGCCGCAAACATTGAGATACCTGGTTTTTAAATTCTAGTAAATCCAAACTCGTCCGAAATTCATGAAACTTGGCATGCTATCATGGAGCGGCATCAACATGCCGTGGTAAATATTTTGTCCCATTTGGGGCAGGTTTGGGGATATGCTTCTCACAAACCAGAGTTTCTCACAACAGCGTGATGGTTTCGGTAGGGAACGCCCTACCTTTGGGGACGAAATGATATCCATTGCTTCTTATTGCTTTCAAATTTTTTCTCGTGTCAACATAGAACAACAGGAGTGTTGTGTCAAATTTTGGGATTTTTCAGGGTTCGTTTGGACATTTTTATGCATTAATTGAGTTTTCAATGCATTTATGTGCATAATTCAAATTTGAACTACATGTACATGCTCTAATGCATATAAATTGGTTGAAATTCAAATATGTGTCCTTGGGTGCATGCTTAGGTCCCATGCAAGAAATTAGAATGAATTTCAAACACCAGGGCAACGTTGATTGCCGGCAAAACATTGAGATACTTTGTTTTTAAATTCTAGTAAATCCAAAACTCGTCTGAAATTCATGAAACTTGTCATGCTTTCTTGGAATGGCATCAACATGCCGTGGTAAATTTTTTGTCCCATTTGGGGCAGGTTTGGGTATATGCTTCTCACAAACAAGAGCTTCTCAAAACAAGCATGATGGTTTCGGTAGGGAACGCCCCACCTTTGGGGACGAAACGATATTCATTGCCTCTTATTGCTTTCAAATTTTTCCTCGTGTCAACATAGAACAACAGGAGTGTTGTGTTACTTTTTTTTATTTTTCGGGGTTCGTTTGGACATTTTTATGCATTAAGTGAGTTTTCAATGCATTTATGTGCATAATTCAAATTTGAACTACATGCACATGCTCCAGTGCATATAAATTGGTTGAAAAATCTAATCTTTGTCCTTGGGTGCATGCTTAGGTCCAATGCAAGAAATGGGAATGAATTTCAAACACCAGGGCACCGTTGATTGCCGGCAAAACGTTGAGATACTTTGTTTTTAAATTCTAGTAAATCCAAAACTCGTCTGAAATTCATAAAACTTGGCATGCTATAATGGAATGGCACCCAACATGCTGTGGTATTTTTCGTGTCCATTTTGAGAAGGGGCACTCGAATAACAGCCAACAAAGGCATTTTGAAAAAATAGCTGCCCCTTTAATATCTCAATCGTTTGTATAATTCAAACCGTGTGTGTTGTGTTAACCATTCATGTGACGCCACGTGTCTTGGTTTTAATGGCTATAGGTTTTAATGGCCCTTGATCGCAAATGTTTTAGATAGAACACCCGTATGCAAAGTGAGAGCAGGATTTGTGCATCTCTTGAACACAAACGGTTCTTTTGGATGACCCATGTGAACCACTTACAAACAATTTGGTGTGATTTGCATCTGTCATATTGGGTATGTTGCCATTTGTCAAACTAGGAAGATTGACATTTGTTGATCTAGTAACATTGCGATTTGCCAACCTTGTAACACTGCGATTTGTCAAAATATGAAGCTAAAAGTCACTAGCAGTATCTATTTTTTGCAACTAAAATTCAGTAATTAAGTATAGATGGAGGCGAGGAGGCATGTTCAGCCGGGCGTGCAGCGGGCGGCGCAGTTCCCAATATGGCTTTAATGCAGACGGGGGAGAGGGTAGTGGTTCCCGAAATGTTGAACGACCAATGATGCATCCTCCTTCAATTAGCATCGTGTGAATGCATGAGGGAAGTAATGGGAGGAGGACCGGGAAAAGAGGCACCACGACGTGAATGCAACGCAGTTTGCACTCATATAAAGGCGCCCTCCATTCCAATGCATCTACCACTTTGTACGCACCTAAGCATTTGCCTAAGCACCTACACTAATAAACGCAAAGTGCTCACTCCAGACCCATGGCGGCGATGCGCGTGAGCGGCCAGCGGCTGTGCCAGATGCTCCACGATGCCGGCCTGCGGCATGGCATCGTGGATCGTATCCACACGGTGTTGGTGACCGGCTGGTGAATGGCCGCCGTCGACGCCAGCTACGACTCTCAGTACGACCAGATGATTGTTCGCACCACCAACAGGTTCACCGTCGTCAGGAAGCTCGCGGATGACATCGCTGTACTCCTCCAGCCCGCGTGTCCGGGCTCCTCATTGCCTGCGACCCTAATCAGCCTCCATGGTCGGATCCTCTTTCAAGCACTGGTGGCCCTGCGACTGCCCGCCGACGCCACGAAGAATGTCCACCTAGAGGTCGCGCTAGCCGCGAGGTGCCTCGCCCTGCAAGAAACCATAGACCTACACATCCATGTGTGCGAGCGAATCGTGTACATAGGTATCTACAAGGCCAGTGAGGACGCTCGACGTTGGCCTTCTTCAACCGGCTGGAAGCCTTGGATGCCTTAGCTGAGAAGCACCTTGACCTCGCCACAAAAGCCGCCCCTCCTTAGCCGCCGGACGGTGGCCCGGCGCACTAGTTGAGGAGGAGGAGGTCGTACGTTGATGGATGCATCTTTCTTCTTGCCTCCTGTAACCACCACTGTGATCGCATCATCGTGGCCTTAATTCTTATTGTGCTATTGAATTCTCGTTCTAGTCAATACAGACATGTGCGATCTATTTGCTTAATTATATGCATCACTGTCACTAGTACTCCATCCGTCAATTTATAAGTTGTGCTGCCAGTGTTTGGGGCCGGCTCACGATCACGCATGTTCGTGTGCATGCGGTTGCGCCGAGCGCGGCGCGGTGATGCAGTTACCCGTTGCAAAAACTGCCATGCGGGGGACGTGGCATTGACCATTGACCATTGGACGCTGCAAAAACCGTATGCCGTATATCACACACACCTTGATCTGGCTGACCGTTTCTGTTTCTTTCCCTAATAGCAAGCAGTTCATCGGAGCGAACCATATGCCGTATATCGCACACGCATTAATATGGCTGCCCATTTCTGTTGTTCTGTCTAATCGCAAACAGTTCGTCTGGATTAACCGTATGCCTTGCTTCGCACACGCAACTAAAATCTGAACCGTGTTTGATGCATACGTCGTCGCAAACGTTTTGCACCTTTTTTGATGGTTTTTTTACACCACCGTTTGCGATTATGGCATCGCACACAGTTTCGTCGAAGGGTCTCTGATCGTAGTGTCGCGTTAGCAGCATCCTGCAGTAGTGTTATTTGAGAAGGTGATGAATCAACATAAAGGTAAATAGATAGTCCCTTCGTAGATGGAAGAAGTGATTTGCTGAGGTGCCAGAGCTCAAAGTTTTAAAACAGAGCTTAATGTAATTTTGAGAGATGCACCCTTCATATTTACTTTGCGACCATCAGTTATCAATATCTTCCATGCTAAACACATTAGTGGCAGTTCGCAAGCAGAAAAGTAAAGGTTTCACTCCGTAGGAGTTTTGTTTGATTATTTGTAAGTATTTTTCTTTTTGAATTTCGGACTGGGAATCCCTATTACCGCCCCTCTCGTGCAAGGACAAGTGAAAAAACACTCTCGTAAGAATAACCTGCTTAGCGTGGAAGATACCGACTACCTCCTGTCACTCTATGAACAATCCAGGCACACAAAAGGGATGTTTATTTGAAGTTTTTAGAGGTGGCACATGCAAATTTACTTAGGACGACAGGGTAATACCGCATATACGTAGGTATGGTGGACTCATCTGGAATAACTTTGGTTTTGGGATTTGATGCACAAGCAGTATTTCCTCTTAGTACAGGCGAAGCCTAGCAATTAGGTTGGGAAGCGGCCAGCTAGAGAGCAACAATGGTCATGAACATACATTATGCATAATAAACATTGGATATCAGCATGTGTAGGATATGGACACCATGAACATAAATATCATAGAGGCTATGTCTGTTTTGATTCAACTACATGCGTGAACATGCGCCAAGTCAAGCCACTTGAAACATTCGGAGGAGGATACCATATCATCATAGTACATCACAATCATTTTAACGCAATGTTGACCTCAAAGATAAATCATTATGCACTCCTAGCTATTTAATCATGGCATGAGAAACTATAATCTCTAATTGTCATTGCAAACATGTTTGATCATAATAGGCTGAATCATGGATGCTAGGTTAAACATATTTACAAAAACAAAAACAAGTTGAGTTCATACCTGTTTCTCTCTGCCACGGCCAGTTCACCTGTAACATCCCAAATTTTCAATTTGGAATGTTATACGTTAGATCATCATTGCATATCATATTTTATTGCATTTTGGTTTGATCCTAGAAATTCTACGCAACTCAAGGACCCACGGAGAGAGTTGGGGATTTCGTTATTTTCATATTTGGGTTTTCTCGAATTTTGAAAATAGGATCATTTGATTTTATTTATTTTATCTTCAATTATTTCATTTATAAAAATAAGAGAGAGGGAATAAAATGACTTTCCCAAAAATAAGAAATATTGAGGATTTAATAATAAAAAATCAAACCTTATTTTATTTGGAGTTTTGCTATTTTATTTGAATTTAGGAAAATTGCACGTTTTTCAAAATTGCATTTTAGGGCCAAGAAAATGTTCATCTTGTTTTAATATTCTATTTAGACGGTGAAAATTTTATTTTGGCATTTTTAGAATTTTATTTTATTTTCTAGAATTTTCTCACTTTCGGCGGAATTGTTTATAAAAAAACTCCCGCGCGCCCGACTGGGCCGAAGCCCAGCCGAACCAGGCCGGCCCGCCCGCGCCACCGCCTCCTGCCGCCGTCTCGGGATCGGAGACCGCCGCCGCCGCCCGAGTCCGGGAGGAGCACGCCTCCCGAGGCGCCCCCTTCCCCAAGCCGCGCCGCCCCACACCCCGCCACCGAACCCGCAGCCCCGCCGCCGGAACCCGCCCCGCCGCCGGAGCCGCACCACCGCGGAGCCGCCCCGACGCCCGCAGCCCCGCCGCCCAACGCCGCCTCCCATCGCCCCGCCGGAGCCGCCGGACTTCGCCGGAGCCCCGAGCCGAGGTAGCCACCTGCCGCCCAGTTTTCTGAAGAAAACTGATTCGGTTTTTTAGAAAACCCTAGATTTTTTTAGATCGGTTTTGTTTTGCTTTTTTTCGGTTTTCTTATTTAGCGAGCGTTCGCTCGTTCGTTCGTTTTAACAAACACGTTCATCGTTTAGTTACAGTTAACGAAAGTCCGTCCGTTAAACTGTTCGTCAGTTTTTCCTTTTCTCGGATTTTCTGCAATTATTTCTGATCGCGATTTCCGATCTGTTTTTCGTTTTTGTGTAACTTTTGGCTCGTTTGTCGGAATCAGGCGATTCAAGCGCCTAGAGTCTCGTCTCGAAACCCTCTTTCTGTTTAACCAACTCAAACAAGTTTTTGCTACTGTAATATTTGACTTATGTCCAGATTAGTAAACGAAGCTTTTTTCTTTCGCCGTTTGACTTTCGTTGCTTCGTTTGATTTGATTCTTTTTGCAAACCGGAGTTCTTAAGTTGAACTTTCTAGTTAGATATCTTATTTGAGTCTTACCTGTGCATTAGACGAGTACTTATTGTATGCTTGTTTCTTTGCGATAGAGTACCCGGAGTGCGCCGCTTGCTACTTCGAATCCCTAGGTTTCACGGATCATCAACAAGGCAAGTAACACTTTGATCATACCTCTTTTCATACCCAGTTTTATTGCATTAGATCAATCCTCAAACAATTGCATGATTAGGATCTGATTAAATTGTGGGTTGGGAAGTAGCTGATGAGGTAGAACCTATTGCCCTGTTTATTACCAAACCCTTGGGAGTTACTTCTACGTTTGCTTATATTGCTATGCTATGCTAGTAGACGTGGATTGGGTGAGTGTATCCATGAAAGATGTGAGATTGTTAATTAATGGTTCAATTTAAGGTGGCTACGTCAACACACATCTGGGTGGATTGAGGCACCTGGGTATTCCAGCGATTGCCTTTTTTTTATGGACCGCCACCCAGGCTCAAAGGGATCATGAGATTATTCATGCTAGAAACTTCCGTGTGCAGCCACAAGCTATTATGGGCTCTAGCATAGTTGATTAAGTTGTGTGAACTCTTACAGTGGTAGACTAGCAGATATAGGGGTTGTAGGTGGTACTGTCTACCCAATCGTAAGGTGCAAACGCTTCTGAAAGACTATGTCTCAGTCATCCGTTTCTCAAACATCATGTAGTGCGAGAATCCCAATGGAGGAGATCGAGTCTTGTGGGGAGAAGTGCGCAAACCTCTGCAGAGTGTATAAACTAATCATGGTTAGCCGTGTCCCCGGTTATGGATAACTTGAGTATCTAGTACTTGGATTATCATGTGAATCTCATCATGTTACTTTAATTAATTTTGTTGGGATTAATGTTGAAACTTAATTGGGATTGAGATTGTGTCACCCATTCTCAATGTTTAACAACCACCATGATAGTTAAATAAAATTTATTCCTTTGCAGTAGGGAAAATTGGCTTTTCGCAAAACTGTAACCATAGAGCTTTCCACCAGCCAAATACGCATGTAGTATAGCATTATTCTGTTCATTACTCTCTATGTGTTACATTGCCAGCTTATTCATGTTGCAGACTTTTCATCATGGTTAGCCACTCAACATGAAATCTGCAAAGACTTTATTCATAAAGGAGAAGACAAGGCAATTTGAGCTCTTTGTTAGATAAATGATAATGCATATGAGAGCCACTCAACATTTTCATCATGGTCTTCTCCTTGGTATGACTCAAAAACTAGAAAAGAAATTCAGAGAAACACACGGAAATATTTTTGGAGTTTTTGGTTTTTCCCAAAGAAGGCAAAATCAAGAAAGAAAGCAAAACAAGAAAAACTATTTACACGGGAGAGCTCCCAACAAGCAAAAAGAAGAATAGAGAAATCTTTTTGGATTTTTCTCTTAGTACTACAACTATCTAAGCTAAAAGGAAAAAACGAAAAGAAACATTGAAATATTTTTGGGTTTTCTCTAAGTTTTCCAAACAGACAAAAAGAAAGCAAGAGAAAAATAAATACAACATGGATAATACAATGAAAAAGTGTGAACACTGACAACTGAAATGAAATGTGTGTACATGAATATAATGTCGATGGAAACACGTACTCCCCCAAGCTTAGGCTTTTGGCCTATCTTGGTAATCAGCATCAACGGCCTGCATAGTAGATAGCATGGTAGCTCACGGAGGCTCTTGGTGCAACCATCTCAGCCCGCCGAGCAGCCACGACCTCCGCGTTGTGTGCATGAGCCTCGCTCTCAGAAACACAGTATCTTCCCCTGCTGTGGAAATCAAAGACAGTAGTCGCAGGCAAAAATGTATCCACAATATGAGTTTTATTTAACCTAAGGTTATAAGTATAGTTATCAATTTTTCCCTGAAGAAACTTATGGCGCTTCATGGCTTCAAAGTCTAAATATTGAGTGGGTAGTATAGGATCATTAGGCCAAGCGGATACACGCCGCTCCCTTGCTAAACGTGAGGCATAAATCCCACCGTAAAAATGACCACTACCAGAGTTGTCCTGCAATCTGCATGCAACAAACGCTCCAAGGTTATAACATTGAGTACCGGTGAGGGCAGTGTGTATGAGGCTCAAGTCAGGAGCACCTAGTGTGCTAGAGTCTTGTTTGCCTACAATACATTTGCCATTAAACAGTGCAAAATAGTGAATTGATGGAAAGTGGATGCTTTTTATTCTACCTTGAGTTACTCCTCTATCCTCTCCATAACAAAGACTAGTCAGAAAAAACTCATACTCAGACCTAGGTGGTTCATCAAACAAACCCCAAAATGGAATTTTGCAGATATTAGAAAACGTCTCTAGAGGCAAGGTGAATAGGTTGTCATACTATTTGAATGAGACTCTAGATTCACGAGAATGAAATTTAAACTCTTTGTTAAATGTTTCAGTGAGGATGAGGTGTTGGCCGCACTTACCTGCGATGTAGGGAACGAGTTCGGCATTGTGAACATATTTCTTAAATTCTTCCTTAATACATGCGCTCACCATGAACTCATTACACGGCCATAAGAAAGATTTAGTGGTGGCTTCATGGATTGAGCTTGGGCTTGGTTCAACGTAAGAACGATGTATTGAACCACTATTGGATGATGCTTCAGAGGACCTTCTCCTTGAAGAACTCCTTCCAAATAAGTGCATTTTATTTTCTTACAAATTCTGAAATTTTTGGTCCACAAAATTTTGTCAACCAAACTTCACAAGATTGATAGCAACTACTCATAGGGTTGCATAGAGTCCATATCAAGCATTCAAACTACTTAGAACTCTAAAAATTCAACATGCAAGCTCATCTACAGCAGCACCAAGACTAGATAATTATTCAAAATATAAACCACTAAACCAAAAACTAATTGGACAAATGGAGGAGTCACATACCAAGCAACAATACCCCAAAATAGTTTCGGAAATGGAGCTTCGAGCAAAGAGATCGAAATCCGCGGGTTTGAGAACAAGAACATGAGGGAGAGAGCAATGGTGATTTTTTTTGGAGGTAGGGGATGAAGTGGACTGAAGATATAAGTGAGGGGGCCCACGTGGGGACCAAAACCCACAAGGGCGCGCCTGGGGCTGCTGGCGCGCCCAGGTGGGTTGTGCCTACCTGGAGAACCCCCCTCTGATGTTATTTGCAC
Organism: Triticum aestivum; assembly: GCF_018294505.1. Classification (NCBI taxonomy): domain Eukaryota; kingdom Viridiplantae; phylum Streptophyta; class Magnoliopsida; order Poales; family Poaceae; genus Triticum; species Triticum aestivum. The sequence goes on from NC_057808.1 coordinate 547,497,519, forward strand.
TAAAAACTTCTAAAATAATTAGAAACAAATTGTGTTAAAGTTTCAGGGCATTCTGAGCACTTTTATTTTTGGGTCATTTTTATTGTACGGGGAAACAGTAAACAGACAAAGCATGTCATTTTATTTTTATTAAACTGAGAAAAATAGAAAATAAAAGGTAGGAACAGAAGGTAGTGGCTACTAAATTCATCAACTTCATACCTCTAAAAAATGATCCATTAATAAGGTTGATCATGTCTTATTAACAACCACTTTCGATTAGCATGAAACCGAAGAACTTACGTAAAATACTACGTTACCTCAACGGGGATATGTACGTCCCAACAATAAGTATATCATATTTCTTTTTGGCAGCAGGTAGAGGTAGTTGAAAACTTTCAATAGTGAGTGTTGGAGATTTTGCAATAACATTTATACCATTGACTTGGAATTGTTTCTTCGGAAAATGCAGCGTATGCTCATTACCATTGATATGAAAAGTGACCTTGCTTTTATTGCAATCAATAACAGCCCTGATGTCTACTACGCAACTTTATTCTTGTAGACTCGTGTTGGGCCTCCAAGGGCAAAGTTTTGTAGGACAGTAGCAATTTTCCCACAAGTGGATGACCTAAGGTTTATCAATCCGTGGGGGGTGTAGGATGAAGATGGTTTCTCTCGAATGACCCTGCAACCAAATACAAGAAATCTCTTGTGTCCCCAACACACCCAATACAATGGCAAATTGTATAGGTGCACTAGTTCGGCGAAGAGATGGTGATAAAAGTGTAATATTGATGGTAGAAATATATTTTTATAATCTGAATAAATAATAACAGCAAGGTAGCAAATAGTAAACAGGCATAAAAACGGCATTGCAATGCTTAAAAACAAGGCCTAGGGTCCGTACTTTCACTAGTGTGATCTCCCAACAGTGTTGACATAGTTGAATCATATGTAAATCCCTCAAGTGCGGCGTAGAGTTCACTCCAAAATTACTTGTTATATAGAAATCTTTGTCGGGCACGAAACCACCACAAAGCCATTCTTTAGAATAACACCTTCAGATGCAAATCAACCAAAGCCCTAATGTCACCTAGATATCCCAATGTCACCACGAATATCCGTGGGTTTGATTATACGATAAGCATCACACAATTTCAGATTTATCTATTTAGTTCCCAAGGAGTGCCCCAAAGTATCTATCAGAAAGTCAAGATGAGAACATGTGACAACCCCTATGCATAGGCCCTAAAGTCATGGAACCCGCAAGTTGATCACAATAATACACATCAAGTAACTCAATTGGATATCCCAATGTCACTATAGATATCCTCATGCAAAACACATATTAAGTGCTCTCGAATCCTTAAAGACTCAATCCGATAAGACAACTTCAAAAGGAAAACTCAATACAAGATAGAGAAGGGAAATACCCCAGATGATTCATCTATGTCAACAAAGCCCGCGTTACATCAAGATCGTTCCATCTCAAGAACACGAGAGAGAGATACAACACATAGCTACTGGTACATACCCTCAGCCCCGAGGGAGAACGAGTCCCTCCTCATCGTGGTGGCCGCCGGGATGATGAAGATGGCCACTGGAGATGATTCCCCCCTCCAGCAGGGTGCCGGGATGGGGTCTAGATTGGTTTTCGGTGGCTACAGAGCATTGTGGCGGCATAACTTCTGATCTAGGGCTACCCCGAAGGGTTTCGGAATATTTGGGAATTTATAGTGCAAAGTGGGGGTGTGGGAGGCCACCGAGGTGGGCACAACCCACCTGGGCGCGCCCTGGTGGGTTGTGCCCCCCTCGGGGCACCCCCAGGTGTAGCTCAGGCCCATTGGGTTCCTTCTGGTCCAAAAAAATCTCCATAAAGTTTCGTTGGTTTTCGACTCTGCTTGATATTGATTTCCTGCGATGTAAAAAACAAGCAAAAGACAGCAACTGGCAATGGGCACTGGGTCAATAGGTTAGTCCCAAAAAATGATATAAAGTTGCCATAAAATGATTGTAAAACACCCAAGAATTATAAAATAATAGCATGAATACTTCATAAATTATAGATACATTGGAGACGTATCAGCATCGCCAAGCTTAATTCCTACTCGTCCTCGAGTAGGTAAATGATAAAACAAATAATTTATGAAGTGTGAATGCTAGCAAAGTGCATAAGTCTGATCAATGATAATTTCAATCACTTTTCCTAGCATCATAACAACAATACTTTCTTATAAAACTTCTCATGTTATAGCAGCAACCAACTCATATGTTAAGGTTCAAACAATGAACTCTCTTGAAACTCAACAACCTATGTTCTCAGTCACCAAGAAATTGCAATTCAACTTATTCAACAGAGTTTATGTAAGAGCTCCACATACTCAACCATCTTATAGTCTTCTATGATTGCTAAGACTCACTGCATACACATGAGCAAAACGTTTCAACCGGACACATAGAAAGACATGGGCTTATAATTTCGCCTCCCAACGTATTCACCTCAAGGGTGATGTCAACAATAATAACTCATGCTACCCATATCCAACTCGATATATGTGCCTAGATCCTTCCTCACCACATGATGCTTCCCAAAAGAGAAAAATAAAAAGGAATAGAGAGAAAAACTTGGACTCTTGCATAAAAGTAAATACATAAAAGTAAAAGATAGGCCCTTCGCAGAGGAAGCAGAGGTTGCCATGCGCTTATTTGTTTGTATGCTCAATCCCTTAGTGCAAAAGAATGTCACGTTGTATTGCCCCTTAAGATGGCAACCTTTATTATGCTGTCTGTCGCTTTTATTCTATGCCATGCAAGTTCGTACAACGCTCAATTTTCTCTTACACTAAATGATCTCACACTTTTAGAAGCAATTTTTATTGCCTTATTGCACCGATGACAACTTACTCGAAGGATCTTGCTCAATACTTAGGTAGGTATGGTGGACTCTTGAAAATAAGATTTGGGTTTAAGGGTTTTTGGATGCACAAGTTGTATCTCTACTTGGTGCGGAATTTTTGGCTAGCAAAGATGGGGGGCAAGCACCACATGTTGAAGGATATATGACAATATAACTTCTATGTGAATATGAACAAACATAAATCATTACGTTGTTCCTTGTCCAACGTCAACAATTTTGGCATATAATATTTTGATGGGGGCTCACAATCACAAAAGATTTCCAAGATAGTGTATTTGCATGTGAAAGTTCTCTTCCTTATACTAATTATTCATGAATTGCTTGTATGACCAATATTGTGATTGTCAAGCTTCAAAAGATTTCACTTTCTAAACCCAATGTGAAGCTACCACTAGGCATGATATAATTTCAACTTCATGATATTCATTCATTCAACCATTTACTCATAGGATATAAGTGAAGCACAAGAGTAAATGACAAACTACTCCAAAAAGATATAAGTGAAGATCAAGCGAGTAGTTAAGTAAATAGGTAGCTAATTGAGGACTCTCTTTTATTTAAAACTTTATGATCTAAGCATATTATTAAAACAGCAAGAAAAACAAAATAAAATGACATTTCATGGATAGCACAACTCATGTGAAGAAGCAAAAACTTAGGCTCAACCGATACTAACCGATAATTGTTGAAGAAAAAAGGTGGGATACCTACGGGGGCATCCCCAAGCTTAGTTGCTTGAGACTTCTTGAAATATTATCTTGGGATGCCTTGGGCATCCCCAAGCTTGAGCTTTTGTGTCTCCTTAGTTCCTTTTATATCACGGTTTCCCTAAATCTTCAAAGCTTCATCCACACAATACTCAACAAGAACTTGTGTGATAAGTTAGTATAAACCAATGCAAAAACCTTATCATTCTCTACTGTAGAAAATCACAAAAATTATTATTCAACATTGCATACTAAATGCCTCTGCATATTTAATACTCCTATCCTCGAATAAAATCATTAAATAAGCAAACATATGCAGATAATGCAAACATAACAGCAATCTGCCAAAACAGTACAGTCTGTAAAGAATGCAAGATTCATCATACTTCCATAACTCCAAAAATTCTGAAAATTTACCACACTGTAGAAAATTTATCAGAGCTTGCTGTGCAAAAAGTTTCAACATTTTATCATATTCTGACTTTTCAAGGGAATTTTTGCAACAGCGATAAACTTTCTATTTTGAAACAGCAACATGTATACTTGCAAAATAAGCATGGTAAAGGCTATCCTTTACATTTTTATTGAAAAGAAAGATGCAAAACATTATACTAAGTAAAAACAAGCAAATCCTAACAAAATAAAATGATGCTCCAAGCAAAACTCATATCATGTGACGAATAAAAATATAGCCTCAAGTAAGGTTACCGATATTGTTGGAGACGAAAAGAGGGGATACCTTCTGGGGCATCCTCAAGCTTAGATGCTTGGATCTTCCTTGAATATTACCTTGGGGGTTCCTTGGGCATCCCCAAGCTTAGGGTCTTGTCACTCCTTGTTCTCCTCATATCGATATCTCACCCAAAACTTGAAAACTTCAATCACACAAAACTTAACGGAACTTCGTGAGATAGGTTAGTATGATAAAGTGCAAACCATTTCACTTTGGTACTTTCAAAGACAAGATTCATAATTGTTTCAAAACAATGCCTACTGTAGCATATGATTTCCACAATTTATATTGAGCAATATAAGCCATAGAAACTAGAAAACAATCAAACTATGCATTGAAAACAGAATTTGTCAAAAACAGAACAGTCTGTAGTAATCTGTACTCCAACCATACTTCTGCTACTTCAAAACTTCTGAAACATTAGGACGACCTGAGAAATTTGTATATTAATCTTCTGCAAAAAGAATCAGGGCAAAAGCACGTTTCTGTGATTTATGAAACTTATTTTCGTAAGTGCATAAATTTCTGTTTTTCAGCAAGATCAAATAACTATTACCCAAGAAGATCCTAAAGGCTTTACTTGGTACTTTATTGAAACAATAGCAATAAAACATGACTACTACAGTATCATAATATTGTGAACACATAAAAACAGTAGGTAAAAGTGTTGGGTTGTCTCCCAACAAGCTCTTTTCTTTAATGCCTTTTAACTAGGCATGATGATTTCAATGACGCTCGCATAAAAGATAAGAATTGAAACATAAAGAGAGCATCATGAAGCATATGACTAGCACATTTAGTTCTAACCGACTTCCTATGCATAGGGATTTTGTGAGCAAACAACTTATAGGAGCAAGAATCAACTAGCATAGGAAGGCAAAACAAGTGCAACTTCAAAACAATCAACACATAGAGAAGAAACTTGATATTATTGAGATATGTAAGAGCATAAGTTCCTTTCTCATAATAATTTTCAGAGGCATCATGAATGTATTCAACAATATAACTATCACATACAACACTCTTTTCATGATGCACAAGCATAGAAGATTTATTACTCTTTATGGCATACATGTCATCATAATAATCATCATAGATAGCAAATTTATTCTTATAGTCAATTGAAACTTCTTCCAAAATAGTGGATGTATCACTAAATAAAGTCATGACCTCTCCAAATCCACTTTCATCAATATTCTAATAAGATTCAACACCCTCCAAAATAGTGGGATCACTACTACCTAGAGTTGACACTCTTCCAAACCCACTTTCATCAATGTAATCATCATAAATAGGAGGCATGCTATTATCATAATAAATTTTCTTATCGAAAGTAGAAGGAATCAAAGGATCATATTCATTAAGCAAAGCATCCCCAAGCTCAGGACAAGCACTATTTCCAGCAAATAAATCATCAAACATTTCATACTCATTAAACATAGCATCCCCAAGCTTGTGGTTTTGCATATCATCACAATTATTCTTATCAATAGCATGAATGGCACCAATAGTATAGTAAACATTATTATCATATTCTTCCAAGCAAGTGGCAAAAAGATTTCCAAGATTATAAGAAGTATCATTATCTTCCCAATCATAATCATCACAACAAGCAATCGGTATCACAAAATCATACTCAGTATCATCATCCTCCATCAACATATTTGATTCACTTTCATGAGGCACAATGGTGATAGGAGCAACATTATTTGGAAGAGATACCTTTTTACCTTTGTTCTTTCTTCTTCTTTTCTTCTTCTTCACCATACCATGTGTGGGTTTAATTAATTTTTTCAAGCTTCTTGTTGAAGAGATTGATTGGATAGTGAGCTCCTCCTCGTTACCTGATTCATCATAATAAACACTAGGAGGGTATTGGGAAATATTTTCCCTTTCATTAGTACTCTCTTCATATTCTATTTGTTCTCTTGTCTTTAGATAGTTGGCAATATAAGGATTCTCAATGCAATTTACCACACAAAACATATAAATTTCTTCTAGATCAAAATCAAGAAACCTCTCGGGATTTGGAAAACCCTTAGTTATACGTTTCATTTCTTCATACCCCAAAGGAAGACTAAGCTCTTTATGATGCGCAAGGGTAATCAAGTTATCACAATTTTTGGAAACGATTTGATCATGAAATAATTTGCAATGGAGATTTAAATGACCACGTTCATTGCAAAGTTCACAAGGATAGCGAAAAAAATTACATCTTTCAGCACAATCATGTAGCCTCTCTTGCAACTTTTTCGTTTCTAAATATTTATGCTTCTTACAGAATCTATCTTCCCTTTTTGGTGTGCAATTGCACTCCCAATTCACTCCACAAAAAGTGACATGCTTATAACAAACATTTTTTTCATGACTTGTGAAATCATCATTAGCATTTTGGATATTCAAAGAATTCATACTAACAACATTGCAATCATGCTCATAATTCAAATATTTTGTGCCAAACATTTTATTGACTTCTTCTAAGAATTGAGCACAATTTTCCGATCCATCATTTTCAAGAAAGATATTATAAAGATGATCAATAATATGATGCAACCTCAATTCCATTTTTATGTAGTTTTATTTTATAAACCAAACTAGTGATAAAACAAGAAACTAAAAGATTCGATTGCAAGATCTAAAGATATACCTTCATGCACTCAGCTCCCCGGCAACGGTGCCAGAAAAGAGCTTGATGTCTACTACGCAACTTTATTCTTGTAGACTCGTGTTGGGCCTCCAAGCGCAGAGTTTTGTAGGACAGTAGCAATTTTCCCTCAAGTGGATGAACTAAGGTTTATCAATTCGTGGGAGGTGTAGGATGAAGATGGTCTCTCTCGAATGACCCTGCAACCAAATACAAGAAATCTCTTGTGTCCCCATCACACCCAATACAATGGCAAATTGTATAGGTGCACTAGTTCGGCGAAGAGATGGTGATAAAAGTGTAATATTGATGGTAGAAATATATTTTTATAATCTGAATAAATAAAAACAGCAGGTTAGCAAATAGTAACAGGCACAAAAACGGTATTGCAATGCTTAAAAACAAGGCCTAGGGTTCGTACTTTCACTAGTGTGACCTCCCAATAGTGTTGACATAGTTGAACCCGCAAGTTGATCAGAATAATACACATATATCAAGTAACTCAATTGGATATCCCAATGTCACTATAGATATCCTCATGCAAAACACATATTAAGTGCGCTTGAATCCTTAAAGACTCAATCCGATAAGATAACTTCAAAGGGAAACCTCAATACAAGATGGAGAGGGGAAATACCCCATATGATTCATCTATGTCAACAAAGCTCGCGTTACATCAAGATCGTTCCATCTCAAGAACACGAGAGAGAGATACAACACATAGCTACTGGTACATACCCTCAGCCCCGAGGGAGAACTACTCCGTCCTCATCGTGGTGGCCGCCGGGATGATGAAGATGGCCACCGGAGATGATTCCCCCCTTCGGCAGGGTGCCGGGACGGCGTCTAGATTGGTTTTCGGTGGCTACAACCCTTGCGGCGGCGGAACTTCTGATCTAGGGCTACCCCGAAGGGTTTCGGAATATTTGGGAATTTATAGTGCAAAGAGGGGGTGCGGGAGGCCACCGAGGTGGGCACAACCCACCTGGGCACGCCAGGGGTCCCTGGCGCGCCCTGGTGGGTTGTGCCCCCCTTTGGGCACCCCCCAGGTGCACTTCAGGCCCATTGGGTTCCTTCTGGTCCAAAAAAATCTCCATAAAGTTTCGTTGCGTTTGGACTCCGTTTGATATTGATTTCCTGCGATGTAAAAAACAAGCAAAAAAACAACAACTGGCACTAGGCACTGGGTCAATAGGTTAGTTCCAAAAAATGATATAAAGTTGCCATAAAATGATGGTAATACACCCAAGAATGATAAAATAACAGCATGAATATTCATAAATTATAGATACGTTGGAGACGTAACAAACCCCTGCAGTATTTAAAAAAGGTCTACCAAGAATAATCGACATATTGTCGTCCTCGGGCATCTCAAGTATAACAAAGTTAGTTAAAATAGTAAAATTGGCAACAACAACGGGCACATGCTCACAAATACCACTGGTGAGCGTCGGTCCTAAACAAACGGGTTTTTACCCCTTTCCGCGACGGCATTTGGAACCGTCGCCAAGTGAGTGTGTGCGATAGGGTGTCCTTCCCACACGACCCAGAAATCATCGGGGATAGGCCCTCCTGGGACCCAGGCTGGGGCCGTGTGCGATCGGGCGAGGCATCGAAACCCAATCATTTCCGTAGGTATGTACATCCCACACGGTGAATCCCAGAAATCATTTCCGTAGGTATGTACATCCCACACGGTGAATCCCAGAAATCATTTCCATAGGTATGTACATCCCACACGGTAATCCAAAAAAATCATTTCCGTAGGTATGTACATCCCACACGGTGAATCCTAGAAAAACATTTCCGTTCGTATGTATATCACACACAGTCAACCCAAGGAATACGTTTCCGTTCTTATGTACATCCCACACAGTCCATCCAGGGAAAACATTTCCGTTCGGACGTAAATCCCATACAGTTTTATGTGTAGGCTCGTGTGTGAAAGGCGTAACTATCACACACAGTCTTCCTTGGTTAACTATTTGCTTTTATAAACTATATCACACACGATTTGATGAAGAGAAGTGTGTGGCATTGGGCTATCCATCGCAAGCGCTTTTACTACTAGAACCATTTGCAAAGGTCCATGGCACATTTAGCAGGTTTATTAGTTTCGATTAATAATTCCAGTATTACGCAAATTCACATTTCATATCGAACAGCTGTTTGCCAATTTCATGTAAGGCACATAAATATATTATAACATCACAGTACGATAGCTACATGAAAACATCACAGTACAACATATAGCTAGTTCAACTTCATAAGAACAATATATTCATTTCCCTAATCGAGATCATCCAGGCTCGTCTTATCCACCTCTGCTTTCAGTTCAGTAAGAACCCGTTTTGCATGGGCCAACTGGGAAAGTGCCTCCTCCTTCGCCAACACCATCTTAGCAAAGTCTGATTTAAAATATCTGAGCTCATTCTCCACCTTCACCTTTTTATCCCGCATCTTGAAATATGCTTCAACATTGACAAGACTTTCTCTAAGCCTACGTGTGTTCACTTCCTCATACATGCTCCGGAGCTTCGTTAGGCACATCTTCAAAGACTCTGGCCACTCTCGATCAACCCACTCCAAGTAAGAACACTTCCGTTCATCCTATAATATTTAAAACTAGATCAGTAACAATTGTGGGGGAAATGGGTTTATAGCAACATAGAAAATCACCAATGCTTATTTTGAAAAACTGAAGAAACATGTTAATTATCACATATCTTCTCAAAAAGATCAATGTGCAAATGAAATAATTGGTACTGAGACAACAACCAAATTCCGGAACATCAGAAGCTATAATTAACTACAACGACGCTACAAGTTCTTACTCATGTACAATAAATAATAAATTGAACATTTTATGAGGAAGGTAAATCTAACTGCAACAGCATAGCGACAGTGTTTGGATGACAGCAAATTGATACTAACAGGTGTGTACATGCACAAATTTAGTAACATAGAACTAATAGCACTAAGGCCATCCACTATGTATGCCAAAACTGGTGTAAAGACAACTGTTGCTACATCTCGCACCGGTGCCCTGAACTGGCGAGCCGATGCAGTGGAAAAAAATCAAGGACCCAGACTCCGGAGCACGTAGTTGCTCTGGTGCCCAGTTCCTTCGTGCCATAAATATTTAGTATTTTACTGTTTGGCTGCTCGGATGTGTGGACCAAAGTTGGCTGCACAAACTGCTGAAGTGGTGCCAAATAATTTTCTAATGGCACCGCTGATGAGATGCCAACAATTTAAGATACTAGGTACAAACTGTGACACTGTCTTAGGATGCGTTTGGTTGAAGGTGTGTTATGAATGGGTTGGGACCGTGACAGTGTCTGAATCACATCTAACAAATGATTTGTAACAACGGAAGAGGGTCTAACCTTCTCTGCACATGCCAGAAACTTCCTCCCAGTGTCCACAGAATCAAACGCAAGTAGCTTCACGCATGGAGATTGATGGTGACAATGAGCAGATAGATCTTCAGCCACCCTGCTCCATTCGTTGCCACTGATGGTCTTAGGGAGCTACAAGAGGAAGAAACGACTCAAATCGACCTCCGGGTAAAAAATCCTTCATTCCAAGTCATAGCCCGAGAGAGAGAAGAGAGGTATACCCGGGTGTTCCTGAATCGTTTGCCAATCATCCTATCAGTCCTAATCTTGATCTGAGCTTTGATAATCCTCTTGCCCGTCAAATGTTTATGCTTCACAATACTCTTAGTGAAGCCTATCCCCCTAACTGTACTGTACGGTATGACACCTCATGCTTCAGAATGGATTATGGACAGCGGATGCACTAATCATATGACTGGTGATCGAAGCCTTCTCATGGACTTAACCTTACGTCCATGTGACAAGAGTCACATCACATTTGCTGACACTGGTAAAAGCAAGGTATTGGGTCTAGGTAGAGTTGCAATCTCAAAGGATCAGCACATGGATAAAGTGATGCTTGTTGAATCCCTTGGTTTCAACTTAATGTCTGTCTCAATGCTTTGTGACTTGAACATGATTGTGATATTTGGAAAATATCGTTGCCTTGTACTAATGGAATCTGACAAGTCTCTAGTATTTGAAGGGTACCGGAAAGATGATCTGTACATGGTAGACTTCTCAACAGGTCCACAGCTTGCCGTATGTCTTCTAGCAAAAGCTTCAGAGTGCTGGCTCTGGCATCGAAGGCTAGGGCATGCTGGCATGAGGAACTTACACACTCTCGCAAAGAAGAAGCATGTCATAGGCATCGAGGGTGTCAAGTTCAAGAAGGATCACTTGTGCGGTGCCTGCGAAGCTGGAAAGATGACAAGGGCCAAGCATCCCTCGAAGACAATCATGACGACATCTCAACCCTTCGAGCTGCTACACATGGACTTATTTGGCACTACTCACTACTCTACTCTCACTACTACTGCTTGTCTCTATGGCTTCGTCATTGTTGATGATTATTCAAGATATACGTGGGTGCACATAATTCTCTACAAGACTGAAGTGCAGGATGTCTTCAGACGCTTCGCCAACCGTGCCATGAACAACTATGGCGTCAAGATCAAGCATATCAGGAGTGACAACGGCACTGAGTTCAAGAACACCGGTCTCGACCTTTACTTGGATACATTGGGAATCACTCATGAGTTCTCCGCTCCGTACACACCTCAGCAGAATGGCATCGTGGAGCGCAAGAACAGAACACTCATTGAGATGGCTCCGACGATGCTCGATGAATACAAGACTCCAAGAAAGTTCTGGCCTGAAGCTATTGATACTGCATGCCATGTCATCAACCGTGTTTATCTTCACAAACTTCTAAAGAAAACATCCTATGAACTCCTCACTGGTAAGAAGCCAAATGTCAGTTACTTCAGAGTATTTGGTGCTAGGTGCTAGATCAAGGATCCACATCACACTTCAAAATTTGCACCAAAAGCACATGAAGGTTTTATGCTTGGTTACGAAAAGGATTCGCACTCCTACAGAGTCTTCAACATCTTTCACTATAAGTGGTTGAAACTGTGGATGTGCGGTTCGATGAGACTAACGGCTCACAAAGAGAGCACCTGCCAAATGTGCTAGATGAAGTTCCACCTAGTGAATCCATCAAGCTCATGGGAACTGGAGAAATCATACCAAATCAAGCACAACCTGAAGAGGAACTTGTCATTTCTGCACCTAATCAACCTGAAGACAATGCTCGGCCTGAAGACAATCCTCCAAATGATGACAATGATCAGCAAGAGAAAAATCTTCGTTCGGTTCATCCTCGTGTTGCAAATGAGTACAGATTGAGAAGATAATTGATTGCATCAATGCGCCTGGTACACTCACTCGTTCAAGAGCAACACATCTAGCAAATTTCTGTGGGCACTTTGCATTTGTCTCAATATCTGAACCCAAGAAAGTTGCTGAAGCCTTCATGGAACCTGAATGGATTCAAGCTATGAAAGAAGAGCTTCAACAGTTCAAGTTGAACAAGGTTTGGGAACTTGTCAAGCGTCCTGACCTTCGCAAGCACAACATAATAGGCACAAAATAGATATATCGCAACAAGACAAGGCTCGTCTCGTTGCTCAAGGATACACTCAAGTTGAATGGATTGACTTTGATGAAACATTTGCTCCTGTGGCTAGGCTTGAAGCTATTCGCATATTGCTAGCCTATGCAAACCATCACAACATCCTACTGTATAAAATGGATGTGAAGAGTGCATTTCTCAACGGCAAAATTGAAGAAGAAGTGTATGTTGCACAACGTCCTGGCTTTGAAGATCCAAAACATCCTGATACGGTATACAAGCTTAACAAGGCACTGTATGGCCTCAAACAAGCCCCTCGCGCTTGGTATGACACACTCGAAGACTTCCTGAAGAGCAAAGGCTTCAAACCTGGTTCCCTAGATCCCACACTCTTCACGAAGACATATGATGGTGAACTGTTTGTGTGCCAAATATATGTGGATGACATTATCTTCGGCTGCACCAACCAGAAATACAGTGATGAGTTTGGACACATGATGCAAGAGCAATATCAGATGTCCATGATGGGTGAGCTGAAGTTCTTCCTTGGTCTTCAAATTCGTCAGCAAAGCAATGGCATCTTCATATCTAAGGAGAAATATCTCAAAGATTGCATGAAGAAGTTTGGAATGCAAGATTGCAAAGGTTATACGACGCCAATGCCAACCAAGAGTCATCTGGGTCCTGACGCCAATGGTAAAGAGTTCGATCAAAAGGTATACCGCTCCATGATTGGTTCTTTACTTTATTTATGTGCATCTAAGCTAGATATCATGCTTAGTGTTTGCATGTGTGCTCGATTCCAAGCGGCACCAAAGGTATCGCATCAGTTAGCTGTGAAGCGAATTCTTCGATATTTGGCTTACACCACAACATTAGGATTATGGTATCCAAAGGGCTCAGAGTTTGATCTAGTTGGATTCTCGGATGCTGATTATGCTGGTGAAAAGGTGGATCGCAAGTCTACATCAGGCACATGTCACTTTCTGGGACGATCACTTGTCTGTTGGTCTTCAAAGAAGCAAAACTGTGTATCACTCTCCACTGCCGAGTCTGAATACATTGCTGCTGGATCTTGCTGCGCTCAGCTTCTATGGATGAAGCAAACACTCAAGGATTATGGCATCCATCTGAAACAAGTTCCACTCTACTGCGACAACGAGAGCGCCGTCAAGATTGCCAACAACCCAGTTCAGCACTCGATGACAAAGCACATTGAAATTCGTCATCACTTTCTCAGAGAGCATGTCATGAAGGAAGATATTGATATCATACACGTCAACACTGAAGAGCAATTGGCAGATATCTTCACAAAGCCCTTGGATGAGAAAAGGTTTTGCAAGTTGCGGTGTGAGCTAAATATCTTGGAATCCTCAAATGTTCTGTGATCAGGCACACATCCTAACACTTATGCATGTTAATGACTTAGATGTGCAACACACGAAGTAATGTATGTCTTCAATTCAATGAAGAGTTACACTCTGAGTGTGAATACATTAATGCGGAATTTGACTTCGGAGCGCCACGATAATTGTGCGCCGTGTCTGGGTCTAATACTTCCTATACGGTGGGTAACGCCACCACCAAATTCTTCTTTTTGAAGTGTTTTGCTCATGGCGTTACATTTGCTATGTCTTCGCATTTGGTTTGTCTTCAATATCAACATGTCTTCATGTTTATCTTCACTATGTTGATTTGGTTGTATTCTGATATATACATATATTAGTGTTCTGTCATCTACAGTATTCACTTATAGCTATGTCTTCTTATTTGAATCTTTTGAACTAAGTGAATGTGATCGGACCCTAACCTCTCTATGCTTCCTATCTCAAACTCTATCTATCCAAATCATATGCATTCTGTTGAAACTGTCGAATGTCTTCTCTGCGTCCTTGTCAGCACAAGATACAGAGACAAACATTAAATCTGTTTTAAATGCTCAATTCTTATTGCCTGAAACCCGGGGAAGACAGAACGACCACCCGATAGTCCAGTCGTGTGTGGGAACATGGGACAACTCCCAATGTGTTGCATGTTCACCACGTGTCCCTTAGATGTGAACCGCCAGGGGCACCTGCGTAATTGCGCTGTGCCGTCCCTTTCCCTATAAATGCACATCCCATCGCGGTCAAAAATCCTTTTCCACCTCTCCACCTCGACAAACCCTAGCACCACCGCTCGCTCTCGACGACGCCAGCGACGAAGCGCTTAGCTGCCGCGACCTCTCTGACGCCGCCGGCCGCAGACATCGTCTTCTCCGCCGCCGCCGTAGGTGTCCTCCGTCGCCAAGTTAGGGCACGGAAGATCGAACCGCTCGGCCCCATCTTCTACTCCGTTAGGAGTTCATCGTGTGGTAAATTAAAACTCTCTTTTTACCGTCTTTTTTATCATATAGATTCATCATTTCTACCAAAAGTGGTTTCTGCCTCCACAAATTTGGATCTATCATGTCTGCATCTCATATGATGCCTAGTATATTCACTTATGCTTCACCCATAGTTAGATTCCTCACTTTTACTTATTCTTGGATTCGTACAAATCTGGAACCAACTCTCAACATATAAGTGAATGTCTTCGTTCTATGAGGTCAATGTCTTCTAAACTGATTTATCTTCAAAATCTTCTGAGAATGCATATGACCTCTTCCCCTTCCCTAGCATCTCTAATGCTGTCACAGGTACATGTCCGTGGGAGAATCCCTTGGTTCTCATAGTCTGCATTCATTTGCAGAATTCTTACAGCATCATATCAACTCTCCCGAAGCCAGTTCATGTCTGACCAGCAGATGGAAGCCTTTGATAGTTTTGAAGCCATTCAGTCTGAACTTCATGGCAATAGATAAGTCAGCAAGGAAGGGTGGCAGACAGCGCCGTGGGAATACATCGAAGGATTTTCCACCAGACCTCTATGAGCTGTACAAGACAGATCCAGAAGAGGATTACAATCAGCGAAAAACCCGAATCCAATGGATTCGAAGATATTGGGCAGAACAATGGTACAAGTACAGGTTCGTGACCCAGGAGTATGCTGAGAAGAATGCCATCAAGCGACCCTGGGGAGACATCTTGTACAAAAATCTTCCACCCAGGTCTAGAGCTGAAGCCATTGAACAAGGCTTCTACCCTTGCATGGTCCGTGGACCATAGTCAGCTGATGCCGACCCATCTTCATTGCTATGGTGTCGTGACGACAATCTGTTCAAGCGCAATTAGTTTGCCAAGAACTCAGCCAAAGAGAACAAGAAGTCGCGGGGATTAGACTTCAACCTAGGTCCCTCTGCTCCTCGTGCCGATGGCACACGCGAAGCTGAACCCAATCTTGTCGGGCCCTTCTACAACTAGAAGGTCTCATCACTCACATTTTGGTTCAAGGGACAGCTGTGGATCAACCTACAGATGACGCTGATTCTGACGAAGCGCCTGCTCCACCGAAGCCTAAGAAGCTGAAGAAACCCAAGGCTTCGAAGCCTTCCCCTGCACCAAAAGCTTCGCGAGCGAAGCCTCTGGCCGCTGCTCCTCCTGCACCAAGTGTGCAGTCAGAAGATCTCTCTCGCATCTCCAAGTTTGATAAGAAGAAAAAGAAGCCCATGCACACCACTGGTCCAGCTCTGACCCCTGCTGCCATTCTGAGGAATGAGAACGACGCCATTGATCTGTCGAGTGATGACGATCTTGCTGATGATGCTCTTGAGCTGCTGATAAAGAGCAAGTAAGAGGCGGAAATCTTCAATGATCTCCCCTCTTCGATGTGGACATTCTGAACAAGTTCATTGACGAGTGGTTTGATAGCCCAAATCTCAGCTTTGATGATCTTCAACTTCCGATTGGCCTCAGCGTCTCCTTCCATGGAGCCATTGCTCCTGAGCTCGCTCTTGCTCAGAAAATTGTTGAGCTGAAGCACAAAATTGACTATGAAAAGCCTCAGTTCAAGAAGCATGTGGCCAAGCTCAGCGTGACAGACGTCCAGAACTTCAAGACAATGATGCATGAGCTCAAGGAAGCGTTTCACAAGAAACATGAAGAAGCCAAAGGTTCTCGAGAGCGAATGAAGCTTCTGGCTGCAAAGTGTGTTCAAGCTTACAATGAAGCTGAGAAGCGCAAGGCACTTGGGCGTCCTGGCGTCGACCCCAAGATGGCTGCCAAGCAGAAGAAGCCATCTGTGGACCAAGCTGAACCATGCAGGCGAGAAGAACCTCGCATTGTCTTCCCAGCCAGTATGACAGGCGTGAAGCCTAAGGTCCCCACAGTGGCTTCAGAGCTTCAGAAGACCAGGGCAGCTGAAGCCAAAGCCAGAAAGCGCAAGACCAAGAACACTACTGACGATGCTCCACCCACCAAGAAGCGCAAGACCAAGAAGAAAGATCGGGCTGCTCCCACAGAGCCCTTGTTGTCGAGCCAATTTCTGTTGCTCGTCCTGCATCTGCACAACAAGAGTGTCATTTGATAGTTCATGAGCCTGCTTCCCCAGAGGCTCCTGAAGCTGAAGACATTCCAGCTGTTGACCCCACCGCAGCTGAAGAAATTGGTCATCAAGACAATGTTGAAGATGATGAAGTCCTTCCTCAGATCGAGCATAATGTGGTATCATCGCCTGTTCTCACGAACAACGAACTCATCAGCATTGGTCGTCCTTCGATGCCAATCGCTCAGGATGACTCATGGGCTGATCACCCTCAAGAATCCCCCCGTGAAGAAGAAACACCAGTTACACCCCCAACTCAAGTCACCACTCCGGTGCTTGAAGATGAAGAGTTTCTGGCCCAACCTACTCCATCTCCACAAGCGTCGCCAGCGTTCCGCAGGCTTCACAAAGGACCAAGGCCACAAGTCACTCTGTCAAGTGTTCCAGAAGGAGAAGAGAGACAATCAGTATCTCGCCAAGTATTTCCTGAAGCCTCTCCAACTGTGAACAACCCCGAGTCTGAAGCCAACGTGGCTGAAGATATTCCGGCTACATCAGCCGATGACCAAGAAGAACCACGAGTTGAAGAAGAAAGTGTTGCTACACCCCCAACAAATCCTGAAGTTGTTCTCGAGGAGAACGTGTCCGACCCTCCAGCTACTCGAGTGGAGGTTGATAACACTGAGGCGACCACCAACATCAACACTGAAGCCAATGACGTTGTCATGGCTGACGCTAATGTGGCGCCTGAAGTCAATGTGGTGCCCGAAGTGATAGCACCTGAAGCCAATGCTGCACCTGATGCAAATCTGCAGCCTGAAGTCACTGCTTCTGCCACTGCCACTGCTCCTGTACCGCCTCCTAGGCCACATACTATCGAGCAAGCATACAATTATGGTCAGCTGGTCACTGTCAGATGGCCTATTCTAGTTCCTCCGCCTGCTGCTGGTCCGCAATTTGATTACCATGTCGAGCACATGCCTCAGGTCCAGAAGCCTAAGCCAAGACTACCCAGGTTTCCAGGTACTGCCACCTCACCAGGTTCCTTCAATGCAAATGACTTCATTGCGCGCAACACTTTCTTTGATAGTGCCAAGAACCCCTATTCCAAGCCAAGGATTTCATCAGATCGGTTCTGGAGCTATCAGCAGCGCAGTTATTATTCTTGTGTTCTGTATGACCAAGGGCGCATCTTTCCCCATATGCGTCTAGACTGTGAAGCCATTGCTGGATTGCCATGCCTTGAAGAAGCCCTTGATTGCTTCCGTGATGCTGGACTGCTGAACTTTGTGACTGATAAGGAGCATTGGAATGAAGAGCTACTGCTACAATTTTATGCTACCCTCCACATTCGCGGCTACAACAAGGATCCGAAGACTTGGGTCCTTGAGTGGATGACAGGCAATATCCATCATGAAGCCAAAGCGCTTGACATCATTGAGCTAACTGGCCTGCCCACTCCAGGAGAACTATATGAGCCTGGTTGTCAACTTCACCGCAATGCATTGGAGAGTATCTTCCATAAGCCAGAGCCCAACATGAGCCAAATGCTCAGCATGATGAAGCCTCTGCCACGCAACGCTGAATACCCAAGAGAGTTCTTTGTTGAAAACCTAGAGTATCTGCCCCGCACTATTTATCATATCATCAGGCGAACTATGTGGCATGTCAAAGGACATTCTTCTGCAGCGAAACTTGAAGGAGCAATGAAGACTTTGGTCTTTTATATCTTCAATGGCATCAGCTACAATGCTCAAGACTTGTTTATCAGGCAATTGGCTGCATCAGGATCTGATCTCTTTGGTCTGAAATTCTACGCTCCATGGGTTATGCGCCTTATCAAGCTTCACTCAGCTGTCAACTATCAACCTTCTGCGTGCAACCATCTGATCTTTCTGCCTGAGGTTGATATGTCAGTTGAAGCCATATACCCAGAGCCTGCCAAGGAGCCTGTTTGTCTTCCCAATGCTGATCACCAAAGCTTCACACAGCCCATTGAAGGAGTCCAGGCAGTCACTCATGTTTATCCTTTGGCTGGCAATACACGCCTACCTCACCGTGCTCAAACTGAAGCCTCTGAAAGCACTATTGCTCAAAGGCCTCGGAAGCGATCTCGTGTTCTTAATGACCGAGAGCTTCTCGTTGCCCTGCATCAGAAACAGGATAAGCATCACTACTGGCTGAAGCGATAGATGCAAAGTCTCTTGGTGGATGTCAATCACATTCGCAATCTTGCCACCAAGAATGCCTTTGTCACTCATGAAACCTGTTGGAGGTCATGGAAGAGTTTGACATTGCTTAGTGCTGAAGCAGATCTTCAAGACGATGGCTTCACTGAAAGATTCAAGTTTGACTCCACTCCTCCAAGGAATGATGTCTTGCGTCAAACTCCTTCTCTTGAAGACTCTGACTATTCCTCCTCCGCTGCAACGATGAATGCCAGAGTCATCGATGATCAAGATGATGCTACTTCACCACCTCCAATTTCAGCGCGTGTCGACACTGCACCAAGTTCTTCTGCACCGCCAAACCCCGACGCCGACCCTGCAGCTTCTCCTACTCCTTCTGGGAACGAGTAGAGGCTCTATGTCTTCAAACCTTTTTGGTCCTTACTGACAAAAGGGGGAGAAGCATATGAGTTGATAGTCTTCAAGCGGGTCCATATGGGCGGTTGCTTTATATTTTGCCAACTGCTTACAACTCTCGCTTTTGATACATTTGGTTCTTTGAGTTGTAACACTTAAACTTGATGGTCGTCTGCTACTTGTTTGCTATTCTGTGATGCGATGATTAATTCCGCATGTGCGATGATAAATCCCGCACGAAGTCATATTGCAGACGTCCATTTTTCATTATGCATGTCATTATCTTCGTTATATCAAATCATGCATGATGAATTGTCTTCATAAGTTGAAGAGGATCTCCACAAGTACAACCTGCCATGTGCATTTGCATTCCAAAAGCAAATTACTTATATGCACATCTTCAGGGGGAGCCTTTTGCTACTTATGGAGACAATACCTTTATCCTATACAATTTCACATACTTTTATCCCCGTTGAAAACTTCAACCAGTTTGTCATCAATCACCAAAAAGGGGGACATTGTAAGTGCATCTAGTGCCACCCCTAGTTGGTTTTGGAGTATTGACGACAAACCTGGTTGAGGGACTAATGTGTTTGTGAGAATTGCAGGATAACACAGGTAGTAGTCCCTCATTGATTCGGTTTACCTACCGGAGATGACCCATAAAAATGTATGAAGACATTGAAGACAATGGTGGTACGTGAAGATATTCACATTGAAGACTATGACAAGAGAAGACATCGCATGAAGACAATGGAGCGCGAAGACATAGTTGTTTTGTTGTTTCCTTTTCTTCTTTGTTGAGTCGTAGGAACCACCGTACTATTAAGTGGGGTCCCAGTGAACAAAGTCAGAGTGACTGAAGTGATGCTGAACCAAATCCTATGTTTTCGAGCGAAGACAATGAGAGCCAATCTTATCCAGAGCTGGATGAGTCAGCTTTACTTGTAGCCCAAGTCAAGTTGCCGCGTGTGTTTGAAATCTGACCGTTGGGACACGTGTCAGTTCCTTAGTGACCCAGGGTCATTTCGGACAAATCAGGTCGGGTTGCCTAGTGGCTATAAATAGCCCACCCCCTACACCATAAATTGGTGGCTGCTCAGAGTTAGTGCACAGCTTTTGTCGTTTGAGAGCAACCCACCTCCAAAGCTTTTGAGAGAGAGAAATCCTTGCGAGGACAAAGCCCAAACACCCAGAGCCAAAGAGTGTTAGGCATCACTGAAGTCTTTCTGTCCGCGTGACCTGAAGACTTGTTACACTTGAGGACTGTGAATCCTCCAGCCGGTTAGGCGTCGCGTTCTGAGCATCCAAGAGTCATTGTGGATCGCCGGTGAACGAAGTCTATGGAGGTTTGGAAGTCTACCTTGAAGACTTACCAGAATGATTGGGCGAGGACTGGGTGTCCTTAGCTCAAGGGGAATAAGGTGAAGACACGGTCTTCTGAGTTAAATTAAATCTCAGCCTCCCTAACCATACGTACAGTTGTCACAGCAACTGGAACTGGTCCAACAAATCCTTGTCTTCACCAAGTGACTGGTTCTATCGTCTCCCTCTCTTTACTTACAGTTTGTCTTCGTGAAGTCATTGCCTGTTTGCACTACCTATTGAACTTCACTGTCTGACTACTTTTGTTGTTTGGCTTCATACTATCTTCCATCCTGACCTTTACTACCTAGCTGCTATTAGTCTTCATGCTTTCACTTCATTTAATACTTGACTATGGCTTGCTTAGTGTAGTCTACCTTCTAATGCATATCAATAGGTTCATTTCTATTGTTTGTCTTCGAAACTTTCATGTTTTGAAGACTTTCATAAAAATCGCCTATTCACCCCCCTCTAGTCGATAACTAGCACTTTCAGGTGTCATCTAAATAGTGCGTGCATGCGTTGTATCCCTTGTTTGTCTGTCGTGAAAGGTTACTAAGAGCAGGCAAATCATTGATGGTTACAAACAGCAATGCTCGTAGGTCAAATTCCTGCTGTTTGTGCTCATCCCACACACGTACATCTTTTTTATCCCACACGTGTAAAAGTTCTTCAACTAATGGCCTTAGGTACACATCAATGCTATTCCCAGGTTGTTTAGGGCCTTGGATGAGCACTGGCATCATAATTAACTTTCGTTTCATGCACAACCAAAGAGGAAGGTTATAGATACATAGAGTCACGGGCTAGGTGCTATGATTGCTGCTCTGCTCCTCAAAAGGATTAATGCCATCTGCACTTAAACCAAACCATATCTTCCTTGCGTCATCTGCAAAGTCCTGCCATTTTCTCTTGATATCTCTCCACTGCGACCCGTCAGCGGGTACTCTCAACTTCCCGTCTTTCTTACGGTCTTCTGCGTGCCATTGCAACAACTTGGCATGCTTTTTGTTTTTGAACAGATGTTTCAACCATGGTATTATAGGAGCATACGACATCACCTTGGCAGGAACCCTCTTCCTGAGGCGCTCGCCCTCCACATCACGAGGGTTAGCTCATCTGATCTTATACCGCAATGCACTGCATACCGGGCATGCGTTCAAATTATCGTACTCACCGTAGTAGAGGATGCAGTCATTAGGGCATGCATGTATCTTATGCACCTCTAATCCTAGAGGGCAGAGAATCTTCTTTGATTCGTACGTACTGTCAGGAAATTCGTTATCCTTTGGAAGCTTCTTCTTCATTATTTTCAGTAGTGAACCAAATCCCTTGTCAGATACACCATTGTCTGCCTTCCATTGTAGCCATTCCAGTGTGGTACCGAGCTTTGTGTTATCATCTCCGCAATTTGAGTACAACCCTTTTTTGTGATCCTCTAACATACGATCGAACTTCAACTTCCCCTTTCACTTTTGCATTATCTCTGTGCATCAACAATGATCCGGCGAAGATCATCATCAGGCACATCTGGTGCCTCTTGATCTTCAGCGTCCCCCGTTGCAGTATCACCGTATTTAGGGAACATAGAATAGTTTTTATCTTCCTCTTCTTCTTCATTGTCTTCCATCATAACTCCTCTTTCTCCGTGCTTGGTCCAAACATTATAGTGTGGCATGAAACCCTTCTCAAGCAGGTGCAAGTGAAGGGTTTTCGGGAAAGAGTAATCCTTCGTATTCCCAAAGACATTACATGGACAATACATAAAACCATTCGGCTTGTTTGCCTCGGACACTTCGAAAAAATTATGCAGGCCCTCAATGTAATCGGAGGTGCGTCGGTCACCATACATCCATTGCCAGTTCATCTGCGTGCATTATATAATTAAGTATATCAAAAACCATTAAAGAACATCGTGAATAGAGAAGTGACCAAATTAATATAGGTTCATCATCACATTAAAACCAAAGTACAGTAGTGATCAAATGTTATTACTTAAAAAATAAGTTCATACATATAGTTCTCATAGAACAAAGTACAGCTCTCTAGAGCATCTAAATTAAACATACATTGAAACTTACATACAACAAACACTTAAATACAACAACAAATGCGATCAAAATCGCATGTAAGGTAACAATTGATCCGACGGCATAATGATACAAGCCTCATTATCAATGACATATTTTCTAATCTTTCTAATCTTCGAGCGCATTGCATCCATCTGGATCTTGTCATCGTCGACGACATCGGCAACATGCAACTCCAATTTCATCTTCTCTTCAATTATTTTCAATTTTTCTTTCAAGTAATTGTTTTCTTTTTCAACCAAATTTAACCTCTCGACCACAGGGTCAGTTGGAATTTCCAGTTCACATACCTCCTAGATAAAATGATCTATGTCACGTTGGTCGGCATAATTGTCATAAACACAAAATGAAACAAATAGTTATAAAAGATAATATACCACATCCGAATCATAGACCAGACAAGAGCCGATGGGGGCGGATACCAAAACCATGCACTATATAATAACAAACAATAATAAAAGTAAGAAAATTATACAAGTAGCTATCTAAATCACACAAGTAAGAATTTTTTCCTTTTAAAAAGAAGATAAGAACAAGAGGCTCACCACGGTGGTGTCGGCGACGAGATCGACGCGGGCGATCGACGGCGATGAGGACAGGGACGGGACGACACCCTACACATGTGCAAACTCTAAGAGTTAATTTGAGCTCGGATTGTGCATCTAAATCAAATGAACTCCCACATACACTCCTCCACTAAAACCCACAAACCACTCTACTTCTAGAGCATTTGAAATGAGCTAAACAAGAAGTGAGAGATGAAAGGATGAAGTTGCTAACCTTTTAGAACACTTGTGTAGTTGGTGCACTGCCAAACCTAGACAAATCTTGGGGAAATGTAGCTTGGAGGTCGAGATTGGAGAGGAGAAAGCTTAATTGTGGCTAGGGCATTTCATCAAACATCTCATGTGCATAGGAGGTGAGAACAGAGTAGCACACACCCCCCATCCTTCCACGACCAAAAAAACAGAGGAGACGGGGGGCATGGATATATATATATATATAGACAAAACATTAGTCCCGGTTTGTGTCTAAAACTGGGACTAAAGGCCTACCTTTTAGTCCCGGTTCCAGACACAAACCGGGAAAGGGCAGCAACCCCTTTAGTTCCGGTTGGTGTCTGGAACCGGGACAAGGTCCCAGTAAAACCAGGAGTGATGCCGTTCGAAGCTCAACTGGCGTCCTAGCCGCTCGAACCAGGACTGATGCTCCCATTAGTCCCGGTTCGTAACATGACCGGGACTAATGCTCTGATCTGGCCAGGACCAAAGCGCTCTTTTCTACTAGTGCAAGAGCAAGGGCAAGTTTGATGGTGAAGGAAAGTTTGATGGGAAGATCAAGGCTTCACAGTACACCAACTTCCAGAAGAAGACTTGCAAGAAGAAAGGTGTTTGTCATGTATGTGGAGATCCTGATCATTGGGCTCCTAGTTGCCCTAGCCATTATGAAAAGTGTCACCACGGGAAAGGCGGCAAGACCGCTAATGTTTTCATTGGTGACATTGACATGAAGGATGCTCGGTATGGTATATTTCCCACTGTTCTTTCAGTATGTCATTATCCTGATTGGTTGATTGACACGCGTTCTAATGTACATGTATGTGGTGATATTTACATGTTTTCTTCTTATCAGACCGCAGGAACTTCCATCGTGCTGATGGGCAACGGTTCAAGTGCTTCTGTTCATGGTGTTGGCACGGTCGATCTGAAGTTGACTTTGGGATAGATCATGCGGCTGAAGAACGTTGTGTCCCCTATGTCAATAAAATCTTGTTAGCGGATCTCTTCTGTGTAGAGATGGCTAAAAGCTTGTCCTTGAGTCCAATAAATTTGTAATATCCAAGTATGGAACTTTCGTTGGTAAAGGTTATGAGTCAGGAGGCTTGTTCCACTCATCCTTGTCAGATGTTTGTAATACAGTTGTTAGCCATGTTTGCAAGAATAGTGAATCAAATATCCGGCATTCACGTCTTTGTCATGTTAACTTTGGTTGACGCGGCTAGCCAAGTTGAACTTAGTCCCTAATTTCACCCATGTCAACGGATCTAAGTGTCAAGTGTGTGTGCAATCTAAGGAACCTCGCAAGTCTCATATGACTGCGGAAACAAGAAATCTTGTGCTACTTGAACTCGTACATTCAGATCTTTGTGAAATGAATGTTGTTTTGACAAAAGGTGGAAAGAGATATTTCATGATCTTAATTGATGACTCCACTAGATATTGCCAAGTGTATCTTTTGAAATCAAAAGATGATGCTTTGAACTTTTTCAAGATCTATATAGCCGAAGTGGAAAACCAACTTGATCATAAAATCAAGAGGCTTAGGTCCGATCATGTTGGAGAGTATTTTTCCAATAAATTTTATTCTTTTTGTGCGGAAAATGGTATAATCCCTGAGAGGATGCCTCCCTATTCACCTTGGTCAAATGGGGTAGCCAAAAGAAAGAACCGTACTCTAACTGATTTGGTTAACACCATGTTAGACATATCGGGTCTCTCCAAGGCATGGTGGGGGGAGGCGATATTGACTACATGTCATGACCTAAACCGAGTTCCCACAAAGAACAAAGAGATAACTACATTCGAGGGATGGGGGAAGAAAAGGTTGAAATCTCTTGCCTACGAACTTGGGGCTGCTTGGAGAAAGTCGACGTGCCAATTCCAAAGAAGCGCAAGCTTGGACCCAAAAACGGTGGATTGTGTTTTCCTGGGATATGCTTTTCATAGCAATGGTTATAGGTTCTTGATTGTAAAATCTGAGGTATCAAACAAGCATATCGGTACAATCATGGAGTCTAATGATGCGACTTTCTTTGAAGATATCTTTCCCATGAAGGATATGGCAATCTCATCAAATCAAGAGTTGCCTAATTCATCGAGTCGGGATGCAGTTGTAGTTTCCGAACCTACCATTCCGATGCAACATCTTGAAGATCCCGTGGAGGACGATAATGAGACTCCTAAAAGGAGGAAGAGATAGAGGAGTACAAAGTCCTTTGGTGATGATTTTCTTGTGTATCTCACAGCTGGCACTCCCACTTCTATTTCAGAGGCCTATGAATCTGAAGATGCTGACTACCTGAAGGAAGCGGTCTGTAGTGAGATGGATTCCATCTTGGCAAATGAAACTTGGGAGATCACGGATCGTCCTTATGGGTGAAAACCAATAGGGTAAAAATGGGTATTCGAGAAGAATCTTAGGCCTGATGGTACTATTGAGAAGTACAAGGCACAGTTCGTGGCCAAGGGTTATACCTAAATGGAAGGTGAAGACTTCTTTGATACCTAGTCACTTGTGGCTCGACTGACCACTATTCGGGTACTACTTTCACTAGCTGCCTCACATGGTCTTCTCATGCATTAAATGGATGTTAAGACTGTTTCCCAAAATGGAGAGTTGGACGAGGAAATTTACACGGAACAACCAGATGGGTTTATAGTGGACGGTCAGGAAGAAAAGGTGTGCAAATTGTTGAAGTCTTTGTATGGACTCAAGCAAGCACCTAAGTAGTGGAATGAGAAGTTTGAAGGAAGTTTAACAGCTGCAGGCTTTGTTGTAACAAAGCTGACAAATGTGTGTACTATCGCCATGGTGGGGGCGAGGGAGTTATCCTTTGCTTGTATGTTGAGGACATATTGATTTTTGGGACAAATGGGAATACTATTCAGAAGGTCAAGGATTTCCTATCTTGTTTTTTTGAGATGAAGGATTTGGGAGCAGCGTATGTTATTCTAAAGATCAAGCTATTAAGAGATGATGATGGTGGGATTACATTGCTTCAATCTCACTATGTGGAAAAGATCTTGAGTCGCTTTGGCTATAGTGACTGCAAGCCCTCTCCAACACTATATGATGCTAGCGTGCTGCTTCGAAAGACCCAAAGAATTGCTAGAGATCAGTTGAAATATTCTCAGATTATTGGCTCTCTTATGTATTTAGCTAGTGCTACAAGACCTGACATCTCTTTTGCTGTTAGCAAACTGAGCCGATTTGTTTGAAAATCGGAAGATGATCATTGTAAAGCTCTAGATAGAGTTATGCGTAATTTGAAAGGGACTGTGAATTATGGAATTCACTACAGTGGGTACCCAAAGGTGCTTGAAGGGTATAGTGACTCAAACTGGATCTTAGATGCTGATGAGATAAAGGCCACGAGTGGATATGTCTTCACTCATAGAGGTGGCGCTATTTCTTGGAAGTCTTGCGAGCATACAATCTTGACGAGGTCAACAATGGAAGCAGAACTCACATCACTAGACATAGCTATGGTCGAAGCAGATTGGCTTTGTCGGCTCTTGAATGACTTGCCAGTCGTTGAGAAACCTGTACCGGTTATCCGTATGAACTATGACAATCAAACTATGATCACGAAAGTGAGCAGCTCAAAGGATAACATGATATCATCAAGGCATGTTCAGAGAAGGTTAAAGTCTGTCAGGAAAATGAGAAACTCCAGAGTTATTGCATTGGTTTATATCCAAACATCTAAAAACCTGGCAGATTCTTTTACTAAGGGTCTATCATGAAACGTGATAGATAATGCATCGAAGGAGATGGGTATGCGATCCACAATATGAGTTGTTCAAAGTGGTAACCTAGTCTATGTGATCGAAGATCCCGTGAATTAGATGTGGAAGACAAGCTGTTGGCCAACTGAGAGGATAGTATCCTTACTATTAACAATACCACTCCATGAAGGTGCAATACTCTTCTAATCCGCATGGAAGGTTGATGTATATCTTAATTTGTTCTAAGTGTCTTATTTAAGCAGAGATGTTGTCCTGCCGAACATCTTTTTGAAGAACACACCTATATGAGTCTGATTGCTAAACGTCGCAATCTATGTGAGTAGGGTGCTATCTAGTAAACTCATGAAAGGTCTCGGAATATGACACATAAGCTCCACGCGCGGGTCCCACGTTAGCCTAGTATCTCTCAAGGTTTTGTGTGAAGCTAGATTCATAGAAAACTTGTAGTTCAAGGCCTAGTCCACTGTTCAAGTTGCTTACTAGTGTAGCATAGAGTTCTAGGTGGAAGTTCAACTTATCAGTCTTCACTGCAGTACTAGTATATAAAACAGTGTTTTGGAACCAAAGGCAAATTTCAAGCCCAACGCCAATGCTTCTGCCACGGCTCAGTATGTGTCCATGTTTTTTGTTTGAGATCTTGCTACAATTTCTCCTTCTAGTATTTGTTTTACATATGTTTTGTTCTAGTTCACATGTGCAGATGCTATTTGCCTTCTCTCTACTAGATTACATGACTTGCTTTGTCTCTACTTTAATAGTCATGTTTTATCTACTATTTTTATTAATAAAATCATATGGTAAATTGCTCATATTATCAACATGACCAGACCAAAGAGGGAAGGTGGAATGGGCTTCCGTGATCTATATGGTTTTAACCTAGCCATGTTGGCGAGACAAGTGTGTAGGCTCTTGAGCATGCCCGACTCCCTATGTGCCAGGGTGATGAAGGCTTGTTACTTCCCGGCTACATCGATCCTACATGCTGAACCTGCTCATGGAATATCATACACTTGGCGCAGCATCTTCAAGGGGATGGATCTATTGAAGAAGGGACTGATATATAGGATTGGCGATGGTACAGATGTCAACATATGGAAGGATCCATGGCTGAACTGTATGGGATCAAGATTACCACTAACACAACATGGTAGATGCCTTCTTACTCAGGTGTGTGAACTAATCGACCCAGAGAGTGGACCGTGGGATCAAAATTTGGCACGCAATATTTTTGTATTGGAAGATGTTAAGGTGATATTGTCAACACTAGTCAATGAGGAATGTGTGGACTTCCATGACTAGTTCTTTGATACAATGGGACAATTTTCTGTCAAATCGGCTTACAGGGTCTATGTGTTGTGCAGGGATGAACATTTACCAAGCGGGCCGGCCTCCTCATTATGATCTTTCCCCTAGAAGAACATCTGAGCACTCCCTTGCCAGGACAAAGTACAATAATTCCTACGGCGACTAGCACATAACTGTCTTCCCTTGCTGCGGACTTTGAATCAGAGAAGTATCAAATGCGAGACATTATGCCTATGCTGCGGTAGGCTGGATGAGGATGGCGCCAACTTATTTTTAAGGTGCAAGGAAGTGAAGAAACCCTTGCGAGTTATGCAACTCGATGAGCTAGGTAGTCAGCTATGTGCATGCATGGATGCAAATGAAGTAGTGCAAAAATTATAGAACAGCCTGTGGAGACATGTGTAGTGGTAACCGGCATGCTTTGTCGATGGTGGTGTCGTCGGAATAAATAACTGCACGTGAGTGATCTCGCCCGGTAGAAGAACTAGAAGCCAGCATCAGGTATTGGGCACACGAATCTCTCCTGCTCTATACCAATCCAAAGAAGCAACCAGGGGCCAAAGCAGCAGTTGTGTTGTAGAAACCGACAGGTGACACACTCAAAATCAACGTAGATGGGGCCTTCAGTGCACATGAGAGAGGTGGTGAATGGGGCTTCGTGGTTCGTGATCTGCATGGAGATATGATGGGATCAGGCGCTGGGATGTTCCAGTTTGTTGGCAGTGCAATTCAGGTGGAAGCAACAGCGTGTATGGCGGCTTTACATGCAGCGCCGTAGTGGGGCATGATGAATGTGCAGGTGGAGACTGATTGTCAAAATCGATCTCGCTCCTGAGTTAAGATGGCCACAGGGACGAAACCCACCGGGTTTTGCCTTCCCAAACCCATCCCCACGAGAAAATCACAAGCCCGCCCCCGTCACCGTGCGCGGGGCTAGCTTTTTGCACGTCCCCTAAACCCATCGGGTTTTCTAAACCCATGGGGAAATTGGCATATTAAAGCAAACATTGTAGCAAAACAGAATAGAATTTCAGCAGCAAAGGAGCACATTTTAGCAGCATAACTTCATCAAATTTCAACACAATACAATAGTACATGGTTCAGCAGCCTAAAGGAGCATATTTGAGCAGCATAACTTGATCAAAAAATAGCAATAACAGTAGCTACAAGGAGCATATTTCAGCACAAACAGTAGCATATTATAGCCATAAACGGTAGAATATTTCAGCCATAAACAGTAGCATATTTTAGCCATAACAATAGCATATTTCAGCAACAAACATTAGCATATTTTAGTCATACATAATTAAACAAAAAATAGAATTCATGGTTCACAAATCACGAGCACAAATGGGTTGGGCCGGATCAATGCATCCTAAAAAGAATGTATTTTGCCGGGTTTTGTCGGGTTTTGGTTTGGGGACTATCCAAACGGGTGCAAACCCACGAAACATGCCGCGTTGTATAATGTGCCCAACAACAGCCCCGCGGGGATGAAAATGTGCCCATCCCCGTCCCCTGATAGGGTAAAAATCCGCGGGGATGCGGATTTCGGGGCCCCATTGCCATCTTGACTCCTGAGGGAACCATCTTTAAGGAGATTAAAATCTTTACTAGACAGAACTTTAATAATTTCACTTTTACTTTTGCGCCAAGGGGTTGTAATAAGCTAGCACATACTATAGCAGTTGTAGGTGCTGGAAGTCCGGCTGCTAGGAAGATTTGGACTCAAGCCCTACCAGACGATGCTTGTGTTCAGAGGTATGTGGGAGCGAACCATCTTCGCTTACGGGTCTACCGATGCAGAACCAGCCAATGTCAGAGAACTCCAAGGGTTGCAGGGGTTATTACAGGAGGTTTGTACCGGGGTATGGAGCTATCAGCAGAACGTCTCTGCTGTGACATTTTAAGATATGGAATCATTGTGTTCCATTTCAAAAAAAAAGTATATAATATAGAAGAGATACCTGCTTCGGTACACCCCTTCCATAGATCGTATAAAGGTAGTATCGTCATTTCATCAAACCATATACCCATGTGACATGTACCAGGCATCATACGGACTTTTTATTAAACTTAAAAAATAGCACTAGGAACATGAATCAAACTCAAGACCTCCTCGTCCCAGGACAATAAACTAACCAACTAAGACATCCTAAAGCTTGTGCATATTTACTTCTTTTCTTTGCTTTCTTCCACGCAAGTTCATGGCTGGGCCGGACCATTATTTAACCGGTCCTTTTATCACTTTTTATTTTTCATTTTTTATATTCGTTTTTTCTTTTTTCTTTTATCTTTTATCCTTTTCCTTGATTCAGTTTTTCTTTCTTTTTAAAAAATGCTCACACTGAAAAAAGTAGAAAAAAACGCATTCTAAAACAATTATACAGATAGGTCAAAAAATTGTTGGTTTCAGTACAAAAATGCTCACATCGATATAACTAAATTTCTAGACATCTATTAAATAGAAAAAAATCGTTGTTTAGACAAAAATGTTTGTCATTGTTCGTTTAACTAGAAACATGCTCCCATAAAAAATCAAAAACTTCTAAAAGTTATGATCATCTATTAAATAGAAAAATGAAAATGAAAATATCAATCAGCGACTGGTTTATCGTTCGTTTTTAGTTTCGTTTTCATACTTGTTGTTTTTTGTTTTTCTAAAAGCTCACATCAATATAATGGACCTAAATTTTCCCGCACGCTAGCATCACAACGCTAACACATCCATGATAAATTTTATTGAGTTCTGACATTTTAGGCATTTTCTAGGGTTTGCTTAGTGAAAAAACCCTAAAACCCTAGTTGAGCATGAGACAACGTGTGTTCGGTGTCCGAATTCGTTCAAATTTTGCATCGAGGCCTTCCATGAATATGGCCACATGCGACCAAAATTTGGTGTCAATTCATACATGGCAACAAGCACACCATGGTCACAGGTGGTGGTTCGAGTAGGCTGGTAGGGTAAGTCTGGATGCACTTTATTTCCACAAGAATAAAATGAACCCAAATATTTTCCACACACTACCATCACCATGCCAAGCATCCATGATAAATTTCATTGAGTTCTGACATTTTATGTATTTTCTAGCGTTTTCCCATTGAAAAAACAGTAAAACACTAGCCGAACATGACGCAGTGTGCGTTAAGTGTCCAAATTCCTTCAAATTTACTATGGAGGCATGCCAAGAGCATGCCCACATGCTAATAAAATTTGGTGTCATTTCATGCATGGAAAGAAGCTCACCAAGTTCAAAGGTGGTGGTTCGAGTTGGCCAGTAGGGCAAGTTTGGATGCACTCTTTTCACATCAATAAAATGGACCCAATTTTTTTCCACACATTTGCTTCACCATGCCTAGAATCTATGATAAATTTCGTTGAGTTCTGACATTCCATGTATTTTATAGGGTTTTCCCGTGAAAACCCATAAAACACTACCCGAATGTGACGCAACATGCCTTAGGTGTTCAGATTCCTTCAAATTTTGCATAGAGGCCTGACATGAGCATGCCCACATGCTGACTAAATGTATGTCATTTCATGCATGGCGAGGAGAACATCATGTTCAAAGGTGATAGTTCTAGTAGGCTCGTAGGGTAAGTCTGGATGCACAATTTTTCACATCAATAAAATGGACTCAAATTTATTTTTTGCACACTAGCATCATCATGCCAAACATCCATGATAAATTTCACTGAGTTCAGATAATTTTTGCATTTTCTAGGGTTTTCCTTTTGAAAAAACATAAAACATTAGCTGAACGTGACGAAACATGCGTTGGGTGTCCGAATTTCTTCAAATTTTGCTTGGAGGCTTGCCATGAGCATGCCCACATGCTGGCAAAATTTGATGTCATTTCATGCATGGCAAGATGCAGAGAGTGTTCAAATGTGGTGGTTCCGGTTGGCGTGTAAGGAAAGTCTGGATGCACTTTTGTCACATCAATAAAATGGACCCAAATTATTTCCACACAGTATCATCACCATATCAAGCATATATGATAAATTTCATTGAGTTATGACATTTTATTCATTTTCTAGTATTTTTCCTGTGAAAAAACCCTAAAACACTAGCCGAACGTGTCGCAAGGTGCGTTAGGTGTCTAAATTCCTTCAAATTTTGCTTCGAGGCCTGCCATGAGCATGCCCACATGCTGAAAAAAAATTGTTTCATTTCATGCTTGGCAAGAAGCACACCATGTTCAAAGGTGGTGGTTCAGGTTGGCCGGTAGGACAAGTCTGCATGCACATTTTTCACATCAATAAAATGGAGCCAAATTGTTTCCACACACTAGCATCACCATGCTAAGCATCCATGATAAATGTCATTGAGTCCTGACTTTTTATGCATTTTCTAGGCTTTTCTGATGAAAAAAAAATCCTAAAACACTATCCGAAGGTGACGGAGCATGCGTTCTGTGTCTGAATTCCTTCGAATTTTGCTTGGAGGCTTGCCATGAGCATGCCCACATGCTGGCAAAATTTGGTGTTGTTTCATGCATGGCAAGAAGCACATCATGCTCAAAGGTGGTGATTCGGGTAGGCCGGTAGGGCAAGGCTTTTGTCATTCGCAATTGTTAGGACCGAGAGTATATCGACCAGAGGGAGGGGGTGAATGGGAGATTAAAAAATTCTTGTGAATGATTTGAACTGATCCCAAACACAGCAGCGGAGAAAAGAAATAGAATAAGAACACACAAACAGATAAGCTACTGAAGAACACAATCTTCAAGGTAAGATGCTATAATGAATCAGGTATGGTACATGATGGGCTTGATAACAAATATAGTGATGCAGTAAGCCAACACGTAAACAAACATGACTGAGAACTAGAAAGAAAAATATCTTCGACGAAGAACAACCACTAAGATATACGTCAACACATAGGGGACTACATAGCTAGACGAGGAAGCAGTTATACAGACCATAGTGAAAGAGAATACTAAAACTGATACACAAGGAGCGTGAATGAAAAACAACTTAGTACAGAAGATCAATCAAACTATCATCACAGAGCACAAGTAATAACTACTGAATGAAATTCGAGAGGCGAATAGAACCAGTGGTACTCGATGGCGACAGAGAGATTTGGTAGACTGGTTCACCCTTCTGCCAAAGGGCTACGTCTGGCTTGAGGGGCTGTGACTTAACACGGAAGATAAACTCTCTTCACCCTATTCTCGTTCAACGCGGAGCTAATCAGACTCAGGTTGATTTCACTCATGGTAGATCCTTGTCGGCGATCTCCAAACCTTCGGTCGATCAGCGCAAACCACAATACTCTTGGTTGCTAAAGATCTGGCTCGATGAAGACAACAACTCTTCAACACTAGAAGCTGAAACCTATCCGTCTAGAGAGTGCGCAGCTCTCAAGAGTAATAGGTACAAGAACTCTCACTCAGAACTACTGTGATGCTAAACCACTATCTAAGTTTGGGCTCTTGATTTTTCTCCCAGTGGATCTTAAAATCAAATCACTCGGAGAGGGCTTGCTCAAGTCAATATTCTTAGAAATCTCAAGCGGAGCAGCCAACGATCAAAGTTGGAGCAGGGTGGCTATTTATAGCCGCAGCCTTCCTATGGGAAAAGACTAAATTAGACATCAGGTTCAGCCAATAGCCGAACGACACGATTCCAACGATCGGATTTGAGCACAACGGTAACATTGCTTGCGGGGCAAGAAATGTTAACTCCTCGGTCTAAGGCAAATCTCTCGCAGCGAAGAAGATCACCATCTTTTGCTGGCAAGTATTTGCTCGGAACACAAAGAGATTTCTCTCGTAGCTTTCATAGGTTTTGGCTAAGCATCACAACTGATCTAAGCATCGAGAACCAATACCCCTCTTAATAGTACGGAGGTCCTATGACTCAAAAGAATGAAAGAAGAATAACGAAATGAATACTACGTCTTCACTTTGTCTTCGACATCCATCACTGCAGTCAATTCCTTCGGACGACTGTACTGAGGGGTCGATTTCTTCACATTAATCTCCTCGACTATATGTCTTCATCAGATATAGCTCGTTCTTCTCTGCAACACAGATATGCTTCGGTGAAGTTCCTCGAACTCAGCACCAGAGACAGCATTATCTTCGGTTGTGTATGGTCTTTTTTCTCTCTGTATGCACTAGCAAACAAATCAGTCCATACCTGTTTCTGTCAACAATCTCGAAAACACAAGGTAGGAAGATGTTGTACCAACAATCTCCCCCTTTTTGGATGGTTGTTGACAAAACAGATTGAAGGAAATATGTCCTAGAGGCAATAATAAAGTTATTACTTATTTCCTCATATCATGATAAATGTTTATTATTCATGCTAGAATTGTATTAACCAAAAACATAATACATGTGTGAATACATAGACAAACATAGTGTCACTACTATGCCTCTACTTGACTAGCTCGTTAATCGAAGATGGTTAAGTTTCCTAGCCATGGACATGAGTTGTCATTTGATTAACGGGATCACATTATTAGGAGAATAATGTGATTGACTTGACCCATTCCGTTAGCTTAGCACTTGATCATTTAGTATGTTGCTATTGCTTTCTTCATGACTTATACATGTTCCTATGTGTTGGGGATATTACTACTAGGTGTAAACCGGCCGAGTAGCCGGGTTATCCCCATAAAGGATTGTTTATGCTTAAAGCCCATGAAGACAAGGATAAAGCGGATTATTACCGAGACTTGAAGGCCCAAGGCTCAAAGGTAGATTAAGGCCTGTAGTTATAAACCGCATGTAATTCATGACTTGTATTATAAGGTATGACGAAGTAGAGACCGGGCCGGTATGTGTATAAACCGGCGTCGGGACTCTATAAGCCGGCTGTCGTCGACCTGTGTATATAAAGGCACGACCCAGCGGCGGTTCAAGGAGGACAGATAACAACTCGAGACTCAGGCGAAGCATATTTGCTCCCTGATCATCGAGACCCCAGCAATTCCATCACAACTAGACGTAGGATTTTACCTTCATCGTAAGGGGCCGAACTAGTATAAAACTCTCGTGTCCCTTGTCTGGTTTAACCCCTTTAAGCTAACCCGTTGCGATGGCTCCACGACTAAGTCCTTTCGCTAGGAGATCTGCCGTGATGATTCCACGACAGTTGGCGCCCACCGTGGGGCTATCGCGCGATGGTTTCGAGTTCTTGAAGTGCAATTTAGAAGGGCTCAAGGGATACGCCGTGGGCCGGATGACCAAGAGTCGTCGCGGCAAGCTCTACGTCGATGACGCAGGCTAGGGCCCCGAGGCCGGCTCAATCGAGTACGGGTACCGGGTCCCCTTTGGAGGAATTCATGTCTTCATCGGCAAGATTGGCGAACCGGGCCCTGAGCCGGACATCTGCGCCGACCTCATCGATACGGCTCAGCGTGCAAGCCCTGCCCGGGTTCAGCCCGTGGTGAAGCCGGCGTTCGTAGGCTTCATCAATGGTGCGGAACTGGAACCGCCGTCCGATGGCGAGACCGTCGTCCACTCAGATGACGAGTCATCCACCGGGGAGACCGAGTCACTGTACCAACTGCAAGATGGCCAGTTTGGGGGCTATTCCGATGGCGACAGTATTCCGGACCCCTTTGAACCGGCAAACCGGGTTGCGATCTTCATGGCTGGAACTCAGCCCACGTTGCAATCTTCAACCGCGGCAGCAATAATTTCCGGATCGGCAGCTGGGGCGGGAGGCCCCGCGCGCCGGCCGGCCCAAATCTTGTCCAATCTATTGGACGCCTGGATGGCCTTACTGACCACACAAGTTACCGCCGAGACGCGAGATCAGCATAATGTGGAGGTGGCGAAACTGCAGGATCAGATAACTCAAGCTAAGGAGGACTTAGCTATTCCTGATCCGGAGGCTCAGTTGGTGGCAGCACTTCATGTCACCCCGGATTGGACGATCCCGTATTTGGCATGTATGAACCGGGGTGAATTACCAGAGGATGAAGTTCTGGCCAGACAGATAATCCGGTGTTCTATGTCCATGACTATTGTCAACGGCGAGCTACATCATTGCAGTATCTCAGGGGCTTTTCAATGTTGTTTTTCTCCTGAAGAAGGTCGTGAAATTTTACGTGAGATTCACGAAGGTGATTGTGGTCATCATGCCGGTTCAAAGTCCTTGGTGGCTAAGGCTTTTCGTCATGGTTTCTATTGGCTAGTGGCTCATGCTGATGCCAAGGACTTGGTCAAAGGTGTGATGCCTGTCAGAAGTTTGCACGCCGGGCTCATGTTCCGGCTCAGGAGCTGAGGATGATTCCAATTACCTGGCCGTTTGCAACCTGGGGGCTTGATATGGTTGGACCCTTTAAGAGATCTAAGGATAAGAAGACCCAGCTTTTGCTGGCGGTTGACAAATTTACCAAGTGGGTGGACGCAGAGCCAGTTAGCAAATGTGATGCAGCCACAGCGGTTCAATTTATGAAGAAGGTGATATTCCGTTTTGGTTATCCACACAGCATTATAACAGACAATGGCACGAATCTTTCCAAAGGTGCTATGGAGGAGTTCTGTCAAAGAGAGCACATCCGTCTGGATATCTCTTCAGTGGCCCACCCCCAATCTAATGGCCAAGCGGAGAGAGCTAATCAGGAAATCTTGAAGGGGATCAAGCCCCGGCTTATGGTTCCTTTGCAGAGGACACCGGGTTGTTGGGTTGAGGAGCTGCCTTCCGTTTTATGGAGCATTAACACCACCCCCAATAGATCCACGGGTTATACACCCTTCTTCATGGTTTATGGAGCAGAAGCTGTCCTTCCAAGTGATATTCGTCATGACTCACCTCGAGTAGCAGCTTATGTTGAAGCAGATAATGAAAGAGCACGCCAGGATGCGTTGGACCTGTTGGATGAGAAACGGGACGTAGCGGCGGCTCGCTCGGCGATTTATCAGCAAGACCTGTGGCGTTATCACAGTCGCCGGATTAAAACCAGAACTTTTCAATAAGGCGATCTGGTGCTCCGGCTTATCCAAGATCAGACTGATATGCACAAGTTATCCCCGCCTTGGGAAGGGCCCTTTGTGGTCAGCAAGAATCTGAACAACAGATCATATTACCTCATCGATGTTCGAGAGCATAAAGACTCCCGCAAGTCAGAGGAGGAGACAATCCAGTCGTGGAACATAGCTCATCTACGGCCGTACTACACCTGAGTCGTAGGCTCCTATCATGTACATATTTTCACGATGTATATGTTATGATCAATGCAATAAACCGGAGCCCCAGCTAAAGCGGGGTATCTGTTGTCTTTCTCATATCATGAGTGGTTACACGGAGGATTCTGTTTGTGAAGCAACATCCGGTTTACAGCTATCTATTCAATATAAGTCACTTGGGGGCTTGGTCGTATTCAAACCATAGCTACACCTCTTGGCTGGCTCAAAAGCCACAACAGTGAGTCACTTGGGGGCTTTGTCGTATTCGAACCATAGCTACACCTCTTGGCTGGCTCAAAAGCCACGATAGTAAGTCACTTGGGGGCTTGGTCGTATTCGAACCATAGCTACACCTCTTGGCTGGCTCAAAAGCCACGACATTAAGTCACTTGGGGGCTTGGTTGTGTTCAACCATAGCTACACCTTTTGGCTGGCGCAATGCCACTACTTGGGGCCAAAGAGTGTTGTCAAGAACAACTCAAACATAGGCACCCGTTGAGCACAGCTCAAAATGATTGCTTGGGGGTTCTTTGCTATCGCAATGAACAATAAAATCTACACTTGCAATAGGCTATTCAGCCGTGGCTTGGAAGCCTGGTATATATACCTAAAACCCCGGGTTAACCTGCCTTCATTAAGTAAGTCACTCCGCCCAGGTAAGCCTGGTATGACCCGCCAACTTGACAAGTCAATTGCATATGACCCTGAACTTGTCAATGATAGACCGGCGATTGGTTAAAGACTGAGGACCATCTTAAAAGGCTTTGCAAAACGGTTTAACTCAGTGGCCTGGCAGCCCTTGAAAAGCCTCGACTACAAGTTTTTCTGTATTCTCTGGTTTTTTATTGGTCAATTTTGTTTTTCTCCCTTGTTAAAGTTTTGAGCTAAATCGGCGTCCAATGGCCCGGCCTGATTGTAAGTCATCTATATAAACCGGTGTTATTTAACCCGGCCTGGAGTTAACTATAAGTTGACAGGATGATCGTCCGGTGTTTATCATAACCCGGCATCGATTGTTTTTTACCAGTATTTGAGTTATCAATACTCAATATTTGGGTTATCACCCTTATTACAAAAATGTTGGTAAACCAACAATGTGATTCAATATCACAGGTATGATATGTTTCATATTTCATTATTTAAAGCTATCAACCTTAGCTATATATTGGGCATTATGACCCGTCCAGCGGTAAACCGCCAGGAAAGTTTTTCACTTTGTTTTATGCAGAAACAGGGCTGTATAAAACCGATAAAAATCATAAGCAAGTATGGCATGATGGATTAATAATATTGTGTGCAACAAGTATGCACGATGGCATATCAGATCATCTGTTCAAGCTAGCCTATTACAAGGCGTTTCGACTGCCCAAAAGAATGATTGTTTTTCAAGGATAACAAAAGGAACAAATTAAACCGGTTCCGGATTATGATTCTGCTTCAGGTTGATATGAAGGTTGCGGATTTTCCTGCGCCAGTTCATCCTCCTTCTCTCCACCCAATGGCTGGAAGTTAATAGTTGTCCAATCAATCCCTGTTAAGGCTTGAAAGACAGCTTCGTCGTGTATCAGATCAGACGGTTCAACATCAGGAGCGTAAGTGTACTTACGGATCAGCGGGATCAGATTTTCCACATCATAAGTTGGAGCACTTATTCGCTTGCCACTGGCATCATATACATTCTGATAAACTGACAAGTTAGTATCTTCAGCCAATTTACTTGCCAGTGGTCGCATCTCTCTCGTGATAGCCCGGAGATCATCATTGCTGAATTCTGAACCGTCCTCTTTTTGACTCGGGTAACCGTTACCAATGTCTTCCGGATCAAGGTCAGAGATCCAGGCCTTGGCGCGCGTCAGTGCAGTAAGGGCACCGGACCTAGCAGCGGATTTCTTCAATTCCACAATCCAGGCAGGCATAATAGACAATTTTTCCACTGTTTCCTTGATTAGCGACGGTGGCGGATGGTTATTGGAAGCTGTGCAGATGGCCCGTTGCGCGCCGGTATAAAGCTGCTCTGCCAAAGTATAGACGGCTTCAATCTTTTGCGCATATCTGTGCCAAGATGAGTAACACGGCTACCTGCAAAAGGATCCAATTTTTATTAAACCAGAAGTTTTTATAGCTGATGTTGTTACAGATTGGTGAAGAGGTTGTTACCAAAGATGGCAGAGGTCATAGCATCAATCTGCCGCTTCAGGTTGCTCAGTTCCTCCGTGGCCGGTTTGGGCTTTTTTGCATCTTCTGCCCATTTTAACAAGGTGGCTTTTTCAGTTTCCCAATCTGCCCGTTTGCCTTTGAAGGATTCTTTCAGCTCCTCCATGGTTGTTAAAGCGGTGGTCAGCATGCTCTTGACTTTGCAAGTTTCATCTTGCTGAGACTTAATGTTCCCTTGGAGATCAGTGATTTCGGAGTCTTTTTTGGACAACTCAGTCTGCAACATACAGATAATAAATTACAACATCTAAAGTCTCAAGCACTTAACAAGTTATCTACTTGACACTTGGGGGCTAATGCGGATTGCTTCTTATCAGCTATTCATGTAAAGTCTCAAGCACTTAACAAGTTATCTACTTGACACTTGGGGGCTAATGCGGATTGCTTCTTATCATCTATTCATTTAAAGTCTCAAGCACATAACAAGTTATCTACTTGATACTTGGGGGCTAATGTGTATTCATTCAGATTCAGATGGATGGTCATCATTATAAGTGGTGAGATTAATAGGATGTACCGGTTCATTCTAAAAGATATAAGCCGCTTCATGGGGGCTACACCAGCAAAATGCAAATATAGATTCAAGACCCGGTTCAAACCAATGTTATGTACCGGCCCTTGGGGGCTACTAGAGTTGATATATTGGACTAGTTTTAACAAAAGGACTATTGGAATATTTATGCAAAGGGAAAGTGACATTTACCTCATACCGCTCTTTCATCAGGCCTACTAAACCGGCTTCAAAGTCGCGGTTTGTATACAGGCGGTTTAAAAAACCAGAGTGTAGCTCTTGAGCGCTGAGGTTGGAATAGTTGGATAGCTCGGATTTCCATTTCCCTTTATCCATAGCAGAAATTTCTTTGGCGCTATGCTTTGATAAAGCGACAGGACGACCAGGGGAGCTGAAACCAAGGCCAGTTACGACAACATCGTCGTCTGTAGTTTTGGCAGGACTTGGCGGTTTATCAGATTCTTTAGCCGGGCTCAGCGGATCAACAGTTGGACTAAGGGGATCAACTGACTGGCTTGGCGGATTATTTTCTACTAGTTCAACAAGTGTATCAGTTGCTTGAGGTTCCGGATTATCAGTAAGAGTGTCAGCCTCCGGGTCAATAGCCTCTGGGGTTCTCTCCGGCTCGGTAGCCGGTTCATGGTCGGTTGGCTTGTTCAATTTAGCCTTCTTGCTTGGTCTGGCTTTAGCACTGGAAAAGAGAGCAGACACAAAGATCAATATGATAAAATAGTACAAGACGAAAGAGTTAAGAGTATATTATGATTACCCAGGGACGGTTTTCAGAGGAGGAAGTTGTGTCGTTGACGACTCGCCGGGCGATGAATGGGAAGTTCCCTGATAATTTGGGTCAGACGGATTAAGAGGATATCGGATGTAACCCGCCTTAGGGTAAAGGGTGTCAGGAGTATAAGAGACCTCTTGGCGGCATTTGCGAACCGGCGAATTTGGTAAACCGGAGGAGGACACCACTTGGCCGCTATGTCGAGTTGTGCGGCGAGCTTCATGCTGCTGTGTCTTTAAAAGAAAGTGCGGGTCCATATAAGAAAGAGGGCATGAAAATTTTACTTTCCGAATGGCTCGACGGATTCTTGGTACTGGCACAGGATCAGAATCAGAAGAAAGAATAGTTACCTTATCAGCATGGCTGGCTTCCGCTTCATCCTGAGAATGATCATTGTCAATAAGGTGTATAAAAAGTGAACTGAGAGAGTCAAGTTCTACCTCTGAATCCGGATCATCTTCAATAATAGGATCGGACGGTTCAACGTTCCTTCTTTTGCAGGCTTTTTTGAAGCCTTGATCTTAATCCGAGGATTCTTTATCGGTTTATCTTGTGATTTTCTCTTCCAGAATGGATCATCGGCCTGTATAGACAAATAATAAGTCATCAAAGGAAAAATTTAACAAAGGATGGTTAAAGGCAGAAATATGGAATATTATACCTTCAGCGGTTTATTGGCAGCATAGAAAGGACTGAGCCCGGTTTTGCTGCATGCATCTATTGGTTCATTAAGCATCTTTTTAACAGCTTCAGTGACTTCATCATCAGTCAGCTGGATGTCAATATGGCGTTGCGGGTCTTTCAGATCCCCTGTGTATTCACACATTAAACCGGGCCGCCGGCTTAAAGGTAAAATGCTCCATGAAACCCAGCATCGGACAAAATCCACGCCTGTCAGCCCATTTGCAATAAACGCTCTGAGCTTGGCTAGTTGAGGGGCATATTTTGCTCGCTCTTGGGCTGTCAACCGTTGAGGAAAGGGATGAGTTTGAGTAAGCCGATGTGGACGGTAACCCGGCAAAGGATTTTCATTGACTGGAGCTGTGTTGCGGCAGTAGAACCAAGTCTGATTCCAGTCCTTAGGATGACTATGAAGCTTGGCATGAGGGAAATCAAGATCTCTCCTCTTTTGAATCAAAACCCCGCCTAGATCAGTATTGGGGCCATCCGTAAACTCAGTACGGCGGTTTAGATAAAAGAAATCCCGGAACAGATCAACAGTAGGCTCCTCTTGCAGGTATACCTCACAGAATACTTGCCAGTCACAAATATTGGATATGGAGTTTGGACCGATGTCTTGGGGATGGATTTGAAAGGCGGCAAGCACGTCACGGAAGAATTTTGATCCGGGAGGAGTGAAGCCTCGGCTTAGGTGATCAACAAATACAATAACTTCTCCGTCTTGGGGTTCAGGAGGAGATTCTAGGCCCGGGACTCGCCAATGGATAGTGTTCTTACTTGCTAAAGCGCCCGTTGAAACATAACCAGCCAGCTGCGTTTCCGTAACCCGGGAAGGAACTCAATTACAGGAAAAGAATTGTTTGGCCATCTTTGGTGACAAGCTGGAAAAAAGCGCAATATCCGGTTTAAAGTTCATGGTTATAACTTATAAACCGGTGCAATGATGGAAGTACAATATCCGGATTAAAACAGGTTGGCGGTTTAATAGAGGGCTAATGGTATATGATGAGTTATCACAGGTTCAAGGATAAACCACCCACAATGGTAAAGAGGCTACACATTGGCAAAATTTTCTAAGTATGGTGCAAACAGATTTCACAGACCGGTGATATAAATCTAGATCTGCCACAGTTCTAAAAAGAGGAAATAAATCTACCCTAAAGCCGTGACAGTGGAAGAACACATATGCTTGGATGGGATCTTATGCAGGAAAGGGTGCTTTTTGAGGATTAAAAGGGGCGCTAAACTACTGAAGCTCACCTTTGCTATCAGATTCAGATCAAAACTATGCGATCTAGGAATGGAAAGATGAACGGTGAAGAACACCGATGAACAGTGGAAACCCTAATGCAGATCTGACGTCCGAGGAGAGGAATACTTACTAGTGCTGCTGAACAGCGGAGGTGCATCGCAGTCCTCTGGTAAAAACAGGTTGATGCAGCGGCCTGGGTTGGTGTAGACGCGAAGGTCGACGGCGGCGGCGGAGTTCGGGCGCTGAGGCGTCGCGAGGAAGAAGAAGACTCGAAGAGGAAAAGGGAGAGATGGAA
This sequence comes from Triticum aestivum, assembly GCF_018294505.1. Taxonomy (NCBI): domain Eukaryota; kingdom Viridiplantae; phylum Streptophyta; class Magnoliopsida; order Poales; family Poaceae; genus Triticum; species Triticum aestivum. The sequence continues at coordinate 547,541,183 of NC_057808.1, forward strand.
AGGGCCCTCGGCCGTATTTATAAGGACGAAAGGATAAGGGTCAAGCGCGAGAATCGAGGAGCTTAACAAATGGATATGTGACAGATTTGTCGCCTCGATTATCGAAGGCTCATTAATGAAGGTGAGGAATATGCCATTTAAAATGGCAAATGACGTCATGACGGTTTATGATGATTCTGGATGATGACGTCATGGCGGTTTACAAGATTTATGCAAAGATATGGAAGAAATTTTCTCAAGGTTTTGGAGATTGACATGAACTAGTTCAAATCAGTCTGGGGCCTAATGTTGGGGATATTACTACTAGGTGTAAACCGGCCAAGATAGCCGGGTTATCCCCATAATGGATTGTTTATGCTTAAAGCCCATGAAGACAAGGATAAAGCGGAGTATTACAGAGACTTGAAGGCCCAAGGCTCAAGGATAGATTAAGGCCTGTAGTTATAAACCGCCATGTAATTCATGACTTGTATTGTAAGATATGAGAAAGTAGAGACCGAGCCGATATGTGTATAAACCGACATCGGGACTATGTAAGCCGGCGGGCGTCGACCTGTGTATATAAAGGCACGACCCGGCGGCGGTTCAGGGACGACAGATAATAACTCGAGACTCAGGCGAAGCATCTTTGCTCCCTGATCATCGAGACCCTAGCAATTCCATCACAGCTAGACGTAGGCTTTTACCTTCATCGTAAGGGGCCGAACTAGTATAAAACTCTCGTGTCCCTTGTCCGGTTTAACCCCTTTAAGCTAACCCGTGCGATGGCTCCACGACTAAGTCCTTTCGCTAGGACATCTGCCGTGACGATTCCACGACACTATGACTATGAGATTATGCAACTCCCGTTTACCGGAGGAACGCTTTGTGTGCTACCAAACGTCACAACGTAACTGGGTGATTATAAAGGTGCTCTACAGGTGTCTCCAAAGGTACTTGTTGGGTTGGCGTATTTCGAGATTAGGATTTGTCACTCCGATTGTCGGAGAGGTATCTCTGGGCCCTCTCGGTAATGCACATCACTATAAGCCTTGCATGCATTGTGACTAATGAGTTATTTGCGAGATGATGTATTACGGAACGAGTAAAGAGACTTGCCGGTAACGAGATTGAACTAGGTATTGAGATACCGACGATCGAGTCTCGGGCAAATAACATACCGATGACAAAGGGAACAACGTATGTTGTTATGCGGTTTGACCGATAAAGATCTTCGTAGAATATGTAGGAGCCAATATGAGCATCCAGGTTCCGCTATTGGTTATTGACCGGAAACGTGTCTCGGTCATGTCTACATAGTTCTCAAACCCGTAGGGTCCGCACGATTAAAGTTAAATGACGATCGGCATTATGAGTTTTGTGTTTTGATGTACCGAAGGTATTTCGAAGTCCCGGATATGATCACGGACATGACGAGGAGTCTCGAAATGGTCGAGACATAAAGATCGATATATTGGACGACTATATTCGGACACCGGAAGTGTTTCGGGTGGTTTCGGAGAAAACCGAAGTGCTGGAGGGTTACCGGAACCCCCCGGGAGAAGTAATGGGCCTTATTGGCCTTAGTGGAGAGAGAGAGGATTGGCCAGGGCAGGCCGCGCACCCCTCCCCCTCTAGTCTGAATTGGACTAGGAGAAGGGGGGCGGCGCCCCTCTTTCCTTCTCCCTCTCCCCCTTCCTTTCCCCCTCCTAGTAGGAGTAGGAAAGAGGGGAGTCCTACTCCTACTAGGAGGAGGACTCCTCCTCTTGGCGCGCCAACAAGGGCCGGCCGGCCTCCCCCCTTGCTCCTTTATATACGGGGGCAGGGGGGCACCCTAGAACACAACAACTGATCTCTTGATCTCTTAGCCGTGTGCGGTGCCCCCCTCCACCATATTCCACCTCGATAATATCATAGCTGTGCTTAGGCGAAGCCCTGCGTCGGTAGCATCATCATCACCGTCACCACGCCGTCGTGCCGACGGAACTCTCCCTCAAAGCTCGGCTGGATCGGAGTTCGAGGGACGTCATCGAGCTGAACGTGTGCTGAACTCGGAGGTGCCGTACGTTCGGTACTCGGATCGGTCGGATCGTGAAGACGTACGACTACATCAACCGCGTTGTGCTAACGCTTCCGCTTTCGGTCTACGAGGGTACGTGAACACACTCTCCCCTCTCGTTGCTATGCATCACCATGATCCTGTGTGTGCATAGGAAATTTTTTGAAATTATTATGTTCCCCAACAGTGGCATCCGAGCCTGGTTTTATGCGTAGATGTTTATGCACGAGTAGAAAACAAGTGAGTTGTGGGCGATACAAGTCATACTGCTTACCAGCATGTCATACTTTGGTTCGGCAGTATTGTTGGATGAAGCGGCCCGGACCGACATTACGCGTACGCTTACGCGAGACTGGTTCTACCGACGTGCTTTGCACACAGGTGGCTGGCGGGTGTCAGTTTCTCCAACTTTAGTTGAACCGAGTGTGGCTACGCCCGGTCCTTGAGAAGGTTAAAACATCACTAACTTGACGAACTATCGTTGTGGTTTTGATGCGTCGGTAAGAACGGTTCTTTCTCAGCCCATAGCAGCCACGTAAAACTTGCAACAACAAAGTAGAGGACGTCTAACTTGTTTTTGCAGGGCATGTTGTGATGTGATATGGTCAAGGCATGATGCTATATTTTATTGTATGAGATGATCATGTTTTGTAACCGAGTTATCAGGAACTGGCAGGAGCCATATGGTTGTCGCTTTATTATATGCAATGCAATCGCCCTGTAATGCTTTACTTTATCACTAAGCGGTAGCGATAGTCGTAGAAGCAATAGTTGGCGAGACGACAACGATGCTGCGATGGAGATCAAGGTGTCGCGCCGGTGACGATGGTGATCATGACGGTGCTTCGGAGATGGAGATCACAAGCACAAGATGATGATGGCCATATCATATCACTTATATTGATTGCATGTGATGTTTATCCTTTATGCATCTTATTTTGCTTTGATTGACGGTAGCATTATAAGATGATCTCTCACTAAATTTCAAGATAAAAGTGTTCTCCCTAAGTATGCACCGTTGCCAAAGTTCGTCGTGCCGAGACACCACGTGATGATCGGGTGTGATAAGCTCTACGTCCATCTACAACGGGCGCAAGCCAGTTTTGCACACGCAGAATACTCAGGTTAAACTTGACGAGCCTAGCATATGCAGATATGGCCTCGGAACACTGAGACCGAAAGGTTGAGCATGAATCATATAGTAGATATGATCAACATAGTGATGTTCACCATTGAAAACTACTCCATCTCACGTGGTGATCGGACATGGTTTAGTTGATTTGGATCACGTGATCACTTAGATGATTAGAGGGATGTCTATCTAAGTGGGAGTTCTTAAGTAATATGATTAATTAAACTTAAATTTATCATGAACTTAGTACCTGATAGTATTTTGCTTGTCTATGTTGATTGTAGATACATGGCCCGTGTTGTTGTTCCGTTGAATTTTAATGCGTTCCTTGAGAAAGCAAAGGTGAAAGATGATGGTAGCAATTAAACGGACTGGGTCCGTAACTTGAGGATTATCCTCATTGCTGCACAGAAGAATTACGTCCTGGAAGCACCGCTAGGTGTACCACCTGCGCCAGCAACTGCAGACATTGTGAATGCCTGGCAATTGCGTGTTGATGACTACTCGGTAGTTCAGTGTGCCATGCTTTACGGCTTAGAACAGGGACTTCAACGACGTTTTGAATGTCATGGAGCATATGAGATATTCCAGGAGTTGAAGTTAATATTTCAAGCAAATGCCCGGATTGAGAGATATGAAGTCTCCAATAAGTTCTACAGCTGCAAGATGGAGGAGAATAGTTCTGTCAGTGAACATATAATAGAAATGTCTGGGTATAACAATCACTTGATTCAACTGGGAGTTAATCTTCCGGATGATAGTGTCATTGACAGAATTCTTCAATCACTGCCACCAAGCTACAAGAGCTTCGTGATGAACTATAATATGCAAGGGATGGATAAGACAATTCCCGAGCTCTTCGCAATGCTAAAGGCTGCGGAGGTAGAAATCAAAAAGGAGCACCAAGTGTTGATGGTCAACAAGACCACCAGTTTCAAGAAAAAGGGCAAAGGGAAGAAGAAGGGGAACTTCAAGAAGAACAGCAAACAAGTTGCTGCTCAAGAGAAGAAACCAAAGTCTGGACCTAAGCCTGAGAGTGAGTGCTTCTACTGCAAGCAGACTGGACACTGGAAGCGGAACTGCCCCAAGTATTTGGCGGATAAGAAGGATGGCAAGGTGAACAAAGGTATATGTGATATACATGTTATTGATGTGTACCTTACTAGAGCTTGCAGTAGCACCTGGGTATTTGATACTGGTTCTGTTGCTAATATTTGCCACTCGAAACGGGGACTACGGATTAAGCGAAGACTGGCTAAGGACGAGGTGACGATGCGCGTGGGAAATGGTTCCAAAGTCGATGTGATCGCCGTCGGCATGCTAGCTCTACATCTACCTTCGGGATTAGTTTTAGACCTGAATAATTGTTATTTGGTGCCAGTGTTGAGCATGAACATTATATCTGGATCTTGTTTGATGCGAGACAGTTATTCATTTAAATCTGAGAATAATGGTTGTTCTATTTATATGAGTAATATATTTTATGGTCATGCACCCTTGAAGAGTGGTCTATTTTTGTTGAATCTCGAAAGTAGTGATACAGATATTCATAATGTTGAAGCCAAAAGATGCAGAGTTGATAATGATAGTGCAACTTATTTGTGGCACTGCCGTTTGGGTCATATTGGTGTAAAGCGCATGAAGAAACTCCATACTGATGGACTTTTGGAATCACTTGATTATGAATCACTTGGTACTTGCGAACCATGCCTCATGGGCAAGATGACTAAAACGCCGTTCTCCGGAACTATGGAGCGAGCAACTGATTTGTTAGAGATCATACATACTGATGTTTGTGGTCCAATGAATGTTGAGGCTCGCGGTGGGTATCGTTATTTTCTCACCTTCACAGACGATTTGAGCAGATATGGGTATATCTACTTAATGAAACATAATTCTAAAACATTTGAAAAGTTCAAAGAATTTCAGAGTGAAGTGGAAAATCATCGTAACAAGAAAATAAAGTTTCTACGATCTGATCGTGGAGGAGAATATTTGAGTTACGAGTTTGGTCTACATTTGAAACAATGCGGAATAGTTTCGCAACTCACACCACCCGGAACACCACAGCGTAATGGTGTGTCCGAACGTCGTAATCGTACTTTACTAGATCTGGTGCGATCTATGATGTCTCTTACTGATTTACCACTATCGTTTTGGGGTTATGCTTTAGAGACGGCTGCATTCACGTTAAATAGGGCACCATCAAAATCCGTTAAGACAACGCCTTATGAACTGTAGTTTGTCAAGAAACCAAAGTTGTCGTTTCTTAAAGTTTGGGGCTGCGATCCTTATGTGAAAAAGCTTCAACCTGATAAGCTCAAACCCAAATCAGAGAAATGTGTCTTCATAGGATACCCAAAGGAAACTGTTGGGTACACCTTCTATCACAGATCCGAAGGCAAGACATTCGTTGCCAAGAATGGATCCTTTCTAGAGAAGGAGTTTCTCTCGAAAGAAATGAGTGGGAGGAAAGTAGAACTTGATCAGGTAACTGTACTTGCTCCCTAATTGGAAAGTAGTTCATCACAGAAACCGGTTCCTGTGACTCCTACACCAATGAGTGAGGAAGCTAATGATATCGATCATGAAACTTCAGATCAAGTTACTACTGAACCTCATAGGTAAACCAGAGTAAGATCCGCACCAGAGTGGTACGGTAATCCTATTCCGGAGGTCATGTTACTTGACCAAGGTGAACCTACGAACTATGAAGAAGCGATGGTGAGCCCAGATTCCACAAAATGGCTTGAGGCCATGAAATCTGAGATGGGATCCATGTATGAGAACAAAGTGTGGACTTTGGTTGACTTGCCCGATGATCGGCAAGCCATTGAGAATAAATGGATCTTCAAGATGAAGACTGACGCTGACTGTAATGTTACTGTCTATAAAGCTCGACTTGTTGCAAAAGGTTTTCGACAAGTTCAAGGGATTGACTACGATGAGACTTTCTCACCCATAGCAATGCTTAAGTCTGTCCGAATCATGTTAGCAATTGCTGCATTTTATGATTATGAAATTTGGCAAATGGATGTCAAAACTGCATTCCTGAATGGATTTCTGGAAGAAGAGTTGTATATGATGCAACCAGAAGGTTTTGTCGATCCAAAGGAGCTAACAAAGTGTGCAAGCTCCAGCGATCCATTTATGGACTGGTGCAAGCCTCTCGGAGTTGGAATAAACGTTTTGATAGTGTGATCAAAGCATATGGTTTTATACAGACTTTTGGAGAAGCCTGTATTTACAAGAAAGTGAGTGGGAGCTCTGTAGCATTTCTGATATTATATGTGGATGACATATTGCTGATTGGAAATGATATAGAATTTCTGGATAGCATAAAAGGATACTTGAATAAAAGTTTTTCAATGAAAGACCTCGGTGAAGCTGCTTACATATTAGGCATCAAGATCTATAGAGATAGATCAAGACGCTTGATAGGACTTTCACAAAGCACATACCTTGACAAAGTTTTGAAGAAGTTCAAAATGGATCAAGCAAAGAAAGGGTTCTTGCCTGTGTTACAAGGTGTGAAGTTGAGTCAGACTCAATGCCCGACCACTGCAGAAGATAGAGAGAAAATGAAAGATGTTCCCTATGCTTCAGCCATAGGCTCTATCATGTATGCAATGCTGTGTACCAGACCTGATGTGTGTCTTGCTATTAGCCTAGCAGGGAGGTACCAAAGTAATCCAGGAGTGGATCACTGGACAGCGGTCAAGAACATCCTGAAATACCTGAAAAGGACTAAGGATATGTTTCTCATTTATGGAGGTGACAAAGAGCTAGTCGTAAATGGTTACGTCGATGCAAGCTTTGACACTGATCCGGACGATTCTAAATCGCAAACCGGATACGTGTTTACATTGAACGGTGGAGCTGTCAGTTGGTGCAGTTCTAAACAAAGCGTCGTGGCGGGATCTACGTGTGAAGCGGAGTACATAGCTGCTTCGGAAGCAGCAAATGAAGGAGTCTGGATGAAGGAGTTCATATCCGATCTAGGTGTCATACCTAGTGCATCGGGTCCAATGAAAATCTTTTGTGACAATACTGGTGCAATTGCCTTGGCAAAGGAATCCAGATTTCACAAGAGAACCAAGCACATCAAGAGACGCTTCAATTCCATCCGGGACCAAGTCCAGGTGGGAGACATAGAGATTTGCAAGATACATACGGATCTGAATGTTGCAGACCCGTTGACTAAGCCTCTTCCACGAGCAAAACATGATCAGCACCAAAACTCCATAGGTGTTAGAATCATTACTGTGTAATCTAGATTATTGACTCTAGTGCAAGTGGGAGACTGAAGGAAATATGCCCTAGAGGCAATAATAAAGTTATTATTTATTTCCTCATATCATGATAAATTTTTATTATTCATGCTAGAATTGTATTAAATAGAAACATAATACATGTGTGAATACATAGACAAACATAGTGTCACTAGTATGCCTCTACTTGACTAGCTCGTTAATCGAACATAGTTAAGTTTCCTAGCCATGGACATGAGTTGTCATTTGATTAACGGGATCACATTATTACGAGAATAATGTGATTGACTTGACCCATTCCGTTAGCTTAGCACTTGATCGTTTAGTATGTTGTTATTGCTTTCTTCATGACTTATACATATTCCTATGACTATGAGATTATGCAACTCCCGTTTACCGGAGGAACACTTTGTGTTCTACCAAACGTCACAACGTCACTGGGTGATTATAAAGGTGCTCTACAGGTGTCTCCAAAGGTACTTGTTGGGTTGGCGTATTTCCAGATTAGGATTTGTCACTCTGATTATCGGAGAGGTATCTCTGGGCCCTCTCGGTAATGCACATCACTATAAGCCTTGCAACCATTGTGACTAATGAGTTAGTTGCGAGATGATGTATTACGGAACGAGTAAAGAGACTTGCCGGTAACGAGATTGAACTAGGTATTGAGATACCGACGATCGAATCTCGGGCAAGTAACATACCGATGACAAAGGGAACAACGTATGTTGTTATGCGGTTTGACCGATAAAGATCTTCCAAGAATATGTAGGAGCCAATATGAGCATCCAGGTTCCGCTATTGGTTATTGACCGGAAATGTGTCTCGGTCATGTCTACATAGTTCTCGAACCCGTAGGGTCCGCACGCTTAAAGTTAGATGACGATCGGTATTATGAGTTTTGTGTTTTGATGTACCGAAGGTAGTTTGGAGTCCCGGATATGATCACGGACATGACGAGGAGTCTCGAAATGGTCGAGACATAAAGATCGATATATTGGACGACTATATTCGGACACCGAAAGTGTTTCGGGTGGTTTCGGAGAAAACCGGAGAGCCGGATGGTTACCGGAACCCCCCGGGAGAAGTAATGGGCCTTATGGGCCTTAGTGGAGAGAGAGAGGGCTGGCCAGGGCAGGCCGCGCGCCCCTCCCCCTCTGGTCCGAAATGGACGAGGACAGGGGGTGGCAGCGCCCCCCTTTCCTTCTCCCTCTCCCGCTTCCTTTCCCCCTCCTAGTAGGAGTAGGAAAGAGGGGAGTCCTACTCCTACTAGGAGGAGGACTCCTCCTGGCGCGCCAACAAGGGCCGGTCGGCCTCCCCCTTGCTCCTTTATATACGGGGGCAGGGGGCACCCTAGAACACAACAATTGATCTCTTGATCTCTTAGCCGTGTGCGGTGCCCCCTCCACCATATTCCACCTTGATAATATCGTAGCGGTGCTTAGGCGAAGCCCTGTGTCGGTAGCATCATCATCATCGTCACCACGCCGTCGTGCTGACGGAACTCTCCCTCAAAGCTCGGCTGGATCAGAGTTCGATGGACGTCATCGAGCTGAACGTGTGCTGAACTCGGAGGTGCCGTACGTTCGGTACTCGGATCGGTCGCATCGTGAAGACGTACGACTACATCAACCGCGTTGTGCTAACGCTTCCGCTTTCGGTCTACGAGGGTACGTGGACACACTCTCCCCTCTCGTTGCTATGCATCACCATGATCCTGTGTGTGCGTAGGAATTTTTTTGAAATTACTACGTTCCCCAACACAGATCACATTGAAGGATAGTTTAAAGAATGGAAAGAAATGCGAAGAATAATGGGAGTCAAGAGATAAGTAAGAAGATGAATTATTCTCCCCCTGAAGATATGCTACGGAGCAAGAAGAATGGGAGGGAGACTAGATTAAACTTCGTATGAGTGACATTGAATTGTGGTTTGATACTTGTCTCCTTTCAATGCACTCGATGGTGTCTGAGGTGATTCCTGTCACAAGAACTTCTAGGAGAGTAAGATAAGAGTTTAGAGATTTGTGACAAGGATAAAGCATGAAGGTTTTCACAGAACACAATTTGAATCCACACAAGATGTAGTTTTCCTACATATTAGATATACGATATGATCAGAGCCAGAAAACACATGTTATACAAAGTGGATATGCTTCGGAGGTAGTTTATCTTTCTCTTCCTGCATGGTTAGATGATGAGGGATATCAAACATGAATGCATATCCAACCACAATACTTCTCCAAAATAAATATCATCATAAGATGATTTTATGTTGTTCTTCGAGAAGCAGATATGTTTCCCTGTAATATAAAAATTGTTGATGAAAATCATCCACGGGAAAAACACATTTGATTATACTTGCAGACAAAGAGTGCGAAGCAAATGATATTGCAGGAGGGGGGTTATTAACGTTACATGACGTCCGAGTTTTTCAGCACCACAAGCGGTGCAGTAAGTTCAAGAAGAAAATTATTCAAAGGAAAACCAAATAGTGAATAAAAACATCCTGCAAATCCCGATAAACTATCACTTGATGTAATTCTCCCCCTTTTTGTCAACAAGTGTCAAAAATGGAGGGGAAGACATACGAGGAATTACTCCGTGGGAGAGTTGCTACCTCTTGAGCACTGCGTTGGTTTTCCCTTGAAGAGAAAAGGGTGATGCAGTAAAGTAGCGTAAGTATTTCCCTCAGTTTTTGAGAACCAAGGTATCAATCCAGTAGGAGGCCACGCACGAGTCCCTCGCACCTACACAAACAAATAAAGCCTCGCAACCAACGCAATAAAGGGGTTGTCAATCCCTTCACGGTCACTTACGAGAGTGAGATCTGATAGATATGATAGGATAATATTTTTGGTATTTTTATGATAAAGATGCAAAGTAAAATAAAAGGCAATAAAAATAACTAAGTGTTGGAAGATTAATATGATAGAAAATAGACCTGGGGGCCATAGGTTTCACTAGAGGCTTCTCTCGAGAGCATACGTATTACGGTGGGTGAACAAATTACTATTGAGCAATTGACAGAATTGAGCATAGTTATGAGAATATCTAGGTATGATCATGTATATAGGCATCACGTCCGAGACAAGTAGACCGACTCCTTCCTGCATCTACTACTATTACTCCACACATCGACCGCTATCCAACATGCATCTAGAGTATTAAGTTCATAAGAACAGAGTAACGTTTTAAGCAAGATGACATGATGTAGAGGGATAAACTCATGCAATATGATATAAACCCCATCTTGTTATCCTCGATGGCAACAATACAATACGTGCCTTGCTGCCCCTACTGTCACTGGGAAAGGACACCGCAAGATTGAACCCAAATCTAAGCACTTCTCCCATTGCAAGATCGATCAATCTAGTAGGCCAAACCAAACTGATAATTCGAAGAGACTTGCAAAGATAACCAGTCATACATAAAAGAATTCAGAGAAGATTCAAATATTGTTCATAGATAAACTTGATCATAAACCCACAATTCATCGGTCTCAACAAACACACCGCAAAATAAGATTACATCGAATAGATCTCCACAAGAGAGGGGGAGAACATTGTATTGAGATCCAAAAAGAGAGAAGAAGCCATCTAGCTAATAACTATGGACCCGAAGGTCTGAGGTAAACTACTCACAAATCATCGGAGAGGCTACGGTGTTGATGTAGAAGCCCTCCGTGATCGATGCCCCCTCCGGCGGAGCTCCGGAAAAGGCCCCAAGATGGGATCTCACGGGTATAGAAGGTTGCGACAGTGGAATTAGGTTTTTGGCTCCGTATCTGGTAGTTTGGGGGTACGTAGGTATATATAGGAGGAAGAAGTACGTCGGTGGAGCAACGTGGGCCCACGAGGGTGGAGGGCAAGCCCAGGGGGTAGGCGCGCCCCCTACCTCATGCCCTCCTGGTTGATGTCTTGACGTAGGGTCCAAGTCCTCTTGATCACGTTCGTTCCGAAAATCACGTCCCCGAAGGTTTCATTCCGTTTGGACTCTGTTTGATATTCTTTTTCGGCGAAACTCTGAAATATGCAAAAAAATAGCAATTCTGGGCTGGGCCTCCGGTTAATAGGTTAGTCCCAAAAATAATATAAAAGTGTATAATAAAGCCCAATAATGTCCAAAACAGAATATAATATAGCATGGAAGAATCAAAAATTATAGATACGTTGGAGACGTATCAAGAGTCTTCCGAATCTGAATAAAAACCACTCGACGGATTTGTGTCGGAAGAATGTGGAATGGTCGAGGCAGAAGCAAGAGTGGCAGCTTTAGTCTTGATAGGCTTGGAGCTGGGAGCATCTGGATTGTAGACAATAGTGTTTGCCGTATCCGCAACTTCGTCATCATGATCGACAAACAACATTCCGTGTAGTCAGAACGCTATGGGAGCACCGGGGTTTGTCTTCGGATGCGAGGAACAACAAACTGTTCCAGGTAGTCATAATCCTTGAACAGACCTTTCTTAGCTAAATACTTGCGAGAATAATGCTTTCTCGATAGGGTCCATGATTGCTTTCTTGCTTCCTTCTCATGCAGAAGAATTTGACGAGTGTGATTGTGAATCAAATTCATCTCAGTCATCAATTCCATCTTCTCCTTTATGTCCATCTTGATATGTCTTTCCGAAGTCTTCTGTGTGCGAATGCAAATCTCATAAAGAGATGGGTTTTCCTCATGAGGGATTTCAACCCTCGCTTCCTTCACTTTTGGATCACTTTCAGATGTAGTGGTATTAGCAGCAGTGTCAACAGGTTCCTTCCCTTTGCCATAATCCTTCACAATGCACAGAGTGTCACGAACTGGAGGCATGAAAATTTTCGGTACGTAAGCCCAGAAGAATTTCTCATTCGTTAGCTGCTCAATTGCGAACATTATCCATGGAGCATAAGGCTTCAGTGGCGGAGGTCTATCTGCGGCACAAGCCAGGTTTCGAATGAAAAGGTCAGGAATGTCAAACTTGATTCCTTGAGATATTACCACAAGAGCATTTCCCACAATGCCTTTGATGGAGGTTGGCTTGTTTGTTGGCGTGATGGTATTGCTCCGAATGTGAAATAGAACTTTGTTATCATAAGCCAACTTCTTCGGGTCAACATCAATGCATTCGTCGCCCACCATGGTGGGATCCATCAGGACGTGGAGTTGCGCTTCAGACACTTCCCCGAAATGCAGCCAGGATTCACTATCCTTCTCAAACTCACATTGTGGTATATTTATCAAAGACAAAAAATGATCTGCCGAACATTTGATTCTCTCTCTGCCAGTCATCCATTCAAGTGTCCATGTGGAGGTGTTTTCCATCACTCATGAGATGTATAGGGTGGCATAGAATTGTAGAATAATTTCCTTATTCTAGCCATGACTGAAGCGCATGAAACCCTTCAGAAGAGCATGTTCTATATGCTCAATAGCAGTATGGTAGCAAGGCATTTCTTCGAGCTTGGCAAAGTTTAACATCTTATGATTGAAATCCCTTGCTTGCCAAATAAGATTCAAGCATAATAGACTACTTGTTCTTCAATCCAAAACCTCGGAGACAATGAAGTTCTTTCTCCATCATAAGGGCTGACCCCAAAGAATGCAAGCTTGGAAGAATGAAGCAGTTCATTGAATGCGGGACCCTTGGGGCGATACTCAGCTGGAAATAGCGGAAATGATTCCTGAGGATTTTTCCGATGTTCTTCCTCTCTAATTTCCTTCGGCTGAACATCTTCAGAGGATGGCGCATTATCATCGATAGGCTTTGCTGGAGTAGGGGGCACAAATTCTTGCATTGAATCAGTTGGATGGCAGCACTGGACTGACCTTCAATTATCTTCCGTGGAACTCCTTCAGCGGTAACTACTTCTTGATTCAAAGTTTGTTTCGTCGGTACTCCTTTGGCAACAACATGATTTTCAGGCACTAGGGCCTTTTCCTTCGAAGAGTTCTCAACTGTGGGTGGTATTACAACTTCTTCAGACTCTTGAGACACAACATGTTCTCCTTCAGTCTGCTGGGGCAACACTGGTGGTATAGCTGTAGGTTCTTTCTCTTCGGGAGCCATGCACTCTTCCAATTTCTTCTCTTCATGTTCTGGCTGCGAAGCCAAAGAACCAGGAGCAGGGTCGACCTTCATCTGGGTAGGGTCACCAGATGAGAAGACCAAGGTGGTGTTTCCTCGGGCAGTAACTTGCTCCCCCTCAACCTTCCCACCCTCCTTGATGGATCCGGAGGGTTCAACTTGAATCTGCTTCAAAGGCGATGAATCACCCTTTTCCATCTCAATCTCTTCGTCGATTCTTTCTTCAAGAACATTTTGCTCGGGCACTTCATATTCTCCATCATTTCATTCAGCAATATATTCACCAGATCTTGTTCCCAAAGACATGGCTACTGGCTCAGCAGGCTGTCTGGTTTCTTCTTCGGGTGGAGGAGATGGTGGTATCTGTTGCACTGGAACACTTGCGTCAACAGGTACCTCAGTTGATACTGATTGGATACGACGATCCTCAGCTAGAAGCGTTCAACTGACTGGCTCGGGCCTAAGCTTTCTGACGCTTCTCTTCTTTTTCTCTTCGTCGAGCAAGATCTGCTTGACGCTTAATCTCTTCATTTCTTCGATCACAGAGTTTAGATACATCTACTCTCAGCTTGGAGTGCCACTCTATCTTGTTATTCCTCATGACAGTGAGAGCTTTGGTAATATCAAGGATCCCCTTGTTCACATCTTTCCTTTCAGACTCGGAGGGAGCTTCATTTCTCATTTTCTCAAGCAATCTTTTGTCCTCAACAACCTGGTTCAGTTATGTGGTTATTTCTTTCAGCGCAACAAAGTGCTTTGCAACCAGCTTCGTAACATCATCAGGCAGACCCAGATTGCATAGCTCAGGAGGATTTGCATCATAAGAAGCACCTTCAATGATGTCAAACATGAAACTAAAATCATATTCTTCTGTGGAGACGGGAACAACTTTCTTTTTGCCTTCTTGGCAGGGCCAGTAGCATATTCATCAGTCATCAAATTTCTCTATGCTACAGGGGTAGCGGAACCCGAAGGTTTATCTGAAGGGACAGGAGCAAGGCTTGGTGAAGATCTCAATGGTGGCGAAGCCTTTGCTGGAGATGGAGTTTGATATGGCTTATCAAGCAAAGCTCTTTGATCTTACATGGGAATTTCTATGCCAGCATAATCATCAAAAGAATCATCGGTTGAGGCGGATGCAGCCTTCCTTGATTTCCTGGCAACAGACTTCTTCTTCGAGGCTTGAGGAGAAACGGACTTCCTCTACTTCTTTTCTTTTCGGGCAGACGCCCTTTCCTTCTTTTCCTGAACATCTTGTTGTGTTAACGCAACATTCCATTGTTCCACCTGATTGTTCTTCGAGGCTTTTGCGCCACGATTAGCCTTGGCCTTTGCCCTCTTCTCCACTTCCTCGGGGAAATCAGCAATAATTGTCAAAGAATCAGCATGGGCATTTGGAGGAGGAGCTGGCCTAGCTTTTACATCATCCTGGCCTAGGCAGCCCTCTGCGATGCAACCATTCCATGGTGGATTGAAGGCAAACAGAATCTGATATTTCCTTCGGACGTTCTCATAGTTGAACCACTTCTTCGCTCAGTGACGGCGAATCTTCTGCAACCTGTTATTTCTTTCAGTGGCAGTTTCTACACCAGGAGGTGTTTTGTATGTTTCAGCATCAGACATTTCAGCTACTGTATTTATTTCTCTTCCATGGCCACCCTTCTTGGGATTTCCATCTGAGAACAGGGTTTTGGAGTCAGTGACTAGCTCGTTGATACGTCTCCAACGTATCTATAAGTTTTTATTGTTCCATGCTATTTTATCATCAACTTGGGATGTTTTATATGCATGAATATGCTATTTTATATTATTTTTGAACTAACTTATTAACCTAGTGCCCAGTGCCAGTTTCTGTTTTTTCCTTGTTTTTGAGCTTCGCAAAAGGAATATCAAACGGAGTCCAAACGGAATAAAACTTTCGCAATAATTTTTTTTGGACAAAACCACACCTAAGTGACTTGGAGTAGGGGCCAGGAAAGCCACGGGGTGGCCACAAGACGTAGGGGCGCGCCCTAGGGGGAGTGCCCCTGGGCTTGTGGGCCCCCCCGTGACTCCCCTGCACCGCATCTTTTCCCTATATATTCTCAATATTCCAAAACCCCTAGAAGCATCCTCGAAAACACTTATCCAGCGTCGCAGGTCTTTGACTTCGTGAGACCCCATCTGGAGGCATTTTCTGATACTCTGTCGGTGGGGGATTCAATCATGGAGGGCTTCTAGCTACATCAACCTTGCTGCCCCTCCCATGATGCGTGAGTAGTTTACCTCAGACCTACGGGTCCATAGCTAGTAGCTAGATCGATTCTTCTCTGTCTATGATCTTCAATACAATGTTCTCCTTGATGTTCTTGGAGATCTATTCCATGTAATCTTCTTTTGCGGTGTGTTTGTCGACATCCGATGAATTGTGGATTTATGATCAGATTAGCTATAAATATTATCTGAGTCTTCTCTGAATTCTTATATGCATGATTTGATAGATTTGTATTTCTCTTTGATCTATCGATTTGGTTTGGCCAACTAGATTGGTTTATCTTGCAATGGGAGAGGTGCTTTGTGATGGGTTCAATCTTGCGGTGTCCTCACCTAGTGACAGAAGGGGTAGCGAGGCATGTATTGTATTGTTGCCATTAAGGGTAAAAAAGATGGGGTTTATATCATATTGCATGAGTTTATCCCTCTACATCATGTCATCTTGCTTAAGGCGTTACTCCGTTTTTAACTTAATACACTAGATGCATGCTGGATAGCGGTCGATGGGTGGAGTAATAGTAGTAGATACAGGCAGGAGTCAGTCTACTTGTCACAGACGCGATGCCTATATTCATGATCATTGCCTTAGATATCGTCATAACTTTGCGCTTTTCTATCAATTGCTCGACAGTAATTTGTGTACCCACCGTATGCTTTTCTTCGAGAGAGAAGCCTCTAGTGAAACATATGGCCCCCGGGTCTATTTTCCATCATATTTATTCAGATCTACATAATAAAAAATACAAAAATACCTCGCTGAGTTTTATTTACTTTTATTTGTTTATCATCTATCTTGTTCGTGACCGTGAAGGCATTGACAACCCGTTTTTCGCGTTGTGTGCAAGTATTTGTTAGTTTGTGCAGGTGCATAGATTGGAGACTTGCTTGTGCCTCCTACTGGATTGATACCTTGGTTCTCAACTGAGGGAAATACTTATCTCTACTTTGCTGCAACACCCTTTCCTCTTCAAGGGAAAAATCAACGCAAGCTCAAGAAGTAGCATTCGTCCTCTGGCTGACTGTGCGCTGAGGGAATATCATCATTTTCTTCAGCAGATTCTGATTTGACCTTTTTCTTCGGCACTTTTGGCGGCTTTGCAGATTGTCTTTTCGTCACCTTGGCTTCTACAGCCACTTGCGGTTGTTGTGGGATATCTTCCTCGGACCCAGAATGCTCATCCAAACTTTTTGCCATGACCACTCCTGAGAGAAAAACACAAATCCGAAGGCGCAAAAAGGAGATAGGTCACAAATATGCTCAGAAGCATTTTAAACTAAAAACAGATAATTTTTCGGAAACAACAAGAGATTCATGGCATATATATACATTGCAAGATATCGTTGAGGGAATTGTAATGTGCCAAAAGACAGAGTAACAATTCCGCTAATCTTTCAAAGTATACACCGTGAACCCTAGATCCAAAGAAACTCGTGCGAGGAATAACTACAAACCACACAAGCCAAGACTTTGTGAATCCTAAAGATCTACCGCAAGAAAATAAATCAAGATTAACGGCGTCAGGAAGAAGTGCCCTAGAACAGAAGAGGGATAGGGCAAGAACAGGATCTGTACGCCCTAACTTGGCAATATAGATCAACTACGGCAGGGCGGTGGAGGAGAGTTACCGCACTGATGCGACCAATGGTGACGGGGCTTCGCTGGGGTTGCACGGCGAGGTGCTTCGTCGACGCTGCTTCGAGCTCGGGCTCAGACGGAGAACGAGAGGAGATGTTTGAGGCCGAACAGGGAAAGAGCAAAGGTAGAAGAGACCTGGAGAGGGGGTTTATATAGCCTGAGGGAAAAACTGCCCTCTCCGAGATCGACGGCCAAAAAATCGGGGACGTTCCGCATTCAACAGAGTGGAATGCGAACGAGAGATCGTGGGCACGTGTCAATGGTTTCCTGCAAAAATCTCGGTAACTAAACTAAAAGCCGAATAAAGATAAAAAAAACTTCGAGTCTGATTTCATTCGCGAACAAGGACTTCGGAGTGAAATCATCCTCAGATCAATTTGCATGTTTATGACACGAGAGCACCGAGTAAAAAGAGAGAAGAACTCAAGGCAATCAAAAACAACCAAGGGAAAACACAAACACTTCGAATAAAGATTCAGAAGGATAAGTACCAACAATAATTAATCTCAGGGTTTGAGATAAACAAGAGTTATCCCTAAGAGAGTTTCCTACAAAGGGGATTAGTTTTTCTTCACAACCCATACTTGCGTGGGAGGTGAGGCTCTCATTTTCTTGAACTCGGTAGGTGTATTCCTTCAGAGAGGCCAGTGAGACACCTGTGCTTCTTGAGAATAATTGTAAGTGTAGGCATTGAAGTTGTTTCTAGAGACATGAGTATAATGATATGAAGAGATACGCATATACTCCTGTTGACTCAGGTTAGGATGATAATCATTGGACAAAGATTCTGAGGAATTTTGCAAGTGATATCTCTTTCCTCTTCGAGTCTTATCCTGCACATTCATGTTAGCAGTGACAGGTAAATTTTCCATCATACACTTCCTCACCCATATTTGCTTCTTGGGTGAGCCTGACTTGCAGTTTGTACCAACATATCGAGCGAATATCTTTCCATTCTGGTGTTAGAAGAATTTATAGTTTTAGTCATTAGACTCATCAGACACAACAAGAATGGGTGAATGATAACCAGTTAGAGTTTCAGGTTCGAGGGTTTTACTCTTTGCACGAATCCAGGTCGTTCGGGGATATTGCTCGGGAGTCCAATAGGGTCCATCCACATTGAGTTTCTTCGAAACTCAATCCTTCTTTCTGAGGATTTTTATGCAGTATGGACTTCTTGAGCACATCGCACAGGGTTTGATGCCCTTTTAGGCTCCTTAGCATTCCAGTCTCAAGTAGTCCCTTTAACCTGCAGTTTTCTTCAGTGATAGCAGCAAATTCCTCGGTAGAGGGGTTAGTGATATTCATCATAGTTGTTGCAATATTCTCGTTGATGGCATTCTAAGATTCTGTAGTTAAATCAGCATTCCATCCTTCTAAACATTTCTAACAAGAAGGACCAAAATCATCAGGAAATTGATGAGATTGCTCGGCGAAGTGAGAAGCTTTTCCTTTTGCCAACACATTATGAGACTCTTTCAGTGACTCGAGTTCTTGATTCATGTTAAGGAGTTCATCTGACAAACTCTCATAGTCAACTGTAAGTGAATCATAATGAGTGGAAAGTTTATCAAAGGTTGAAGAAAAAGCTTCATGCTTTTCAGTCAACTTTTAATTTTTCTCCATCTCTTCGACCAGTAACCCTTTTGTTTTCCTGAGACTTTTCTCTAGCCTTTCAAGCTCATCTTGTTGGGATTTAGCTATTTTGGTCAGCTTAGTATAGGCAGCATATTCAGGCAAGTATTCATTCATAGAGTTATGTTGTTTTGCTGATACGTGATCCTTTGAGCTTTTGGCCCTGAGACAGAACGCAATATCTTCGGCGTCACTTGAAAAATCATCATCAACATCTGATACGAATGGTTCCACTGATGACTCAACATCAATGTATGCATTGCTTCTGCCACACAACTTGTTTAGGTCATCATCTTCAGAATTTGAATCTGAGTCGGTAGCTTCTTCGGAGTCGAAAGTCAGGTCAGCACAAGCTCTATTCAGTCTGGATATCTTCTTCATGTTTGATTCAATAATAGCTCTTGCATTCATGTCAGTGACTGGTCACGTTGAAGAAGATGAGGGTGACTCATTTTTCTTCGTGAGCTTAGTATGACGATTTGTTCGAGTGAATCCACTGCAATGAAGATATTTCCATCTGTTGCTAGGTTTTCCTTCCCAGTAGGGACATTTTGCAATTACATGTCCGAATTGTTTGCACTTGAAGCACTTCATTTCCTTCGGAGGCAATCTCCTTCTTGATGATTCTGGCGCGTGAAGCTCGTCATCATTTGTGAGGCTGAGATTCTGCCTCTTTAGACCACTTAGCCTCTGTGTGAGCATCTCCAGTTCTCTGGTAATGGTGTATTGATTTTCAACATCTTCTTCTTCATCAGAACTGCCATAGTATGAGAGAATTTCTCCTTCACTTTCCGAAGAAGATTCTTGATCAGCATTTTCAAGTTCCATCTTCTCTTCATGAATTGATAGGAGAGTCATGACCTCAACATAGTGAAGCTCTTCATAGTCTGGTCTTGGTTTGATTTCAGCTACTCTAAGATCAAAGGATTTATCAAGAGCACTCAAAAGTTTGTTGACTACATCTCCATCTGTGATATCTGTTACTCATTTTTGACGAAGTCTTTCGACAATGTTTGTCAATCGATTAGTGAGTTCCGTAACACTTTCTTTATGAAGACTTTTGAATCCAGTGAAAATAGCATGAAGCATTTGAGTGTGAGGATCTGATCTGGCAACAAATTCTTCATGAGCGTTGTTGATGGCATCTCAGAGTTGCTTTGCAGTATTGAGCCTTTGAAATTGAAAGAAAATATCTATTGATAGACTGCTGCAGATGATGTCTTTTGCCTGAGCATCTAATTGCAAATTTGCTTTACCATCAGCGTTGGGATCATTCGGTTGCTGAATAGTGTAGCCATCTTCCACAATTTGCCACATATCATAGTTGATAGCTTGAATTCTGATTCTCATTCGTTCCTTCCAATATAGATTGTCATTTCCGTCAAAGATAGGATATCTTTCAGAGTGCGAGGATCTACCTGCATATGACATACTCAAAACTCCAAGGACATTAGACCTTTAATAAACAGAGACAGGGAGAACCTGCTTTGATACCAATTGTTAGGACCAAGAGTATATCGACTAGAGGGGGGCGAATGGGAGATTCAAAAATTGTTTGAACTGATCCCGAACACATCAGTGGAGAAAAGAAACAGAAGAAGAACACACAAACAGATAAGCTACTGAGGAACAAAATCTTCAAGGTAAGATGCTATAATGAATCGGGTATAGTATATGATGGGCTTGATAACAAATATAGTGATGCAGTAAGCCAACACGTAAACAAACATGACTGAGAACTAGAAAGAAGAATATCTTTGACGAAGAACAACCACTAAGATATACGTCAACACATAGGGGACTACACAGCTACACGAGGAAGCAGTTATACAGATCACAGTGAAAGAGAATACTAAAACTGATACACAAGGAGCATGAATGAAAAACAACTTAGTATAGAAGATCAATCAAACTATCATCACAGAGCACAGGTAATAACTACTAAATGAAATTCAGAGATGCGAATAGAACTAGTGGTGCTCGATGGCGACAGAGAGATTTGGTAGACCAGTTCACCCTTCTGCCAAAGGGCTACGTCTGGTTGGAGGGGCTGTGACTTAGCACGGAAGATACACTCTCTCCACCCTATTCTCCTTCTACGCAGAGCTGATCAGACTCGGGTTTATTTCACTCGTTGTAGATCCTTGTCGGTGATCTCCAAACCTTCAGTCGATCAGCGCAAACCACAATACTCTTGGTTGCTGAAGATCTGGCTCGGTGAAGACAACAACTCTTCAACACTCGAAGCCGAAACCTAGCCGTCTAGAGGGTGCGCAGCTCTCAAGAGTAATAGGTACAAGAACTCTCACTCAGAACTACTATGATGCTAAACCACTATCTAAGTTTGGGCTCTTGATTTTTCTCTCAGTGGATCTTAAACTCAAATCACTTGGAGAGGGTTGCTCAAATCAATCTTCTCAGAAATCTCAAGTGGAGCACCAATGATCAAAGTTGGAGCGGGGTGGCTATTTATAGCGGCAGCCTTCCCTGATGTGAAAAGACCAAATTAGACATCGGGTTCAGTCAATAGCCGAACGACATGATTCCAACGGTCGGATTTGAGCACAACAGTAATATTGCTTGCAGGGCAAGAAATGCTAACTCCTCGGTCTGAGGCAAATCTCTCCCAACGAAGAAGATCACATTCTCTTGCTGGCACGTATTTGCTAGGAACACAAAGAGATTTCTGTCATAGCTTTCATAGGTTTTGGCCAAGCATCACAGCTGATCTAAGCATCGAGAACCTATACCCCTCTTAATAGTACAGCGGTCCTATGACTCAAAAGAATGAAAGAAGAACAACGAAATGAATACTACGTCTTCACTTTGTCCTCGACTTCCATCACTGCAGTCAATTTCTTCGGACGACTGTGCTGAGTCAAATGCTTCGCTTCAACAATAAACTTTCGAGGGGTCAATTTCTTCACATTAATCTCCTCGACTATATGTTTTCATCAGATATAGCTCATTCTTCTCTGCAACGCAGATATGCTTCGGTCAAGTTCCTCGAACTCAGCACCGGAGACAGCATTCTCTTCGGTTATGTATGGATTTTTTCTCTCTGTATGCACTTGCAAACAAATTAGTCCATACATGTTTCTGTCAACAATCTCCAAAACACAAGGTAGGCAGATGTTGCACCAACAGCAATTTTTGTCATTACCAATCAACATGAACACTTTTTCCAAAATTGTTAATAAATTCCCAAATATTGATGTTGTACACAACTGCAGAACACGTGATTTTTTGGATTTGTTTTGAAAAAACACAATCATTCCTTAAATTTATGAAAAAAAATCGAAAGTGGGAACATTTTTATAATTTTCATGTATTCCTTAAATTTATGAAAATAATAATTGAAAACAATAACATTTTTAGGTATTCCAAAAATATTGAAATAGGTTTTTTAATGAATAAAAAAGTTCAAAAAGGAAAAAAATAAGGGAAAACGAAAAAGCGAAATAATAGAATAGAAAAAAATACGATCAGGTCTTGCCCAATCGGGCGACGACATCGCTTCCTTTGGGTGGCTGTTGGGCCGGCCGAAGCATTTGCCGATTTGCAAAAAGTTCATCAATTATGAAAGAGAATGTTTATGGATTTGCACAAAAATACGGGCCTTTATAAAAGCGTTGGTAAAAGTTGAAAAGAGTTCCTGGATATGGGAAAAAGCTAACGATTTTGAAAACAAAGTTTGTGAATTTAAGAAAATGTTCACGAATTTAACCGGAAAGAGTTCGGGTAGGGCGTCCGGGTTAGGTGAAAGGTTTCGTCTCAGAGTACCTTTTACCGATAACGTTCAAATGACCCATTTTTCTCTTGGACCTTGTATCACCATTACAAGGTACCATGCCATGTTATTGTGATTTCGACAATTCTGCATTTTCAAATAATGGTGATGCTTTTAAAATTTATTTGGAATTTACAAAGTAATGCTGTATTCAAATTCTTCACAAAAAAGTGTTTGCCAAAATTCAAAATTAATTGGTATCCAATTTTTTTCATATTTTCTGATTTTTGGTTTAAATTTCAAATTTTGTAGTATTTTTCAAAAACAAATGGTCGTGTTTAAAATTTTGTTCGCTCTTTTTAAAATAGGTCAGTATTATGACATTCTGAGCAATTTTGAAAGACACACACATTTTTTTTACATATGTTTACAATTTTGTTAAAATGCAATTTTGTTAAAACTTGTGAACAAAATTTTGTAAGTGTGAGCATTTTTTATAAGTGAAAAAAGAAACAAAAAAAAGAAGAAATACGAATAGAAAACCAAAAAGGGCTGGTTCAACAATGAGCCGGTGTAGCCGCAAACTGAATTAGATGAAACGGAAAAAAAAAAGTAAATTGCCACAAGCATTAGGATGTCCTAGTTGGTTAGTGTTGTTCTCCTTAGACCAAGAGGTCTTGATTCGATTCACATGGCCTGTATTCTTTTCTCTTAAAAAGGTGAAAAAAGCTGAGGGTGCCGCGAATATGTACACAAACCGTGTATCTGCGCGGGTGAAAAGACCATCCGCCTCTAGTTCCATAAATGTGGACACGTCCGGTTGTCCGCTTTGTCGAAGTCTCCGCCTCTGACTCACTCAAGTGCATTCAGAAAATAAAAAGAAAAAAACCCTGTAATATCTCACGTCCGGTAGAACCTGTTAGTGTGGATTAGGAAATAATGTTTGCTACTGCTATCAATTTGTTTCCAGTGTATGCGTCCTACACTTGTATGTCAAATACTCTCTCGTTACATATTAGGAGGTGTTTGGTTCAGAATTGTAACGCAAATGGTAATGGAATCAGAATACGCTGTAATGGAAACGGAATGAAAAAAACTGAAGAAAAATCAGAATACCGTTGGGATTGAGTTGTGTGACAGTCTCCATGCAAATTGAAACGGAATCCAAACGGTATGCATATACAGTACTATATTCTGTTCAGATATACAAATTGAAGAAAAATCATCACAAGCACAGCCTTGCATCAGCGCGAACATTGCAATCACGGGAGCCAAATCATGCGCTACCATGTACGGTGCCTCGCTGCTCTTATGGACCGCCGCCATGAACCGCTCGCTGGAGCCGCCGGACAGGTGTTTTTTTTTTAGGGCTCAACAGTCAAAGGAATACAAATAATATCAGGTGTTCCTGTTAGCCAAAGATGGCGGACACGAGCTAGAGACGTTGCAGCTTTAGCAAGCGCATGGGCTTCCAGATTACAATCCCGATTCTCATGCGTAAGTTCAGATGAGGTGAACAACCTTAGCTTGGTATTGATCTCCTCCACAACCACTTTGCTAGCCTCCATGTAAAGTTCTGTGGCATGTTTAACTGTAGCCAAGCAATCTGTTGCTATCTGAACTTTCTGAACATTCAGGTCTAGTGCGAGAGACAGCCCCTCGCTACACGCTTCTGCTTCAAGGATTTCTGGGTTTGTCATTGTTGAGTATAATGTTTATTAGGAAAGACGAGATAGATTAGGATTTGTTCTGCCTTGTCTTGTACTCTAAGTAGATGATTGTACTCCTATATATATGCCCACGAGGCTCAAGCAATACATTGAATTATTCCACCAATCCTCTCTCTTCTAACATGGTATCTATCGCAAGTCGATCCTAAACCCTAGCCGCTGCCGCTTCCGCACCTGCGCGCCGCCCCTGGGGCGGTCGGCCTCTATGACCGCTGCCGGGGGCCGCGCCGCCCGTACCTAGGGTTCGTCCGCCGGCTGTGTTGGCCGGCTGCCCTAGAGAGTCTTTTTTTCCCGATCCTTTGATCCGGGTTTTCTCTCTCTCACCGCTCGTTTTGATCGGCGTCTACTCTTTGGTTTTCCGGTCTATGTGATCCGGTTTGCGTCGCCAATCGCCGCCGTCGACCCCGTGGGCCTCTACTCCAACACCGGCGCGATTGGCCGGCTTCTTCACCGACCCGGCGGCCTCGCGCGTCGTCTGCGCGTCTGCCCGTCGGTCGCCCTGACCCGGCGGCCTCGCGTCATGCGGCGGCCCTTCACCGCCGCCGTTCGCGCGACGGCCCACCCGTCGATCTACGCCGGCCGTCACCACCCTGCTCCGACCGGGACTCCTGCATCACCCCGACCTGGCGGCCTCGCGCCATGCGGCGGCCAATCATAGTCGTCCTGCCGCCCGCCGCCGCCGGCTTCATCTCGGACTCCGCCGCCACCGCACCTCCACCGAGCGGCGTCCCCGACCTCGCGCGCGATCGGATTGATCACCCGCCCGCCGCCGCGATCCGCCTCATCTACACCGTGCAACCGACCTGGCCCGTCGATTGCGCGCGCCCCCGCAGGCCCCGTGAAGATCGTCCCCGAGTTCAGCGCGCCTCTCCACCGTTCGAGCATCGGGCTGCCGCTGCATCGCCCCGTCAGGCCGCAACGCCGCCGCCCCGTGGTTCTTCTCCCGGCTACATCGAGCCGCGTCACCGCTGCGTCGCCCCTTCGGGCCGTAGTGCCGCGGCCCGCGGTCCCCCGCCGCCCCGAGGGCGTCCGCTCTAGGCCGTCCCGTGGCTGCATCGACCCTCGCACCGCCGCTGCGTCGCCCCGTCGGGCCGTAGCGAGCGTGGCACGCGGTCCACGCCGCCGTCCTGAGGCCGTCCCGCGGTTGCACCGACTCGCGAACCGCCGTTGCAGCAACGGAATGGCGGTTCACGAGTCGGTGCAACCGCGGGGATGGAGGGCCCCTGCCGCCGCCCCGAGGTCTTCCCGCAGTCGCGCCTACCCGCTTGCCGCCACTGCGTCGTCCCTTCGGGCCGTAGCGCCGCGGCCCGCGGTCCACTCCGCCGTCACCGCGCGTCGACCTCCCGTGGTATGCGCCGCGCCGTCTCCCTTGGTGCGGGAACACCACCGTTCGCGCCGGTCTTCGTCACGTTGTCAGGGTTCTTCGCCTACTTCGAGCACCGCCACCGCACTCCTAACCTAGCCGCCGCCGCCGCCATCAGGTCGCCGCCGCCGCTCTTCTTTGGCCGCCGCCGCCGCTACCTTCGTAGCCGCCGCCCGTCCACCCCCTTCATCTTCGTCCAAGCACCAGCCCGTCGCCATCGTCGTCGTCATCTACCCCGACCACTTCGTCTACTCCGACCACCGTTGGTGACATCGGCCCCGCGCCGATGGACGCCGCAATCGTCGTCGAGTTCTTCCTTGCTGGCCCCTCCGACTTCTCCGACATGGCGTACAGCTCGTGCAGGTCCCTCGTCTACGCATGCCCGGTGCTGGCAACACCGATGCGTGCCTTCATCCACGACGTGTCCCCGGGCCTGGCAAGCCTGGTCGGCACTTCGTCAACTTCGTCTTCGTCCGTCTACGCATGCCCGGTGCTGGCAACACCGGGGCGTGCCTTCATCCACGATGTGTCCCCGGGCTTGGCAAACCCGCCGCGGCGCGTTGTCAACAACATTTTCTTCCCGGTGCACCCCTACTTCGACACCACTGCGCCCATGCTAACTTGGCGCCCTCTTGCGCCCGCGGCTCCACGGCGACTTCCTCGACACCGGCCACCCCGACTCGACATCGACCACGGCATTCTTCGCACGGCTACCTCGACCACGGCTGCACCACACACGCTCTCGGCTACCTCGACAAACGGCACAAAGGGCTACCGCCTTGCTTGAGCAACCTCGTCGGTTGCCACTCCAGCCACGACTCTGCGATGCGTCGACCGTTACGACTGTGGGGGGTGTCCGTCGGCTTGCCTTCGGATTCTTCTCTAGTCTCACCGTCTGCGTCGCTACCGTTGTGACTGCGGGGGGATGTTGAGTATAATGTTTATTAGGAAAGACGAGATAGACTAGGATTTGTTCTGGCTTGTCTTGTACTCCAAGTAGATGATTGTACTTCTATATATATGCCCACGAGGCTCAAACAATACATTGAACTATTCCACCAATCCTCTCTCTTCTAACAGTCATATCAACAGCCACCGCCGAGGCACCCAGAAACATACCTGCGTGGTCTCGGCAAATCGCTGCTATGGCGCCCCTGTCGCTGTTGCGTGAGAGCGCAGCATCAACATGAATTTTCACCCATCCTGTAACAGGCGGTGTCCACTTCTGTACACTTCTGGACTGGCCAGCCTGACTAATGTGCTTCTGTTTATCAGGTAATAGCGCTAGATCTCCCATATAATTCTTCATGAAACTCCAGGTTGACAGAGGCGACTGAAACTGTTGTTCGTGTATTGCTTTTCTCCTGGCCCACCAAATAGACCATAAAGCGACAATAGCCTTGATAAATTGCTCATCCGAAGCAGACTCTTGCAGTTCAGTCATCCATAACCGGGCATCATCTGTGGTGATGGCAACCATATGCTCAACGAGCTCCTCATCCAGCAGAGACCATACACACTTTGCCATCGGACATTCTATCAGCGCATGCTTCCAGCTATCCACGGCCCCACTACATAATTTGCAGACATTTGTATCATACATATGTCGCTGGAAACGAACCCCCTCCGTTGGGATTGAGTTGTGTGATAGTCTCCATGCAAAGTTCTTCAGTTTCGCTGGCATCCTAGTGCCCCATAGAGTACACCATTGCTTCTTTGTTGCTTGCCAATCGGACATGTTTCCAGTCCCCTCCAGCCACTCTTCTCTTCTACGCTTTGTTTCCTTGAGCATTCTATAGCATGATCTCACAGAAAAAGGCCATTGTGCTCGTAGTGCCACGCCCAGCTATCTTCCATTGGGATTGATGACAATGGGATATTAATTATTTCAGAAGCATCTATAGATTGCATATGCTGTTCCACACGATCCCTATTCCATCTCCTCTCCACAGTGTCTATCAACTCAACCACATTGTCTGGTGGGTTTAAACTATTCGGGTGAAGAGCTCTCATCATAAAATTCCTAGGGATCCAATTCAGATTCCAGGTGCTCGTTGATTTCCCATCTCCGATTCTTCTGATTAACCCCTGCTTAAGCACTTCCTTTCCTTCAAAGATTGCTCGCCAAATCTGTGATGGATGATTTCCTAGTTCAGATTCCAGAATATCACAAGAGGGATAGTAAACGGACTTGTAATCGGGCGCTTAAGGATTCAGTATCATGAATTAGGCGCCATGCTTGTTTGGCCAACATTGCAAGGTTGAACAAATGTGTATCTCTGAACCCCAATCCACCCATGTACTTTGGCATAGTTAACACATCCCAAGACACCCACGCTGCTTTCCTTTCTCCGTTTTTACTCCCCCACCAAAATTTCCGAAGCATTATATCAATGGTTTGGCATAAACCTCTTGGAAGAAGGAAGCAAGACATGGAAAAAGTGGTGATCGCCTAAGCTACCGACTTAATCAACACCTCTTTACCTGCTGCAGCAAGGCACTTTTCAATCCATCCTTGGATTTTCACCCATAAACGGTCCTTTATATACTTAAATGCCCCATTAGTAGATCTTCCAACCTCCGTAGGCAGCCCCAAATATTTCTCTGACAACGATTCATTAGTGACTTCCAGGATCCCCTTGACCACACCTCTCATTCCTTCAGGACACCCCTTCCCAAAGAAAATGCTTGACTTGGAGAGATTGATTCTTTGCCCCGACGCCTCACAATATTGCTGGATAGTGTCTCGGACCATTGTAGCACCTTCCGTGCTAGCCTTGAATAGAAGTAAACAATCGTCCGCAAATAACAAATGATTTACCGGAGGTGCTGATGGTGCAATCACTACTCCCTTTATATTTTCATTACTGCTCTTGGAATTTAATAAACAAGAGAGGCCTTCAGCTGCTAGTAAAAATAAGTATGGGGATATGGGGTCCCCCTGTCTTATTCCTCGTGAAGGTTTGAACTCATCTGTCCTGTTGCCATTTACAAGCACTGAAAATGAGACAGATGAGACACAATTCATGATCTTTCTTACCCATGAACTCCAGAAGCCAAGTTTGATCATCACAGCCTCCAAATACTCCCACTCCACGCGATCATATGCCTTCATCATATCCAGCTTTAGGGCAGAATGTACATTCTTCTTACTCCTAGAACGTTTCATAAAGTGCAAACATTCGTATGCAGCTATGATATTGTCGGTGATTATACCTCCCAGGTACAAATGCAGACTGCTCACGTGAAATAATCTCCGGCAGAATTCTTTTCAAACGGTTAGAGTGTACCTTTGATATGATCTTAAAAATCACATTGCACAAACTAATCAGACGAAACTGAGTTAGGGAGGTTGGATTTAATACCTTAGGGATCAAAACAATGAAAGTCCTATTAACCACCTCCGGAGACTCTTCCCCATTAAGCACTCTTAGAACAACCTTGGTAACCTCATCACCACAAACACCCCAATTTTTCTGAAAAAAATGTGCTGGGAAGCCATCTGGCCCCGGCGCCTTTGTCGGGTACATCTGAAATAATGCTTCTCTCACTTCAGCATCTTTGTATGGGGCACATAGCATTTCATTCATTGCATCATCCACCTTCATGGGTATATGTGATAGAACTTCCTCCATGCCTATGGTACCCTCAGAGGTATACAGATTTTTATAAAACTCACTTGCCATATTTTTTATTTCTTCCTCATCATTACATACTGTGCCGTCATGTCTAGTGAGATTCGATATACGGTTTCTTCTCCTTCTCATGCTAGCCTTCAAATGAGAAAACTTTGTGTTGCCATCACCTTCTGCTAGCCATTGAATTCTTGACCTTTGTCTCCACATGACTTCTTCCCTAAAGTTTAGCTCAACAATCCTTTCTAATACTTTAGTCTCCTCATATGATGGCCCCACTCTGGATACCTCAGACCGCAGCTCAGCAAGCCGTCGTTTAAGATGACGGAGCTCAGCCCGAACATGGCCGAACGTTTTGGTACCCCAGGTTGACATTGTTCTAGCTAGCTGGTCCAGTTTTGCTTTGAAATCCTTCAGTGTCACTCCTTTTTCCAAAGACCAAACCCGATCCACCATAGGATAAAAGTC
This sequence comes from Triticum aestivum, assembly GCF_018294505.1. Lineage (NCBI taxonomy): Eukaryota > Viridiplantae > Streptophyta > Magnoliopsida > Poales > Poaceae > Triticum > Triticum aestivum. The sequence continues at coordinate 547,571,143 of NC_057808.1, forward strand.
ATCATGGGTTTCCCACATTCTCTCGTACCGGAACAATTTCTCTGTAGCAATACGATTGTTTGTCTCTTCTAGCTCATTGCAAAGAACAATTGGAGAGTGGTCTGACTTTGCTGCTTGAAGATGACGGAGTGATGCAAAAGGGAACCTACTGCTCCAATCGGAAGTGGCCAAGGCCCTATCAAGCCGCACCCTACAATATTGTCCTCCTTGTACCTTCTTTTCAAAAGTCCAGTCAAGGCCTATATAGCCTATGTCAGCCAAGCCGCCGGACAGGTTGAGCAACATCGTTGTGCACTGGCGGAACCACAGCAAGGCTGGATGGGCCTGGCCCGCCCAGCTTTTCACAGTTTGCTCACTAATTTTTTTTACATCCGGGCCTTGTAACACCAGCCCACAGGCTGTTTTCTTCTGCTCGCCCGCCCAGCCCGCCCAACAATGGGCTTCAATCTCCACCACTGCCACTGTGTACAGCCTTCCGGCCGGCTCCACTGCTATCGCGTCCCACGTGAACCTCGGTGCCTCCACCCCATGCTATCCCTATCGGAGATTTCGCCTTGATGGAGTGATTAAGGAGTTTTTTTTTTGAAATGAAAGGGGTTGCCCCCCTGCCCCAACTTTTTATTGAAAAAGCAAAGGCAACCAAAGCATACTGTTAACAGCTCTCAGCTCCAGCCAGAAGTAGCCGCAGCAGAATTATTACAAACGATGCAGCTAAAAGTCTGAACACACAAAGATAACTGAGTTTCAGGCCCCTACAGGAAAAGCAAAGCAACAAGCTATGTAATCCCCACAGGGCCATCTACACGCCAGGCAATCCTAAGCAACTCCCCGCGATGATGGTCGAGCAACTTCAAGCATTGGAGGAGTAGCACAGCTTGGGAGTCCACACACAAGATCTTCCATTGATGGATATGCCCCCCCACCAGTTCCAGCACACACTTGATACTTCGCCATTTTCTTCCCTGAAACACAAATTCATTCCGAAACAACCATAAGCTCCATAACGTAACAGCAGAGATCAGATTAATTGCATTATAGCATTTTTTCTTGTTCCAAAAAGGAATAAAAGATTCAAACGATTAATGCACAGGCATCTTAGTGCAATTAGAAATCACAAGCCACACTTGTCGGGCCACCACACACTCAAAAAATAGGTGATGGATACTTTCAGCTTCACCACAGAAGGCGAGTAGAAAGACGAGATTAGGGCCTGGTATCAGCAACTGTTTCCGCAGGTGGGTGGGCGGTGTCGGCCATGACTAGCGATGTAATAGGATTATATGGAAACGGTTTACGGCCTGGTGAAACATTTTCAACCTACGGTGTAATCGGGTTACAGACCAAAATTGACGAACCAAAAACCTCTTTGAGTTTCACTCAACCGGATATATCTAGTACTAAAATACGTTTAGATACATCTATTTCAGTGATAACTAATATGGAATAGAGGAAGAATTAAACAGTATGTACTCCTTTTCTGGTGTTCATTTGCCTATGCAAAGAGCATGTGTACAAAAATCATATTTGTGCTCTATAGCCTGTGGACACACCACGCCGACGTCGTCTTCAACAGGGCCGCGCAGTAGCCATGAATGTCTTGCAAAAGATCGCCAAAGAAGAAACAACTGATGTGCTGCAGATCTGATCCATAACGGATCGGATACTTGACAAGGACCCGAGTGACGGTGACTGTGGTTCTGGCCTGACTCAGCCACCTCTGCACGCCGACGAGGAGGACGCCCTGAAGTGGACGGCAGCTCTCCGCTCGTCGACTCTCTACACCAGCCGAGCTGAAGTGGACGGCAGCCCTCCGATCGTCGCCTCTCTACACCAGCTGACGTGTTTTTGGGCACCCCGCACTGGATAGGGTCTGGAGAATCTGCTGATCGAAGTCTGATGCATGGACGTGTCCAAAAACTGTACCGTTCCCTTGAATTCTGATGAATATATGCTGTAATTATCTGTGCTTGCATAAAGCAATCTCCTCTATCTTATTTAATGGACCAGAGTCCAACGAATTCCAATTTTCAAGTATACTACTTTCTCCGTCTCAAAATAAATGACTCAACTTTGTACTAGTTTTAGTACAAAGTTAGTATAAAATTGAGTCATTTATTTTGGGACGGAGGGAGTACATCATTTCCCTAAGTTTCTGATAGAACTAGAATAATTGACTATAGTCCAACGAGCTTTAATCGACAGACAACAATAAAAACCAAGTTTCAATTTCTGTCTAGTTTTGTAACCACTACACATGTGACTGAGAGTACAACATGATGTATTATTTTTTGAAGTGCAGGATGCATTACCTTGATTTATATTAAAGGGCATTCTAGACTTTGTAGCGAACTTGATGCTTGCTAATTACATTACAATTTGTAGCAATGAAGATCCCTCGCTCAGAAATATAAGGGTACACAAGAATACGCGCATGAAAAAACAATCCATTCCTTCCCCTCCATGAACCTGCTATGGTGGTTGACCGGGGAGGGGAGTCCCGGTGCCTTGGTCCGCATAGTAGTTTTGGTTAGAGTTTTTTTAGTCCTCACATCGTTCAGACATTGATCCTCCTCGAGTTGCAGTGTAGATTCAGGTCATGCATGCAAGACAGCAAAATTTAGTGTCAGGCACTTCTGCAGCTTTGGCACGCCGGTCCTTAAGGGAACATGCAACACTTTCCTCCTATCATCGACAAGGTTAAGTTAGTGTCTATAATTGGTGGCGACTATGGCACGTCAAAGTCTCGTTATTGCGGTAGTGGACGTTTGACGGCTCAGGGATCTCGATGTAGTTCTCAGTATGTTTGGGTGTTTTATACTTATGATAAATCTTTATAATAGATCTGCGCCCTTTTCAAGAAAAAATGAACATGTTTATCCGTGATTGACTTTAGGGTATCTCCAACGCCGACCCTCAAACCGCCCGCATACGTCCAGAATGCGCTGTCCGCATGTGTTGTGGCATCAAACGCGGGCCTGTATCAGTCAGCCAAGCAGTCCGGAGGCACTTTTTCCTGCAAACTGGAAGCAAAGTTGAGGGGGGAGGGGGGAGTGGCTTTGCGGGAGTCCGTACAATAGTCACGTAGGACACCGACACCACCGGCCCACTAAATCCCCCCCCCCCTCTCGGCCCCATTTTCTACCATTCCGCCATTCCCCCTTACATTGCATCCGCACCCTCCTCCTCCGACACCGCCGTTGTACCTCTTCGGCCGGCCCACGTGCATTGTCGAACTTCATGAACCAGCATCGACGCACCTGCTCGCCTTTTACGCCAACGGTGTCCACCCAGGACATGTCTGTAGGTAGGTACACTCCGCCCAATATCGACATCGTCCATTGGCGGACACCATGCCCGGTAGGTCTTCGGTCACATGTCATTTAGCTAATTTTTTAATGCCATGTCATTTTTTAGAGTACAAAGGATGAAGGGGTACTCGACCATGGAGGATGAGTAGTTGAGCGATGTGTAGTTGCCCGTCTCTGTGGAATTCGTAGGCAGGAGCAGAGGGGGGATCTTCTGGCAGGGTGTGCATGATTCGTGTCACGCGCGAAAGCACATTGCGCCTACGACATGCACATCATCAAACAACATATTGTGAGGTCTTTATCGTATTGATGGTATGCCATCCAGACCCCTGTCACCAAGTTTTGTGACGCTATTGGTTGGCTGGAGGCAAGGTGCATGGTCCTTGCGCGCGGAAGAGGAGGAGATCGTAAGTTTTGCTTCTTCTTGCTTAACTTGTTGACTGAGTCATTCACTCAATGTTGGTCTACACATTATGTAGCACGCACGCGGTTCCATGATGCATCATAGGACAGAGGGACTACCCTTTATGCTTTATGCACACACACGCTATTGGATGAGGCTCAAGGGAAAGTATGTGTAGGATGACATTATCCATTCATGAAAAACTTGTTGAACATCTTGTTAATCTTGTTGAATTTGAACTATTGTTGTACTAGACTTATTTGCATGCTATCTATGGATGATTTGTAATATTTTCTATCAAAACATTGATCAAATCTACAATGTAGCATGAATTTCATCCGGTCAGTTGAAACAGTGTTTAAAATGTAAGCGAACATATGCAGCTAACTTTGGATGGAGTTGTCCACGACAAGCAATGATGGACACGAACGCCACGGGACCTGTAGAGCTGAAGCGTTGGAGTTGCTAGCTTGAGCCCATGCCGCCCACAAGTATACTGTGGCATTGCCCTCGGTTTCGGGTACGTAGAAATCTCCACGAGCATTCATGAACTAGGGCCGAAGTGTGCACGACAACGGAAAGGACATGTATAGTTGAGGAGGAGGCGTCGCCAGCTTCGGCCAAAATCAAGGTTTTTTTTTTCCTTTGCGGGGAAGCCAAAATCACTGTTTAATCATTTTGACGAAAGTTTAGCGTGATCTCACTCCATTTTAAAAGTGTAGCCGGATCTGATTTTTATTTTTTTGGCTAAGCGGTAGGTGACATGGGCAACGATCATTTACCATTTTTGTGCGATGATCATTGTTTCAATACTTGACGATTTTTATTACATACAATTTGATTTTCAAATATATGATGAACATTTTTCAAATAATGTTGTTTTAGTACTCAATGAACTCCTTTTTAAAATACACGATGAACATTAAATTTATGAGCTTTTTTAGTCCCATGGGCATTTTTTAGTTTCATGGATATTTTTAAAATTTGTGTACAATTTTAATTTTACAAAAACATTTAATTTTGCAAAAAACAATTATTGTGATTTTGTTTGTATTAACATTCTTAGTCATAGGTGTATCACTAGATAGAACAAGAACCTGGTGTCTCATTTAAAATAAAACCCACGGTTTCACTTGCCTATAAAGAAGAAACAACATTGTGCAGCCATTCTTTTTTGTCAGTTCGGACTGTGCATGGGACATTTTTCCAACTTTTCTAGCCTAGATATAGCCTGTGTGACTTACTCTTTGTATGGATATTTTTCTCGTTAAATATGTAGTGTGTACAATTTTCTTAGATTCTTTTTACCCAGCGCGTGAAAATCTTTTTGTCTTGTGAAACCACAACAAGGCCCAGCTAGTGACAAAAACAAAGATGTCGGGGTGGAGGCATGTGGTGGTGTGCTGGAGGGGGCCGGCAAGACAAGCGCTGTCAAACATTTAAAAACAAAAACAAGTATTAAGAAAACAAGTAGAGAAAACTAATTTACCAATGACTTTAGTGACAGACTCATATTATTTGATAGTCTGGCTTGATTGCTAGAAATTAGTAAGTTTCTAACTCTTTATGAAAAACTATCCAACGACAGCCGACCGGCCAAGCGCCAGGCTGATTACGTGCATACCGTTCGATTAAACTTGATCTAAAAAAGTAGGCGAATGTTCCCACAGGACACAAGCCCTCGCTGGAGCCACACACCACCCATCCCGAACATCCAAACTTATTTCTTTCCCGCGAAGGGATGCAAACCTCTCCTCACCAGACGCAAATCCAGGTCGCCATCCTTGTTTCCCCTTGCAAAATCCAACACCACGTGTGACCGTTGGGAGTGGGGAAAACAACCACCGCCGCGGCTGCCTCCGCCGTAGGCCCCTTGTTGGACCCCAACCCTTGCACACCCCGAGGCCAACTGGTTTTGCCCTCCTCCACACACGTGATCCTGCCCGAGTGGCTACAAGGGGTTGGTGTTGCAAGGCCAAAGCAAGGCCCAACCCTATTGCCGCCACACACTGCTAGGACGACGGAAAACTAAATGGTGCGACAATCGCTATGGATGTGCCCACCCATCTTTGCTCATTCACCAGCTATGGTCGGAGTTGTGTCTGGCATGGCAAGCCATGATGCTTTCAACTGGTATAAAAAACGCTACGAACGATTAGCCAGTGGAGAAATAGCAACCCCGTTGACGGAGTTGCGACCAATCAAATGGAAAAGTTGCCAACCCCGTGGGCGAAGCTACGACTAGCCAACGGAGAAACTGCAACGACGATGCTCGCGAGTTGTGACAAAGACGACTGTGGTATGCAACAGTGCTGGAACCAGCAATGGGGCACGTTGCGACCATCTAGCGAAGAAGCTGCAAAGGCGGTGCACATGAGCTGCAACAATGACGATTGTGGTATGCGACGGTGCTGGTACTAGCAGTAGGGATGTTGGAACCAGCAGCGTGGTGCCCTGTGACCGCATGATCCTACAGTGGTGTGGCGATGTTCGAAAAAGATCCAGACGTGCTATGATCGGCAGGAGCCGGAGCTGCGACCAGTTACACCGGATTCTGTGACGAGTATCGACGACGGCTACCAGGGGTGCTGTCATCCGATGATATTTTGAATGTAATTCATTAATATTATAGTTGTTGATATTTTCTTCTATATATGTGGTCAAACTTAGAAATGCTACACCTACGAATGGTTTAAAGTAATCCATACGTGATTAGACAGCTGGCAGGTTATGATTGAGGTTAGAGAGAAGGCGGGCCCCATAACACTTAAAATCAGGGGGAGAGAAGTATTAATGGAAAGTTGCATAAAAGTTCACGTTAGTCTTCATAGAGGATTATCCTTATTTATAGCGCTGCAGTATTTTCCTATAAATTTCTTATATATAATCAGATATAATCAGTCGGCGTAAGAAAAGTCAATGTAGCCCTTGCCTGCCCTAGGTCGGTCACAATCCGCCCGTCTCTTTCGAGATCACGCACATCATCCCGGTTTGTGCACATGAGATGAGACCAGCGCCACAGTGCATCCTAACATTTGACGACTGCAGCTTTGGCCGCACAAGATCACTGAACTAGGCATATGTGGCAAGAGCCGTACCTGTGCTTGCATAAGGAAATATCCTCTCTCTTGCTCAATTTACCTCTCCAGCATCCTGTCCACGACAAGCATTGATGGACTATGGCGGAGTCCCGCTGTCCTCGTCTAGTTGCTGTACTACACGAGCTTCAGCCCATGCCACCCACGAGTAAACAGTAGCATTGCCCTAGGTTCCAGGGGGAAACATCCACAAACATTGATGGACTAGCGCCGAACTGTCCACGACAATTAGAGTTGAGAAGGAAGACTAGCCAGCATGAGTCGATGCCGCCCACGGGTTTCAGTCGGCAGACAACTACAAAAACCAAGGTTGAATTGTGGCCACGGACTAATAATAGTACTGATGCACTTGCAGCAGGCATGCTTACGGCGCGCGCGCACACGCTATAAGATAGATGCACCGCCCAAGCAGTTTTGCCAACAACACTTGGGAATCACTTTGCATTCCAGAAAAGGTTTCCGGCCTAGTAGTTGCGTTTGCGGATACGTAGCATACCACAGCTGAGTCCATGGCGAGATGCTGGCTGCTGCTCCTCTTCTGGGCGTTCCTCTGGCCGGCGGCCAGCGCGGTGCCGTGTCACCCCGACGACCTCCGCGCGCTTCGGGGCTTCGCCGGGGACCTCAGCGGCGGGGGCGTCCTGCTCCGCACCGCATGGTCTGGCGCCTCGTGCTGCAGCTGGGAAGGTGTGGGCTGCGATAGCGCCAGCGGACGCGTCACGGTGCTGCGGCTCCCCAGGCGTGGCCTCACAGGTCTCATCCCAGGAGCCTCTCTAGCGGGCCTCGTGTGGCTCGAGGAACTCTTCCTCGGCTTGAACTCTTTCGTGGGCGTCCTCCCAGACGCGCTCTTCGGCCTCACTAGGCTAAGGAAGCTTTCACTCGCATCCAACGAGCTCACCGGCCAGGTGAGCTCACGCCTCGGCGAGCTCACACGCCTCACCTTGTTGGATTTGTCCGCCAACCGCTTCTTCGGCCGCCTCCCGGACGTGTTCGGCGATCTCACGTCGCTAGAACATTTGGCCGCACACTCCAATGGCTTCTCCGGCTTCTTGCCGCCGTCTCTGTCGTCACTATCATCTCTCCGTGAGCTCAACCTCCGGAACAACACCTTGTCCGGCCCGATTGCTCGTGTTAGCTTCTCCGGCATGCCACTTCTTGCTTCCGTTGACTTTTCCACAAACTACCTGACTGGGTGGCTCCCGACCAGCCTTGCGGGCTGTGATGAACTCAAGTCGCTCAACCTTGCCAACAACACATTGGTTGGCACCATCCCGTCGTGGATTGGTGAGTTTGACCACCTTTGGTACTTGAATCTCTCAAATAATTCATTCGTTGGCGAGGTACCCAAAAGTTTGTTACGGCTCAAGGAGGGCCTCGCCACCGCGGGTCGTTCATCGGGTATGGTTTTCACTAACATGCTATTGTATGTAAATGACAAAAGAAGAGCACTCAATGAACAACCAAATACCATAACTGGGAGCAACAACACTGTCAGATCTGGGCGCAACAACAGCATGTCTGGGAATGATAACACTGTCATATCCGGAGACAACAACGCTGTGTCTGGGAGCTTCAACACCCTTGTATGTGGGGACAACAATGTTCTAACTGGTGACCACCATGTCGTATCTGGGAGCAACCATATTGTAACTAACAGCTACAATAAAGTATCTGGGTGCACCAATAATGTATCCGGGAGCCACCATACCGTATCCGGTAGCAACAATGCCGTATCTGGTAGCAACAATACGGTATCTGGGAGCAACCATGTCGTATCCGGGAGCAACAAAATTGTAACCGACGGTTAATGATCTATAAGTGGATCGATTCCATCTACAAGTACAAGATCTCAGAGCACATCAAAGAGAGTCGTGAACAGAAGACGTTCTTCACTCAGAACTGAAAACCTAGGTACATGGACCCCATTCCCATATCTTGTTCCAAGTTTGGGAGGGCACCATAAAGATCTTTTGTATCTTTACTGTTTTTAGCATATTTAAATTTTCACAATTATATACATCCGTATATAGTCTGTATTGAATTTTTTTAAAGGGCTTATATTTAGAAACAGATGGAGTAGTATGTATTTCCGTACTTGCAAAACTTCCAGCCTATCATGAGAATTATATCCAACGACGCACTCGTCGTCTATCGATGAATGTCTTTGTTACAGCTTGTGGTTATTGTTATTAGATGTGTGAACCCTGTTGAATGATCCCTTACTTGATAGTTTCGAATTGGCCATGGCTATTCGGCGCCATTAGTGCTAATTGTAAACAACAGCTTATTCTTTGCGGATAGATACAAATTGTGAGGTGGGGAAGTGGGTACGGACTGAAGTTGGGTAGGATAAGCTGTTGCTGCTAGGTTACGACGAGGCTGTGGCAGTGCATGGTTCATATACAGATGGGTTGGACGTTCGCATGTACCCACTTGCATGAGCTGCACTCGACCTGACTTTGACTGGCTCTCTCTCTCTCGATCTCTCGACCTGACTTTGACTGGCTTTGGAGGTCTCTCTCTCTCATGTAGTCATGTGTGTCGATGCATGGCTTTGACTGGCTGCAGAGAATTATTGGTTTTGTTTTGTCCTTTTTCTTCCTCCTCCTTATTTTCCTCCTCTTGTTCCACGTACATCCTCCTCCTCGTGAATTCTCTCTCTGTCTGTGACATGCATCCATGTTGGATTTTTTTTTCTCCTACGGTAAAATTTCTCCCATGATGGCAAATTCTCCTTGTTTTTATTCCTTTCCTTCACTTGCATGAGCCCCCTCCGGACACACATGCATGCAGCACTTGCATAAGCAGCCCTACGCGTCTGAGACGTGGTCTGTAAAAAATTACGCTGCTTTTGTGCTAGCTACACTCATTTCACGCTGTTTTTGTCGGTAAGTACTTTTCGAGATTGGATAAGGTAGTTGGCCTGAAAAACCTGGAAATTTGCATGGAAAAAAGAGTTACAAATTTCATCGAAAACTACAGATTGTACAAAAATAGGCTGGAATCATTGTAATAGTTGGAGTCGCAAGAACTCATCTACAATACGAAACTATCTATCAACCTATAGTTCTACAAATGCATATAAAAAGCGCAAAAGATTTTTTTTACCTTTGTTGATATTTCATCTAACACCTAGTGTGCAAGGAGGAGAAATCCGGCCGGCGAGTCGTCGGTGGCTTGCAGCTGTCAGGAAGGGGTGGACAACGGCCACCAGAAGTGCTACCTCGACATGCAAATGGCGGCTATGCGTCCGGAACTCGGAGACGTTGCGCCATTGCCGCCCAAGTGTCGCCGACCCTCCTCCACTCAGCCGTGGCGGTGGGGCGACCGGCTGTGGAGCTCCGGTGGCCGCTGGGCTACCACGTAGGGGCACAACCGATTGGCCATGGCCACTACAACGGCAAATCGACGTGGCGGCCACGGCGCGGGCGGACGAGCGCCACTACAGGAAAATCATTTTCGCCTTGTGTCAACGCGCGTACGACCGAGAGTTTTATATCGGCCACCCGGCGTACAAGGCGATAAGCAGTGCGTCTGCGGAGCACGGCGAAGCCACGAGACTAGGCGTACATCCAAGTACGCCGTGACACGCCCAAAAAAAGCTCGGCTTACCGAAAACACTCGGCGCACATCGCACTAAGCCGAATGTCCTCGCAGTAAACACGCCATACAATTGTGCCACGTAGGCGTGCACGTCGCAGGTCACGACGCCGTGACGGGGTCATAGATAAGCGGTGCGACACCCCGGAATGCCGTGCGCCTTCAGCAGCACATGCATGGCGTTATTGCGGTGGTCAGCCTTTGACTGTAGGTGGCGGCGATGCTTGGCCGTCCGGATTATGAGATGGTGCAGATTCAGCTGCCGCCGCGCCCTCCCTCACCTACAAATACACCCCCAACTGTCAGTGCTACTCACCTCCCTCCTTCATTGATCCAGCCGCCTGCCCCCAAGCTCGTCGATGTCGGCCGCACCTGATCCACCATCAAACCCGACGCCGGCGAGGCGGCGACCCAGGGATACCACAACGCGCCGGCCGGCCGAGGTGACATATGTTCCATTTAACGTTTTCCCTACTAATAATTAAGTTTTGTAAAATGTTAGTATGGATATTTTATATAGGCATTCAATAATCTTTACAATGATTTCTACTTAAGATTTGCTTCGTAGCTAGATAGATAGGTTTAATTTGATGTAGATAGATGCTAAAGTTTACAATATTAATTGATAAGTGTTATCGATATGAATTGGATCATTTTTCCTACTACTAATTAAGTTTTGTCATATGTTAGTATATGAATATTTTATACTCCTATAAGCATACAATACTCTTCACAATGATTTCTAGTTTAGGTTTGCTTCATAGCTAGATTAGGTTTGTCTTAATTTAATTCTTTTTTTTTTGCAGATGGACGAAAGGATGGGATGGAACGGGCTCATCGATGCATTTGGGCTGGCGACGCTGATCTGTTTGGTCAAGATGAAAGAGATCGCTCCAACCAACGACGAGACGGAAATACGATTGCTCCAGCTCCCTTCTCCTCGTCTCCTCGTTTCTGGCAAGTGCACGGCGCAGGGAGTTGTTGGCGAGGCGGCGAGCACGGGATCTGGGGGAGCAGAGGCTGGCCGCTGGCGGCTGGCCGACGGCGAGCGGGAGCCAGTCTATTCGACTATTCGTCCACTCCTTCCTCTCGTGAGCAGTTCCTTCGACCTTCGGTAAGAGCATCTCTAGCAGACCCATAAAATCCCGACCCGCAAAACGCGTTTGCAGTTCGTGGAAAAACGGCTTTGCGGGTCGGCGCGGATGGCCGCAGAGGCTGACCTCGCAAAACAGACCCATATAGAAGGATATTCGCGAAATATGCTCTTTTACGGGTCGGCTTTGCGGGGTCTGGTTTGGCGCCGCTCCCGCCGATATCCTAAATTTGCACCTCAATTTAGCACAAGATAATGCATTTCTTTACTTTTTCAACAACATTGGATACATAGGACATCATCAAATCTTGCTAGAATAGTAAGACCAAAGAAAACCACAATTATGCATTTTAGAAGATTTTGAACTTCCATAACTGCTCCCACTAGTTAGACCAATATCTTTTCCATGCATTCATTGTTGATCTGTGGATTCTTGATTTTGCATTCTTCATTCTTCTTCTTTCGTTATAAAGAAATAAACGTTGCTTCCCCGCTAGTTGCACATGCAGCCGTTGTCCGCGTGCAGTCGTCGCACTGTATGAGCGGCATCGGCGAGCCACCGAGTCTCTGCGCGAGCGCCGAGCCCGGCGGACGGCCGGCCAAATCCATGCCCGCAAACCGTCGACGGCGGCGACAGGACGAACCCGTACCTGCATGCGGCGATGGGACTTTGTCGGGGATGCGCGAGGTGCTCCCCGACCATTCCATCGCTTGGCGCAACCACCGGCGGCTGGAAAAAGCCAAACTCGGCCGCCCGTGACGAAGGGCTGCAGATCTGCAACTTTCCGGCCCGCCGACGCAGTAGGGAGGGGGGGAGAGGGCAACCTCGTGCATGTAGCGGCCTTTCCGTGTGATCCTGCCGGTTACTTTCGTCGGAATCGTGGGTGGCGGCCCAGCGGCGGGGCGAGGGGGAGAGGGGAGGTGGTAGGTGGGGAAAAGTGCGGGCTTAAATGTCCTCCCCACCAACCGCTCCCGCTATATGCAGGGCACCGAGCTATATGCAGGGCACCGACGGGCCCGCGGGGGTGGGGGGGACCGCGTATTCACGGGTTGGGGTCAAGATTTTGCCGCGCCCCTCCAAACATTTTGCGGGCCGGCCGCGTTTGCGGGCTTTGTTCGGGCGGGATTTTCCGCGTCGACCCGCATTTTGACGGTTATTTTGCAGGTCAGGGCTTTTTTGTGGGGTCTGCTAGAGATGCCCTAAGATGCTTACTAAATAACTGGTCTGGGTTGGGGATAAGGGGATTGAGAATTTGAGATTGATATACTTAGGGCTTATTTATGGAATTTTCATTGGGGATGATCAGTGGTAAAGTTTATACGTTTCGATCGATGATTGGAACCCAGTATTGTTTTCTGAAATCCGTACTATAAGTCTGGATCTGAGTTACTGAGCCGTTTCTCCCGAATTTCCTTTTTCTAGCGAATTCCCCTGAATTTATGGTAAAGCTTATGTGTACTACAACACAAGCCTATTAGGTTACCCCTGAAATGTCGTATTTGAGAATTGAGAAGGACTTGTAGCATGCACGCAAGTAGAAAAACGACTTTTAGTACCGGTTCGTAAGGACCTTTAGTACCGGTTCTGGAATCGGCACTAAAGAGTGGGGACTAAAGGTCCCCCCTTTACTAGTGCGTGCGGTGGCCCCCCTTTAGTCCCGGTTCAACACGAATCGGGACCAAAGGCCCACCACGTGACACGAGGGCGCCGTGGTCTGGGGGAGCTTTAGTCCCGGTTGGTAAGGATTTTTTATTTTTATTTTTTAAATAAAGCAAAAACAGCCTGCCTACTGGGCCGGCACGGCCCGCATACGACTAGAAACCCAATCTCTAGTTGAGCGAGGATGCAGGCCCGTACGGCCCAGTAGGCCCCACAGGGCAGAAGACTTGCAATAGGCCCACAAAGGCCTGCTTAGAGAGGAGCTCGACACGGTAGCCGCGGCGGGGCTTATAAACCGGTGTGAGCTCCTCTCAACTAGCGAGGTGGGACTAAGCATTGTGCACTGCGGGTGGCAGCGCATCACCTTTAGTACCGGTTGGTGGCTCCAACCGGTACTAAAGGGGGGTCTTTAGTACCGGTTGGAGCCACCAACCCGTACTATAGGCACCAACCCGTACTATAGGCCACCACCTTTAGTACCGGTTGGTGGCTCCAACCGGTACTAAAGATCCCCCTTTAGTACCGGTTGAAGCCACCAACCCGTACTAAAGGCAACCACCTCTTTAGTACCGGTTCCTGGCACGAACCGGTACTAAAGGTTCGCCACGAACAGGTACTAATGAGCACCGCCCGCCTGGCCATTGGAACCGGCACTAATGGTCATATTAGTGCCGGTTCAATTGCAAACTAGGACTAATGAGTTTCACATTAAACCCTTTTTCTACTAGTGACGATTAGGTCGTCGTTCTACTGTAGATGGGTTAAATTGAGGTGGCACAGTGAATGCTCCTAACGAATTGGCTACCATACAGTGTATCGTTTCCATGTTTGAACAGATTTCTGTACTTTTACAGTTCTACTACATCTTACCAAACAGAAACATTATTTGTTGGCTGTTGGGAACTACATAGACTGTGAGTATGTGTGGTTTGTGGTCTGTCCGCCAGTAATATGGCAAGAAATAATTCGGCTTCACTTTGGACATCACCAAAAAATATTTGATAATCGGATACATCTAGTTGATGCAAGTAGCTCTGTTCTCTGAACTTCTGGTAGCTCATTTTCTTTGAATCACCTCATTCTGTGACTTTTATTGTCAAGTCTCAAATTTATTTTCTTTAAGAAATGGGGCTATTACATTTGTGTTGTTACTTCGACATTAAGGTGGATTTGTGTTTTGCAAGTTTGATGCTATATTATATATTGTACCCCAACATCCTATTTTTTGTTTGCATGTTAGAGATTCAGGCTTAAGTTGCCCAGGCTTCACAAAAGTTCTAGCTCCATGAAGTACAAGCGAGACGGGATCAAGGCTGCCTATGGTGGTGATAATAGAGTAAGTGCGATGGAGGTACTGCTGTGGTGTATGAGCGAGGCGCATGGATGTGATTGGGATCTGACACAAAAGTATTTTGACTACCGCTATGTTATGCGTGCCGATGAGGTCCCGGATGTTTACTGGCCTGAGCCGGTGGTGTTCCCGGGCACCTGCGTGGAAATTCCCTTCTATATCGATGAAGAGGGAATGCCCATCTTCCTACCATACCCTGCTTCCCCGGGGAAGCCGTATTATAGCCCATCCCCGTAGCATGCTAGTAGTTGTTAGAAGGGAGAGAGAGGATTATTGCGGAATAGTTTGGATGTATTATTGAGCCTCGAGGGCGAGTATATATTGAGTACAAGACTTGGAGGGCAAGACGCCTCTCCTGAAGATAAGGTAGGAGACAGATTACAAATCCTAGACTACCAAATACAAGTATCCCAAATATATCTCTAACATCCCCCCGTAGTCGTAGCGGTAGCGTTGCGAACAACAGGAGCGTCGCGGACGGTCAGACTGGAGAGAATAGCAGCCGACGGACTGACATCCCCCCGCAGTCCTAGCGGGAGCGCCGTGGACGGTGTCGCGTCGCGGACGCGTTGACTGTAGAGGAAGCCGACGAGTTGCTCAAGTGGATGATAGCCCTTTGTGCCGATGTCGATGTAGCCGAGAGCGTAGGGCAGTGTAGCCGTGGTCGAGGTAGCCGTGCGAAGAACGCCGTGGTCGATGTCGAGTCGGGGTAGCCGGTGTCGAGGGAGTCGCCGTGGAGCCGCAGGCGCAACGAGGCGCCGAGTTAGTCATGAGCGCAGTGGTGTCGAAGAAGTGACGCGCCAGAAAGGAGAATGGTGTTGACGATGCGTCGCGCCGGGTTTGCCGACCCCGGGGACACATCGTAGACGAAGGCACGCGTCGGTGTTGCCAGCACCGGGCATGCGTAGACGGTCGAAGACGAAGTTGACGAAGCGCCGCACCAGGCTTGCCAGGCCCGGGGACACGTCGTGGACGAAGGCACTCGGCGGTGTTGCCAGCACCGGGCATGCGTAGACTGGGACCTGCACGAGCTGTACGCCATGTCGAAGAGGTTGGAGAGGCCAGCAGAGAAGGACTCGACGACGGTTGCGGCGCCAATCGGCGCGGGGCCAATGTCGCCCGCGGTTGTCGGAGTAGATGAAGCGGTCGGGGTAGATGACGGCGACGCTGGCGACGAGCTGGTGCTGGACGAAGACGAAGTGGGGTGGACGGGCGGCGGCGACAGCTACGGAGGTAGCCGCGGCGGCGGCCAAAGAAGAGCGGCGGCGGCGGCGGCTAGGTTAGGAGTGCGGCGGCGGTGCTCGAAGTAGGCGAAGAACCCTGACAGCGTGACGAAGACCGGCGCGAACGGTGGCGTTCCCGCGCCAAGGGAGACGGCGCGGTGCATACCACGGGAGGTCGACGCGCGGTGACGGCGGAGCGGACCACGGGCCGCGGCACTACGGCCCGAAGGGGCAACGCAGCGGCGGCAGGCGGGTCGGGGTAACAGCGGGAAGACCTCTGGGCGGCGGCGGGGACCGCGGGGCGTGACGCTGCGGCCCAAAGGGGCGACACAACTGCGGTTCGCGAGTCGGTGCAACCGCGGGGACGGCCTCGGGGCGGCGGCGGGGACCGCGTATCGCGACACTACGGCCCGAAGGGGCGACGCAGCGCGACGCACGAGTCGATGCAGCCACGAGGAGAACCACGGGGCGGCGGCGCTGCGGCCCGACGGGACGATGCAGCGGCAGCCCGATGCTCGATCGGTGGATAGGCGCGCTGAACTCGGGGACGATCTTCACGGGACCTGCGGAGGCGCGCGTAACCGACGGGCCAGGTCGGTCGCGCGGCGTAGATGAGGCGGATCGCGGCGGCGAGCGGATGATCAAGCCGATCGCGCGCGACGTCAGGGACGCCGCTCGGTGGAGGAGTGGTGGCGGCAGAGTCCGAGATGAGGCCGGCGACGAGGATGGCGGGGGACGTCTTTACCGGCACCCGGGCTACCAAAGCAGCGCCGACGCCCGGGCAGCAAGGCCCAAGCGACCAACGGAGCAGCGGCGCCCGAGTTGAGGCGGCTGACAAGCCTGATGCAGCCGAGGACGAGGCCGGCGAGGTAGACCGCCGAGCTGTCGTGCAGACGCGGCGGAGGCGGGTGACGTGGATCGACGGGCGGGCCGGCGCGCGAGCGTCGGCTATGATTGGCCGACGCATGGCGCGAGGCCGCCGGGTCGCGGCGATGTAGGTGTCCCGGTCGGAACAGGGCGGTGACGACCGGCGCAGGCCGATGGGCGGACCAGCGCGCGTACGGCGGCTGGCCCGAACGGACCGCCTCGGCGCGCGTGGCCGCCGGGTCGGAGGAGAGGCCGGCTGGTCGTGTCGGTGTCGGAGTAGAGGCGCACGGGGATCGACGGCGGCGGCGGGTGACGCAAACCGATCAAGAATAGATCGGAAAACAACAAAGAAAAACGCCGATCAAAAAACGACCGGCGAGAGAGCGAAAAAACCCGGAGCAAGGGCTCGGGAAAAAGACTCTTTAGGGCAGCCGGCCAACACGGCCGGCGGACGAACCCTAGGTACGGGGCCCCAGCGGCGATCGTGGAGACCGACCGCCCCAGGGCAGCGCGGAGCGGAAGCGACGGCGCGGCTAGGGTTTGGATCGGTTAGGCTGATACCATGTTAGAAGGGAGAGAGAGGATTATTGCGGAATAGTTTGGATATATTATTGAGCCTCGAGGGCGAGTATATATTGAGTACAAGATTTGGAGGGCAAGACGCCTTTCCTGGAGATAAGGTAGGAGACAGATTACAAATCCTAGACTACTAAATACAAGTATCCCAAATATATCTCTAACAGTAGTGTCTTATCTTTGGGATGGTCCGCCTTGTGGATTCCCGTCGTATGTTGAACAATCATTTGCCCGGTTAAACGAGCCAAGGTTAAGCTGCTCGGGCGTCGTTGGAGGCATGCAATCCCACAAAACTTGCATTGTGTCCTAGTTGATGTATGAAAATGTGGTGGAAATTCAAACACCTAGGCCACTCGGGGGTCTTTGGAGGGTAGCAATCCCACCAAAACTTGCATTTTGACCTAATACATGTACAAAATTGTGGTGGGAGGTCTAAACACCCAATACCCAGCTCCCGAGTGTGATCCGCTTCACGGACGGTGACGGTGCAAAATACTGTCACATTCCTCGGTGGGGGTCCAAGCGCCGCTAGAAGTCTTTGATCGGAGGTCGCACAGAGGGTTTATCCAGGTTCGGGCCTCCGTAGAGTAATACCCTACATCCTGCTTGCTTTCGTTATTCATGGTGGAGGGATACCTCATGCGAGGGGTTACAATGATGTATGAGATTGCTACCAAGAGTTGCTATGTGAGATTAGATGCCCTAGAGGGTTGCCCGGACTCCCTTTATATAGGCAGGGAGGTTTAGGGTTTACATGGCAATAGATGCGATCTGGGGCACTGCCGCCCTTGTCTTGGAGGGTATGAAGGTCTTCGACGCCCCCTTAGGGCTCCTTCTTTGTCCGGGCCTAGCAGGGCCTTGTTGACTATGAGGTCGGGCCCCCTTGATGGAGCCACCCCTAGTGCAGGACATCGTCAGTAGCCCCCGAGTGTGGCAGAGGTCACGGGAGACGTTCCCGGGACCTACGGCGGGCTCTCGCCTTCTTATTTGCGTACCCCCTTTTATCGGGAGCTCGGCCGAGGGGCTGTCAGTGGCCCCTCCATAAGGCCCTTGGAAGCCCGGTTGTGCGGGGCCTCTTCCATAGAGCCATAGTCGTAGCTTCACGGACCTCCGTGTTCTCTCTGGCGCCTCTTGGGTACGAAGGAGGGCCCGCTCACTTCTGCATTCCCCGAAGGGTCACGCCTGCAAGCCTTCTTGTCAACATCACTCAAGGAGTCGGTTCGATCTTTGCTCATTATGACAAACCCGCCCAGTTATGCATGCCCACGATTTGTAGAGCGGTGACTGTAGCGGAAAGTGGGGCACGTGGCGCGTGGGGACGCCTCGATTTCTGGCGGAGAATGGGAGATGTTTCCCATTCCACTATGTCTTCTTCCTCGCGCCTCCGCCCAAAGCATTTTTCTCCCAGCTTCGCCATTGCAACATTTTTGGCTTTCGGGCCCATAGCATCTTATCCCGAGTAGTCAGTGATGGGAAAGACGAACTTCTCCTTCGGGGGCCACGGCCAAAGTGCGCAAGCGACCAGGGAAACCGAGAGAAAAAGGAAAAGGGAGACCATCGCCGCCAGCGTACCACAGTAGGGGGACAACGTGCTTGTCAGCCAGTGAGCTCGCTCCCTCGCCTCAGATGGAGAGGTCCAGAAGTTGAAGGCAGAGAGGTCGTTCCCTCCTTATTTGGCCTATCGGTTTCCTCTGTCGATGGAGAGCTTTCTGGCGCTGTAGCCCGGCGAATGCGTGCTCCACCTCAGTTTCCTCGGTCGATGGCTCGGCTTCCCCATGTACCCGTTTGTGTGAGGGCTCCTCTTTTTCTTCAGCTGCTAGCTTCATCACCTCAATCCCATGTGCATCCTCCACATTGCAAACTTCATCACGTTCTGCGAATGCTTTCTTGGGACCGCCCCTCATTTCAACTTGTTCCATCAGTCCTTCTGCATCAGAGCACAGGTGAGCGGCCGCATCATTCGTGATCGTGGTGGGGTGAGTATTCAACTGCTGCCATCTTCTCCATCCTTTCCTATGCACCTCCCAAAATCGATGGGGTCCTGGCAGAAGAAGTTGTTTTACGTGTTCGCCCATGAAGATGGCTTGCCGGCCTTCTCTAGCGGCTCCTCGATGCGCTTGAACTCCTGGGAGTCCCCAAATGATCTTCCCAAGGATGCCAAGCTGCTGATGAAGGCCATAGGTGTCGGTGTCAAAACCGGTGGATCTCGGGTAGGGGGTCCCGAACTGTGCGTCTAGGATCAATGGTAACAGGAGACGGGGGACACGATGTTTACCCTGGTTCGGGCCCTCTCTATGGAGGTAATACCCTACTTCTGCTTGATTGATCTTGATGAATATGAGTATTACAAGAGTTGATCTACCACGAGATCGTAATGGCTAAACCGTAAAAGTCTAGCCTGTATGACTATGGTAATGAGTATCTCTATCCGGACTACGCTCTCCGGTTTATATAGACACCGGAGAGATCTAGGGTTACATGGAGTCGGTTACATCAGAGGGAATCTACATAGTCGGTTGCCAAGCTTGCCTTCCATGCCAAGTAGAGTTCAATCCGGACACAGCTACAGTCTTCGGTCTTCATATCTTCACAGCCCATCAGTCCGGCCCATGAATAACAGGCCGGACGCCCGAGGACCCCTTAGTCCAGGACTCCCTCAGTAGCCCCTGAATCTGGCTTCAATGACGAGGAGTCCGACGCGTAGATTGTCTTCGGCATTGCAAGGCGGGTTCCCCTTTTCCGGAACTCCACGATAGTCTTCGGCTGCGATGATTGTATCCGGACCTGTAACGCATACCACACACAACCGCATGGAGAATATAATATTTGCACGAATCTAATCTGTTGACAGCTTTTTTACAACACGACATCACGTCTGTCCGGTCGTAATTTCGAACCGTTTTTTATCTGCCATCCCACGTTTCGAGACGCGGTTGTAATTGGCACGTCATGTCGAAGCAGAGATCGTGTCCCCTTATTACAGGATCCTCTTCAATGCGGGCGTGGGTTACCCAACCGTGCCATTCGCACGGCCCTTGGGAATAGGCGAGTTTAAGGCGAGTGGGGAGGCGTTTGATACTCGCGGCCTCTATAAAGGGGGGTAAGGATTCCCCTTTCTCACCCACGCCCTTTCTTTCCCTCAGCCCTTCCGTCCTTGAGCTCCAGCGCCCAAGCTTTAGCTTTTCTTCGTCCAAAAAAGCACTCCAAACATGTCCGGATCCGGAGTTGGAGGCAAGTGGATGGCCTCCTCCGTTAAGAAGAAGGACATCAAGGAGCTCCGGGAGGCCGGATACCTAGCCAAGGAGATCGTTCACCGACTCCCGACCAAGGGGCAGATTGTCCCCACTCCCGAACCTCATGAGAGGGTTGTGTTTCTCACACATTTTGTCTGTGGACTGGGATTCCCTCTCCATCCATTTATCCGTGGACTGATGTTTTACTATGGGCTGGATTTTCATGACCTAGCCCCCAACTTCATCCTCAACATTTCGGCATTTATCGTCGTTTGTGAGGCTTTTCTCCGCATCCCACCTCACTTCGGCCTGTGGCTGAAGACCTTCAACGTGAAGCCGAAGGTGGTGAATGGCCAACAAGCAGAGTGCGGAGGCGCCATGGTGGGCAAGATGCCCAACGTCACCTGGCCCGAAGGCTCGTTTGCGGAGACGGTGAAGGGATGGCAGTTGGGATGGTTCTACATCACCGAGCCACGCGACGCCAACTGGGTGGCGGCCCCCGAATTTCGATCCGTAATCCCGATGCGGCTCACCTCCTGGCAAGAGAGGGGCCTAACCTGGGGTCCTTCGGACGAGCTGACTGGGCTCCAGACGTGTGTCCAGAACATGATAGACAGGAAAATCAAGCTCGTCAACGTAGTCCAAGTCATGCTTATTCGTCGGGTCCTTCCGTGCCAACGCCGGATTTGCTATCTGTGGGAGTTCGATCCGGCCAAGCACCAGACGCTACTAGAGCTCTTTGGCACGACGCACGAAGAAATCTGGAAAGTGCTTTTCAAGGCCGGCGAGACGCCACCGCCTACGACCGAAGATCGTGGGCTTAGCTTAAAATGCCAGGCTAACCCGGTCAGTTCTTTTAATGTTTTCAAGGAGTACCCTCTACTAGCATATTTTGAGAGGAAACTTAAGCTTTCCTTCCCCTGTTTTCAGGCCTGGATCAAGGTGGCGGAGGAGATTAACTGTCCGGCTCCGCTGCCCGAAGACCAAGAATTCCCGTTACTGATGAAAATGTTGTTCCCTGCACCTTATGAGGTGCTGGAGAAGACGGCTAAGAAGGCGGCCACAGGGGCCAAGAAGGGCCTTCGCCGGAAAGGCACTCCGGACGCGACGTCCAGAAGCGAGACTTCCTCTCCGTCCGCTGACGACGGCGACGAAGAAGAAGAAAATGACTCCCCACCTGAAGTGGGGAGGAAGAAGAGAGCGGCCCCCACATTTCCGGAGGCGAAAGTGCCTAAGAGGGTTAGAGGCTCCCTCACGGATAACTCCGTGTGGGATGTTGATAGTAGTCCGGAACGACCTCGTCGGACCAAGCCTCGGGCCGCCTCGTAAGTACCAGAATCCGCAAACGTCTGGCCTTCCTGGTTTGTAATATTGACATATTGTAAACTTTGTCACTGCAGTCCGGCACGCGATGGCTCCCAGCGATCTTCGACAGAGGATTCGCTGGATTCAAAGAGATGGCTAGCATGTCTCCGCCACCTGCTCATTCCGTCTCACCAAGGGTGATGACGAGGTGGTGTCCAAAAAGACTTTCCCAGGCCGGGGGGAGATTCTGGAGATCATCGGGGTGACTCCCCAGGATGACTCCTCGGCCGCCGGACATAGGGGGAAAAAGGTCCCCACGGGGACTGGTGACGGGGCCCGAGTTTCCTTCGGACCTCAGCCGGATACCCCTGTGTGAATGGGCGCATTGCATCTTCTGCTCCACGCACAGCCTAATATAGGATATCCCTACAGCATGGGCCGGCCCAGGTGGGGGATTCCCCTATGTGAAACAATTTTTCATCACTTACTGTTGTTCGCAAAAGCACCCATGCGTTATAACGGGAGAATGAAAATCATAATCTCCAATGGTCATGAGCACATTTTACTGCATCACGGAGATATATACTATCACTCTGCAATTCATGAAATCATGACCATTGCTTTAAACTCGTGACCATATTTGAAATCCTGATTTTTTTTAACAATTTTCTTGAATCAGCGACCATTTCTAGAATGGACGAACATGGTTTTGGAAATTGGTGGAATAATTTTTGAAATTCACGAACATTTTTTTGATTTAACAAACATTTTCTGAAATGCATGATTATATATTGAATCAATGAATATTTTATGAATGAATAAACTATCTTGTAAGTCACGGAAAGTATTTGAATTTTTGGAAGTTTTTTCCATTCATGAACATTTTCTGAATTGGCCAAATTTTGATCAATTTCATTAATAAACATTAGTAAACAAACTTTTAAAAAAATGTTGAACATGTTTTATTTCCCGACCATTGGTTTTCCAAATTTCCAAAAAAAATTTAATAACAAACATTTGATTATAAAATCACGGATTATGTTTTAAAATTCTCATTTTCTTAAAATTTAAAAAAAATTGAAGTCCCAAATTATTTCAAGAAGGAAAAAAGAAACATAAAAGAAAAAAATGGAAAGCAAAACTTAAAAAACCAGGCCGCCCGGACATGGGCCGGCCCAAATTGGCGTGCTTCGTCTTTTACCAGCGCGGAAAGCGTAGTATAGGAGGTCCCTACTGCATGGGCCTGCCCAGGCGAGGGATTCCCCTTTGTTAAACGTTTTTTATCACTTATAGGTGGCATTGATGTTTCTCAGAAAAAAATGTGGCGTTGATGGGCAATATTTTGCAACTTCGGGCGCAATTTCCGTGACGTATCGCAAAAAACAATAATCCTTTTATTATTAGGTATAGACTAATAATTGCATGTACACAGAGGAGGAGATAGGATTAGGGGAAAAAACTGATGTCAAGGACCAAAAAATTATTATTCAGAAAGCAAAATTGAGATGTAGGCGATGCGTCTCTTAGAGCATCTCCAGCCGTGCCCCAACAGCCCCCCCAGGCCACTTTTTCGGCGCCGGCGCCGAAAAAACGCCCCAGTCACGCCCCCAGGACGCCGAAATCCGCCGGTTCGGCCCGTTTTTGGGCCCGGCGACCGCAGTCCGAACCCGGCGCGCTGGGGGCGCTTGGGGGCTCCGGCGAAGGGAAAAGCACGGCTGGCCCACAATGTCAGGTGAAAAGTCAAGTTTTTCTTCCCCGACTCGCCTCCCACCCCCTGCGCCCTCGGCCGCCACTAGCTGTATCCCGGGGCCGCCCGTCGCCCTTCACCGCTAGATAGCCAATCCCCGCCGGAAAAAGAGCAGAGGATCACCGAGGCAGCCCCTCCACCAGCAGCTGGGCATTTTTTGCCGCCGTTTCCGGACGCGGAGGGGCAGTTTAGCGGCGGGTACATGCCCATCGGGCGCAAGGTGTTCGGCGATTTGCCTGCCTCGGCGATGGACTCCGACGACGAGGAAGCGCTCGCCGCGCTGCTAGAGGAGGAAGCCGAGGCCGACTTCCAGGAAGAAGAGCATCTCATGGTGCTCGCAGCCCTCGCCCAGCTGCTGGCGAGCAATGAAAAGCCGCGGCGAGGTGGCTCGGCGCCGGGGCGGATGAAAGCAAAGAACCGGCTTCGTTTCGAAGGCTACTGCATGCTCTAATCCGACTACTTCGCCGATGCTCCACTTCACGGCGACAAAACACTTCGGCGCCATTATCGGAAGCCGAAAGCTCTTCCTCAGGATTGTGAATTCTATCCGGGAGTTCGACAGCTACTTCAAGTGCAAGATGGATTGCAACGGCAAACTTGGATTCACCTCAATACAGAAGTGCACGACAGCGATGAGGATGCTTGCATACGGAGCTCCCGGTGATTCACTCGATGACTATGGGCGCATGGCCGAGTCCACCACCATTGAATGTTTCTACAAGTTCCGTCGGACAGTGGTGGCAGTGTTTGGACCGCAATACTTGAGAACACCAATGCGGAAGACACTGCTCGGATCCTAGCACATAATGCAGCAAGAGGATTTCCTGGGATGCTTGGAAGCATCGACTCCATGCATTGGAAATGGAAGAACTGCCCATTTGCTTGGCAGGGGATGTACAAAGGCGCCAAAGGCGGTTGCAGTGTGGTACTTGAGGCGGTGGCCTGGATTTGGCACTCCTTCTTTGGTATGCCAGGAACTCACAATGACATCAACGTGCTGCAGTGCTCCCATGTCTTTGCCAAGCTTGTTGAAGGTCATTCTCCTCCGGTGAACTTCGAGGTCAATGGACGGCACTACAACAAGGGGTACTACCTAGCTGATGGCATCTATCCGAGATGGTCTACATTTGTGAAGACTATCTCAAACGCTGTGCCAGGAGGCAAGAAGTCCCACTTTGCCAAGGTGCAGGAGGCTTGCCGGAAGGATGTCGAGCGGGCATTTGGTGTGCTCCAATATCGATTTGCTGTTGTCCGGTACCCTGCTCAGACCTGGTCAAAAGATCAAACATGGGAGATCATGACTTGCTGTGTCATCTTGCACAACATGATCATCGAGAGCGAGCAAGAAGAGCCAGTGTTTGACACTGAACCATACTACAGGCAGGGTCCTCTAGCCGAAGTTGATCACCAGCTACCGGCAACCTGGACTGCCTACCTCAGTATGCGTCAGGAGATCCAAGACCCACAGGTGCATCATCAACTGCAGCAGGATCTGGTGGAGCACCTATGGAGGCTCAAGGGCGACGCCAGGCGCGACGTGTGATGAAATATGAGTTTTTATTTGCTGTACTATATAATTTGTGTTGAACTATTTGTTGTTGCACTATTTAGTTGAACTATTTGATTTTCTGTGATGAACTATGTGATAAAAAATTACATTGATAATTGAACGTCGAGCCACGACGAACCACGCCGAATATGGGCCTATTCTCGCCCATATGGGCCCTTTATTCGCCGAAAGTGGGCCGAAAACTGGGCCAATATCGACGCCTGGGGCGACCTGGAGGCGACGGCTGGATGCCCAACTGCCCCCAGCGCCGATTGTATCGTTGGCTCGCCCCCAGGGGCAATTTTTATACCTCCTGGGAGGGCCAACGGCTGGAGATGCTGATAAAAGGGGACGAGCATTGGGTTGTACTTTCGGCATGGAATCAGTCGCATGCAACCATAATTTTTAACAAAGATTCAAAGATGCCAACACTCGTTGGATTCTTCAAGGAGGCCAACAATGATACTAGTTATAGTTGCCATAGCCTAGTATGTTTCTTGGATCGCCCGCTGTGCCTATTTGTTAATATTTTTCAGTGGTGTTACAGTTCCCCTGCACAAAGAGTTGTATCTTCAATATTTGGGTTCCAAGTTTCACAATGTCGCCATGATTTCTTTTTGTCCTTTTTTTTGAGTCGGAAGGGTGGTCTTGCTGCCATGATTCACTGAGATCTAGCCCATGTCACACGAATTCAAAAAAAAGGATACAAACAAATAAAAAAATTCACTAATTTTGTTTCGTATGTAGTCCATTTTAAAATCTCTAAAATGTCTTATATTTTGGAAGGGGAGTATTAAAGAAGGAAAGAGTTCATTACATGAATACATGAGGGTAACTAGAAAATATAGCCCATGCAGGCAGACCGCAGCATGCACTGCGGCGGCTTCCATCTTACACATGGCAACTCGCGCCAGTATTTTAAGCCATGCGAGATGGAAAAGAATCTTATATGACCAGGTCGTACATGCACAAACGGGAGACCCAGCTATGCGACAGGTGGCAAACCGAATCTCAAAGCAGCCATCAATCCCTTTGCCAAATCTCAATTTCTAAAGCTCGGACTCGATGTCCATCTCCAGCCGCCGCTGGTGTGATCCACCTCGGCTGCTCGCCGCATCGTCACAGGTGCGCTCCTCGAAGACAGGTGCAACTCCCTACCTCGGCGCGCTCCATCACCTCCGGCAACGTCCAGGCTCGGCGGCGGCGCAACTCACGGCTCCGCCCCTGATGCTTGTCCCCGTCGGCGAGTAGAGGTGTGCGCAGAGGAGGTCTGATGGGCAGGTTTGTTATTTGTGTTCCTTACTCCGGTGACTCGTTGCCGCTGTCGGGTTGTGCCATATTCTGTGTCGCCGCCGGCAATGCTCTTATCGTTCGTGCGCTAGTAATGGTTGTTCGATTGCTCGGGGATCTCAACGTAATTCTCAGTCTGTTTGGGTGTTTTATGCCTCTGATAAACCTTCATAATAGATCTGGGTCCTTATCGACATGTTGCTCCATGATCTTGACCTTATGGTGTTTCTTAGTTTCCCTTGATTGCTACTCCTTCCGTTCTAAAACAAGTTTGGTGGCTTTAGTTCAGAGAGAGCAGAAAATAGTAAAATATTTATTTCATGCCCAACCAGGCACCACATATTATTTGGTCAGTAATTACAAGTTCCTCCAATTTCTCTATAATAGTCCAATATAATTAGATGCAACCCCGAACATGCTCGCGTCGCTCCCGTGGGGGGAGGGGGGCGGGGGCTCAAGCGAAAACCTAGCCGCCGCCTCCTTGTCGCGCGTCGCGCTGCTTTGGCCCCGGACAGGGCAGTGCTTCAGGCGGCGGCTGCATCTCGACAACGCGGGTAAGCCGGGGCATCGGTGTTGTTCCTCCCTTCCCTAGGCTAGGGGCGTGTAGGGTGGTGCTGAGGCCGGCGCCATCAATCTGGGGCTTGGCGCCCAGATCTAGCGGTGGAGGCGCCCTGACGTGCATGATGAGGTACCTGGGGTCCCCTCTCTCAGCCGGGGGAGCTGTGGTAGCAGCGGCGAGCTGCAGCTTTGGATGGTGGCGTGGCGGCGCCACGATGGTGGTGGTGCTCTGCTTGGCAGGCGGGCTGGGGGTGACTGGTGCTATCGCTCGCATCCCTGGTGGTGGTTGCCAGGAAGAACTGCGACGCGGTGGGCGTGGCATGGTCTCTGATCTGGCCGACTTGCTAGTGGTGACTACTGTGATGCGATTGCAACCCTTCCGGTTGCAGGGTTGGCATGCTTGAGCAGCTTCGGTGGGCGCTGGGTTCTTCGTTCTGGGTTGGGAGAAATCCCTTCTTCGAATGAGGCTGACAACAGCGACGCCCGCGGGCGCCGTTCCCTTCCTGAAAGCGTTGTTTTGGTCCAGTTCGGTATTCCTTCCTTGAGCTCGGGGAAACCCTCAGTCCGGCCTCCGGACCAAGCGGCGGTGGCGTTCCCTTCTTGAAGGGGTTGTCTTGTTGCTCGAGGAGACTCAACGGTGCGGCTTGAGTCATGGTCAGCTGCTGCTCTGGGCGTGGGCCACCTAGGCGCAATGTACGCCATCACTGGCGCTATCTCGACGACATGTTCCCTAAGAGTTCCTAGTCCCTGCCGTTCACTTGCCGACTCCCTCTTGGCACAATGGGTGGTGGTACGTTGGTTTGTGTTGGCCTTGGGCATTGGTCTTGTTGTAGAGGTCTCTGTGTTAGTTGTTGTGACACGGCTTGGTTGCTCTGAGGCTCGCCTCATCACCATTGGCATGAGGTTGGACTAGGGAAGCATGTATCATAGTAGGCAAAGTGGGTGTGTGTGGTGGGTGTGGCGGCTAATTCTTGTGATTAGCGTTGTATCTGGCTTTTATACGGTTTCTTCTTAAATGCGATGATACGCATGCTTGTGCGTATTCAAGAAAAAAATCCGGTTGAATTAGTCGGCAACAGAAAGGACGACATAGTCCTTGCCCTAGGGCGGTCACAGTCCGCGGTCTCTTCTGAGATTATCCTTGGTCGGTGTACATGAGATGACACGAGTGATACATCTCCAACATATCTATAATTTTTTCTTGTTCCATGCTATTATATTATCTGATTTGGATGTTTAATGCGCTTTACTAAGCACTTTTGTATTATTTTTGGGACTAACCTATTAACCGAAGGCCCAGTGCAAATTGCTGTTTTTTTTTGCCTATTTCAGTGTTTCGCAGAAAAGGAATATCAAACGAAGTCCAAATGGAATGAAATCTTCGGGAGAGGTATTTTTGGAACAAACATGATTCAGAGGACTTGGAGTGGACGTCAAGAAAGAAGCAAGGAGGCCACGAGGCAGGGAGGCGCGCCTGCCCCCTGGGTGCGCCCCCACCCTCGTGGGCCCCTCGCAGCTCCACCGACCTACTTCTTCCTCCTATATATACCCATGTACCCCGAAAACATCCAGGAGCACCACGAAACCCTATTTCCACCGCCGCAACCTTCTATACCCGTGAGATCCCATCTTGGGCCTTTTCCGGCGCTCCGCCGGAGGGGAATCGATCACAGAGGGCTTCTACATCAACACCATAGCCTCTCCGATGATGTGTGAGTAGTTTACCTCAGACCTTCGGGTCCATAGTTATTAGCTAGATGGCTTCTTCTCTCTCTTTGGATCTCAATACAAAGTTCTCCTCGATTCTCTTGGAGATCTATTCGATGTAATTCTTTTTGTGGTGTGTTTGTCGAGATCCGATGAATTGTGGGTTTATGATCAAGATTATATATAGACAATATTTGAATCTCCTCTGAATTCTTTTATGTATGATTTGTTATCTTTGCAAATCTCTTCGAATTATCAGTTTGGTTTGGCCTACTAGATTGATCTTTCTTGCAATGGGAGAAGTGCTTAGCTTTGGGTTCAATCTTGCGTTGCTCGATCCCAGTGACAGAAAGGGAAACGACTAATAACCCACAAGTATAGGGGATCGCAACAGTTTTCGAGGGTAGAGTATTCAACCCAAATTTATTGATTCGACACAAGGGGAGCCAAAGAATATTCTCAAGTATTAGCAGTTGAGTTGTCAATTCAACCACACCTGGATAACATAATATCTGCAGCAAAGTATTTAGTAGCAGAGTAGTATGGAAGTAGCGGTAACGGTGGCAAAGGTAACAGTAGCAGTTTTGTAGTAATTGTAACAGTAGCAATGGTAAAGTAACTAAGCAAGGATCAATATGTGGAAAGCTCGTAGGCATTGGATTGGTGATGGATAATTATGTCGGATGCGGTTCATCATGTAACAGTTATAACATAGGGTGATACAGAACTAGCTCCAATTCATCAATGTAATGTAGGCATGTATTCCGATTATAGTCATACATGCTTATGGAGAAGAACTTGCATGAAATCTTTTTTCCTACCCTCCCATGGCAGCAGGGTCCTATTGGAAACTAAGGGATATTAAGGCCTCCTTTTAATAGAGCACCGGACCAAAGCATTAACACTTAGTGAATACATGAACTCCTCAAACTACGGTCATCACCGGGAGTGGTCCCGATTGTTGTCACTTCGGGGTTGCCGGATCGTAACACATAGTAGGTGACTATTGACTTGCAAGATAGGATCAATAACTCACATATATTCATGAAAACATAATAGGTTCAGATCTGAAATCATGGCACTCGGGCCCTAGTGACAAGCATTAAGCATAGCAAAGTCATAGCAACATCAATCTCAGAACATAGTGGATACTAGGGATCAAATCCTAACAAAACTAACTCGATTACATGATAAATCTCATCCAACCCATCACCGTCCAGCAAGCCTACGATGGAATTACTCACCCACGGCGGTGAGCATCATGAAATTGGTGATGGAGGATGGTTGATGATGACGACGGCGACGGATTCCCCTCTCCGGAGCCCCGAACAGACTCCAGATCAGCCCTCCACAGAGAGTTTAGGGCTTGGCGGCGGCTCCGTATCGTAAAACGCGATGAATCCTTCTCTCTAATTTTTTTCTCCCCGAACGCGAATATATGGAGTTGGAGTTGAGGTCGGTGGAGCACCAGGGGGCCCACGAGGCAGGGGGCGCGCCCAGGGGGGCAGGTGTTGGAAATATGCCCTAGAGGCAATAATAAAATGGTTATTATTATATTTCCTTGTTCATGATAATTGTCTATTGTTCATGCTATAATTGTGTTATCCGGAAATCGTAATACATGTGTGAATTATACATAGACCACAACATGTCCCTAGTGAGCCTCTAGTTGACTAGCTCGTTGATCAATAGATGGTTACGGTTTCCTAACCATGGACATAGGATGTCATTGATAACGGGATCACATCATTAGGATAATGATGTGATGGACAAGACCCAATCCTAAGCATAAAACAAGATCGTGTAGTTCGTCTGCTAAAGATTTTCTAATGTCAAGTATCTTTTCCTCAGACCATGAGATTGTGCAACTCCCGGATACCGTAAGGGTACTTTGGGTGTGCCAAACGTCACAACGTAACTGGGTGGCTATAAAGGTACACTACAGGTATCCCCGAAAGTATCTGTTGGGTTGGCACGAATCGAGACAGGGATTTGTCACTCCGTATGACGGAGAGGTATCTCTGGGCCCACTCGGTAAGACATCATCGTAATGAGCTCAATGTGACTAAGGGGTTGATCACGGGATGATGTGTTACGGAACGAGTAAAGAGACTTGCCGTAACGAGATTGAACAAGGTATCGGTATACCGATGATCGAATCTCGGGCAACTGCTATACCGGTAGACAAAGGGAATCGTATACGGGATTGATTGAATCCTTGACATCGTGGTTCATCCGATGAGATCATCGTGGAACATGTGGAAGCTAACATGGGTATCCAGATCCCGCTGTTGGTTATTGGCCGGAGAGATGTCTCGGTCATGTCTGCATAGTTCCCGAACCCGTAGGGTCTACACACTTAAGGTTCGACGACGCTAGGGATATAAGGAATAGATGTACGTGGTTACCGAATGTTGTTCGGAGTCCCGGATGAGATCCCGGACGTCACGAGGAGTTCCGGAATGGTCCGGAGGTGAAGATTTATATATGGGAAGTCCAGTTTCAGTCACCGGAAAGGTTTCGGGGTTTATCGGTATTGTACCGGGACCATCGAAGGGGTTCCGGGGGTCCACCGGGAGGGTCCACCTTCCACGAAGGACCTAATGGGTTGTAGTTGGGTGGGAACTAGGCCCTTAGTGGGCTGGTGCGCCCCCCAAGGGCCCAAGGCGCCTAGGGTTGGAAACCCTAGGGGGCCGCTGCCCCCCCCCGGGGGGCGGGCGCCCCCCCCTTGTTGGAATCCCTAAGGGGCCGCTGCCCCCCTGAGGGGCCGCCGCCCCCCTCTTGATGGATCTAGGGGGCCGGCCCTGCTCCCCTTCCCCTATATATAGTGGGGGTTTTGGGGCTGCCAGAGATACGAGTCTCCCTCTCTCTTGGCGCAGCCCTAACCCTCTCCCTCCTCGTCTCTCGCAGTGCTTGGCGAAGCCCTGCTGGAGTGTCACGCTCCTCCACCACCACCACGCCGTCGTGCTGCTGCTGGACGGAGTCTTCCCCAACCTCTCCCTCTCCCTTGTTGGATCAAGGCGCGGGAGACGTCACCGGGCTGCACGTGTGTTGAACGCGGAGGCACCATTGTTCGGTGCTTAGATCGGATTCGGCCACGATCTGAAATGCTTCGTGTACGACTCCACCGACCGCGTTCTTGCAACGCTTCCGCATCACGATCTTCAAAGTTATGAAGATGCACTCCCCTCTCGTTGCTAGTAAACTCCATAGATTGATCTTGGTGATGCATAGAATTTTTTTAATTTCTGCAATGATCCCCAACAGCAGGCGTGCCCACCACCCTCGTGAACAGGGTGTGGGCCCCCTGGTCTTGATTCTTTCGCCAGTATTTTTTATTATTTCCAAAAATATTCTCCGTGAAGTTTCAGGTCATTCCGAGAACTTTTATTTCTGCACAAAAATAACACCATGGCAAATTTGCTGAAAACAGCGTCAGTCCGGGTTAGTTCTATTAAAATCATGCAAGTTAGAGTCCAAAACAAGGGCAAAAGTGTTTGGAAAAGTAGATACGATGGAGACGTATCAACTCCCCCAAGCTTAAACCTTTGCTTGTCCTCAAGCAATTCAGTTGACAAACTGAAAGTGATAAAGAAAAACTTTTACAAACTCTGTTTGCTCTTGTTGTTGTAAATATGTAAAGCCAACATTCAAGTTTTCAGCAAAGATTATGAACTAACCACTTTCACAATAACATTTAGGTCTCATGTTTACTCATATCAATGGCATAATCAACTAGCTAGCAATAATAATAAATCTCGGATGACAACACTTTCTCAAAACAATCATAATATGATATAACAAGATGGTATCTCGCTAGCCCTTTCTGAGACCGCAAAACATAAATGCAGAGCACCTCTGAAGATCAAGGACTGACTAGAGATTGTAATTCATGGTAAAAGAGATCCGGTCATAGTCATACCCAATATAAATTAATAGTAGTGGATGCAAATGACAGCGGTGCTCTCTAACAGGAGCTTTTTAATAAGAGGGTGATGACTCAACATAAAAAGTAAATAGATAGGCCCTTCGCAGAGGGAAGCAGGGATTTGTAGAGGTGCCAGAGCTCGATTTTTGAAATAGAGATAAATAATATTTTGAGCAGCATACTTTCTTTGTCAACATAACAACCGAGAGATCTCGATATCTTCCATGCTACACACATTATAGGAGGTTCCCAAACAGAATGGTAAAGTTTATACTCCCCCACACCACCAACAAACATCAATCCATGGCTTGCTCGAAACAACGAGTGCCTCCAACTAGCAACAGCCCTGGGGGAGTTTTGTTTGCAATTATTTCGATTTGATTTGCTTAGAGCATGGGACTGGGCATCCCGGTTACCAGCCATGTTCTCGTGAATGAGCGGAGTCCACTCATCTTAAGAATAACCCACATAGCATGGAAGATACAGACAGCCCTAGTTGATACATGAGTTATTCGAGCATACAAAACAGAATTTCATTTGAAGTTTTAGAGTTTGGCACATACAAATTTACTTGGAAAGGCAGATAAATATCGCATATAGGAAGGTATGGTGGACTCATATGGAATAACTTTGGGGTTTAAGGATTGGATGCACAAGCAGTATTCCCGCTTAGTACAAGTAAAGGCTAGAAAGAGACGGGGAAGCGACCAACTAGAGAGCGACAACAGTCATGAACATGCATTAAAATTAATTTACACCGAATGCAAGCATGAGTAGGATATAATCCACCATGAACATAAATATCGTAGAGGCTATGTTGACTTTGTTTCAACTACATGCGTGAACATGTGCCAAGTCAAGCCACTCGAATCATTCAAAGGAGGATACCACCCTACTATACCACATCACAACCATTTTAATAGCATGTTGGCACGCAAGGTAAACCATTATAAACTCCTAGCTAATTAAGCATGGCATAAGCAACTATAATCTCTAATTGTCATTGCAAACAAGTTTATTCATAATAGGCTGAATCAAGAACGATGAACTAATCATATTTACAAAAACAAGAGAGGTCGAGATCATACCAGCTTCTCTCATCTCAATCAGTCCAGCTTATATCGTCATTATTGCCTTTCACTTGCACGACCGAACGGTGTGGATAATAATAATAGTGCACGTGCATTGGACTAAGCTGGAATCTGCAAGCATTCAATAAACAAGAGAAGACAAGGCAATATGGGTTCTTGGTTAAATCAACAATAATGCATATAAGAGCCACTTCAACAATTTCATCATGGTCTTCTCCTATCAACCCCCAAGGAAAAGAAAAGAAATAAAACTATTTACACGGGAAAGCTCCCAACAAGCAAAAGAAGAACGACAAATCTTTTTGGGTTTTCTTTTAATTACTACTACTACAAGCATAGAAAGCAAACTAGCTAAAAAGCTATAACTAATTTTTTTGGTTTTTCTTAAGGTTTTTCAAACACACAAGAAGAAAGCATAAAAAGGAAAATAAACTAGCATGGATAGTACAATGAAAAAGTATCAGCACCGACAACTGGAACGAGTGTGTGAACATGAATGTGATGTCGGTGAGAAACACGTACTCCCCCAAGCTTAGGCTTTTGGCCTAAGTTTGGTTATGCCCAAGGATCAAAGCTGCTCTCTCCGGTGTACTGAGGAGGATCCTCAAGGTGCCACTGGTTAGCGATCTCCTCCGGATTCCACTAATAAACAGACTGGCGGTGAGGATCAAGGGGTGGCTCCGGCTCAGCCTCTGGAGCGGGTGTCGCGCTCAAGTAAGCATGAATTTCCTCCGGCCAAATGAGGTACTTGCCTGAAAATATGTTGAACAAAGAAGGCGCAGGCAAGGTAATAGTCTCAGGGCGATTTTTATCGAATAACAGTCTGTAGTTAAGCATATTTTTCTTATTTTTAACAATAAAATCATGTGCTACCATACTCTTATAGTCTAGAAAAACAGAAGGCAGTAATTTTTCTTCTTTCTCATAATGCCTAATAGGTATGTTAAAGTGTGCAGCGTGGCGCGAAGCGAAGATACCTCCCAAGATGGGGCCCTACGTACGGTTCAGATTTAATCGCTTAGCAATAATAGTGCCTAGACTAAAAGTGTTATCACGAAAGAAAGCATGGCAGAAAATAACAATATCAGGGGCACTAAGGTTTCCACAGTTTCCGCGACCAGTTAAGCATCTACTAGAAAATATCGCAAAGTAACGTAGAACAGGAAAGTGTATGCTAGTGATTCGTGCATCGGAAACTTTCCTCGTTTCCCCTACAGCAATCATATCAATAAATCCTTCCACATCATTACGATGTGGTTCCTCTATGCTGCCCTCAAAGGGTATTTTGCAAACCCGACAAAATTCTCTAAGTGGCATCTCCTTAACCTCATCATATAGATGAAACTCCACCATTAGTGGTGATTTCTTAGCATGAAAATGAAAATTTTGCACAAAAATATTAGTGAGTAGGAGATATTGTTCGCGCTGGTCGCGGATGAAGTCGGTGAGGCCTGCATTCTCAGCCAAGTGGTAAAAATCTTCATAAATTCCCGCAGCCTTCAAGAATGCATCACAAGTCCATTCCCATGGTCGCAGTACGAGGGATATTATACTTAGGCCTCTTATCCTCTTCACTTTGCCTATCCTTCGAGCTTCGGCTCGAAGAGCCTCGCAAAAACCTCTTCATCATTCTCTAAAAATTTCTGAAATTTTTAGTAACTCGAAATAAAAGTGAACCAAACTCAACAAGTTGATAGCAACTACTCCCACAAGTGCCTAGAGACTATATCATGCATTAGAACTACTTGGGACCAAATAAATTTGACATGCAAGCTCAAGAACAGGGTCACCTAAGCAGCAAAAATTTGCAATGAATAAAGCACTAGAACAAAAACTAATTGGACCATTGCAGGAGTCACATACCGAAGAACAATCCCCCAAAGAAGTTTTGTGAATGGAGCTTTGAGCAAGGAGATCGAAAATCGCAGCAAAATGAGCTAGAACTCGTGCTTGAGCTGGTTGGTGATTTTTTTGGGAGGAAGAAGGAGTGTATGGGTGCTGGAATAAGTGGAGGGGGGCCACCAGGGGCCCATGAGGCAGGTGGGCGCGCCCTGGACCCTCGTGGCCAGGTGCTTGCTCCCCCTGATGTGTTCTCAGTGCCAGATATTCTCAAATATTCTAGAAAAAAATCATATTTCATTTTTTGGGCATTTGGAGAACTTTTATTTTTGGGGTATTTTTTATTGCATGGATAACTCAGAAAACAGACGGAAAATACTAATTTTTCTTTATTTAATCTAAATTACAGAAAGTAAACAGAGGGTACAGAAATTTGTGCTTTCTAACTTCATCCATCTCATGCTCATCAAAAGGAATCCACTAACAAGGTTGATCAAGTCTTGTTAACAAACTCTTTCCGAATAACATGAAACCGGAGAAATTTCGAATAACACTAGGTTACCTCAACGGGGATATGCACGTCCCCAACAATAAGAATATCATATTTCTTCTTGACAATAGGAAGAGGAAATTCAAAAGCTCCAATAGTGATAGTTGGAATTTTTCCAATAGAATCTATACTGTGGACTTGAGGTTGTTTCCTCGGAAAATGTACCGTATGCTCATTGCCATTAACATGAAAAGTGACATTGCCTTTGTTGCAATCAATAACAGCCCATGCAGTATTCAAAAAGGGTCTCCCAAGAATAATCGACATACTATCGTCCTCGAGAATATCAAGAATAACAAAGTCCGTTAAGATAGTAACGTTTGCAACCACAACAGGCACATCCTCACAAATACTGACAGGTATAGCAGTTGATTTATCGGCCATTTGCAGAGATATTTCAGTAGGTGTCAACTTATTCAAATCAAGTCTACAATATAAAGAGAGAGGCATAACACTAACACCGGCTCCAAGATCACATAAGGCAGTTCTAACATAGTTTCTTTTAATGGAGCATGGTATACTTGGTACTCCTGGATCTCCTAGTTTCTTAGGTATTCCACCTCTAAAAGTATAATTAGCAAGCATGGTGGAAATTTCAGCTTCCGGTATCTTTCTTTTATTTGTAACAATTTCTTTCATATACTTAGCATAAGGATTCATTTTAAGCATATCAGTTAAACGCATACGCAAAAAGATAGGTCTAATCATTTCAACAAAGCGCTCAAAATCCTCATCATCCTTTCTCTTGGATGGTTTGGGAGGAAACGACATTGGTTTCTGAACCCATGGTTCTCTTTCTTTACCGTGCTTCCTAGCAACAAAGTCTCTCTTATCATAACGTTGATTCTTTGATTGTGGGTTATCAAGATCAACAGCAGGTTCAATCTCTACATCATTATCATTGCTAGGTTGAGCATCAACATGAACATCATCATTAACATTATCACTAGGTTCATGTTCATTACCAGATTGTCTTTCAGCATCAGAGATAGAAATATCATTGGGATTCTCATGTGTGTCTACAACGGGTTCATTAGAAGCATGCAAAGTCCTATCATTTTTCTTTTTCTTCCTTTTAGAAGGACTAGGTGCATCAACATTAGTTCTCTGAGAATGTTGCTCAATTCTCTTAGGGTGGCCCTCAGGATACAAAGGTTCCTGAGTCCTTTTGCCCGTTCTAGTCGCAACTCTAACAGCATTATCGTTTCCCTTATTATTTAATTCATTGAGCAAATCATTTTTAGCCTTAAGTACTTGTTCTACTTGAGTGGTAACCATAGAAGCATGTTTACTAATGAGTTTAAGTTCACCTTTAACTCTAGACATATAATCACTCAAGTGTTCAATCATATAAGCATTGCACTTTAATTCTCTACCAAAATAAGCGTTGAAGTTTTCTTGCTTAACCATAAAATTGTCAAACTCATGTAAGCATTGGCTAGCAAACTTAGTAGGCGGGATTTCAGCTTTATCAAATCTATAGAGAGAATTTACCTTTACTACCTGTGTCGGGTT
This sequence comes from Triticum aestivum, assembly GCF_018294505.1. NCBI lineage: Eukaryota > Viridiplantae > Streptophyta > Magnoliopsida > Poales > Poaceae > Triticum > Triticum aestivum. The sequence continues at coordinate 547,608,631 of NC_057808.1, forward strand.
ATCAAGACCATGTATTTCTTCAACAGGCGGCAAATTAAGACCATGTATTTCTTCCATAGGAGGTAAATTCTTAACATTTCCAGCTTTAATACCTTTTTCTTTCATAGATTTATTTGCCTCTTGCATATCTTCAGGACTGAGAAATAGAATACCCCTTTTCTTCGGAGTTGGCTTAGGAGTTGGTTCAGGAAGTGTCCAATTGTTTTCATTAGTCAACATATTATTCAATAACAATTCAGCTTGATCAACTGTTCTTTCCCTGAAAATACAACCAGCACAACTATCCAGGTGGTCTCTGGAAGCATCGGTTAGTCCATTATAAAAGATATCAAGTATTTCATTTTTCTTGAGAGGATGATCAGGCAAAGCATTAAGTAATTGGAGAAGCCTCCCCTAAGCTTGTGGAAGACTCTCTTCTTCAATTTGCACACAATTATATATTTCCCTTAAAGCAGCTCGTTTCTTATGAGCGGGGAAATATTTAGCAGAGAAGTAATAAACCATATCCTGGGGACTAAGCACACAACCAGGATGAAGAGAATTAAACAATGTTTTAGCATCACCCTTTAATGAGAATGGAAATAACTTAAGGATATAATAGTAGCAAGTTTTCTCATCATTAGTGAATAGGGTGGCTATATCATTTAACTTAGTAAGATGTGCCACAACAGTTTGAGATTCATAGCCATAAAAAGGATCAGATTCAACCAAAGTAATTATCTCAGGATCAACAGAGAAATCATAATCCTTATCAGAAATACAGATAGGTGAAGTAGCAAAAGCAGGGTCATATTTCATTCTAGCATTCAGAGACTTTTCTTTCATCTTAGCTAATAATTTCTTAAGATCAGATCTATCGTTGCAATCAAGAAAATCTCTAGCAGTTTCTTCATCCATAACATAACCCTCAGGCACAACAGGCAATTCATATCTAGGGGGAGAATCTTCATCATCACTTTCATCAATATTATCAGTTTCAATAATTTCATTCTGTCTAGCCCTAGCAAGTTGTTCATCAAGAAATTCACCTAGTGGCACAGTATTATCAAGCATAGAAGTAGTTTCATCATAAGCATCATGCATAGCAGAAGTGGCATCATCAATAACATGCGACATATCAGAATTAATAGCAGAAGCAGGTTTAGGTATCGCAAGTTTACTCAAAACAGAAGGAGAATCAAGTGCAGAGCTAGATGGCAGTTCCTTACCTCCCCTCGTAGTTGAGGGATAAATCTTGGTTTTATCGTCTTTCAAGTTCCTCATAGTGACCAGCAGATATAAATCCCAAGTGACTCAAAGAATAGAGCTATGCTCCCCGGCAATGGCGCCATAAAATAGTCTTGATAACCCACAAGTGTAGGGGATCGCAACAGTTTTTGAGGGTAGAGTATTCAACCCAAATTTACTGATTCGACACAACGGGAGCCAAAGAATATTCTCATGTATTATCAGTTGAGTTGTCAATTCAACCACACCTGGATAACTTAATATCTGCAGCAAAGTATTTAGTAGCAGAGTAGTATGGAAGTAGCGGTAACGGTGGCAAAGGTAACAGTAGCAGTTTTGTAGTAATTGTAACAGTGGCAACAGTAAAGTAACTAAGCAAGGATCAATATGTGGAAAGCTCGTAGGCATTGGATAGGTGATGGATAATGATGTCGGATGCTGTTCATCATGTAACAGTTATAAAATAGGGTGACAGAGAACTAGCTCCAATTCATCAATGTAATGTAGGCATGTATTCCGAATATAGTCATACGTGCTTATGGAAAAGAACTTGCATGACATCTTTTGTCCTACCCTCCCGTGGCAGCGGGGTCCTATTGGAAACTAAGGGATATTAAGGCCTCCTTTTAATAGAGTACCGGACCAACGCATTAACACTTAGTGAATACATGAACTCCTCAAACTACGTTCATCACCGGGAGTGGTCCCGATTGTTGTCACTTCGGGGTTGCCGGATCATAACACATAGTAGGTGACTATTGACTTGCAAGATAGGATCAAGAACTCACATATATTCATGAAAACATAATAGGTTCAGATCTGAAATCATGGCACTCGGGCCCTAGTGACAAGCATTAAGCATAGCAAAATCATAGCAACATCAATCTCAGAACATAGTGGATACTAGGGATCAAACCCTAACAAAACTAACTCGATTACATGATAAATCTCATCCAACCCATCACCGTCCAGCAAGCCTGTGATGGAATTGCTCACGCACGGCGGTGAGCATCATGAAATTGGTGATGGAGGATGGTTGATGATAACAACGGCGACGGATTCCCCTCTCCGGAGCCCCGAACGGACTCTAGATCAGCCCTCTCGAGAGAGTTTAGGGCTTGGCGGCGGCTCCGTATCGTAAAACGCGATGAATCCTTCTCTCTGATTTTTTTCTCCCCGAACGCGAATATATGGAGTTGGAGTTGAGGTCGGTGGAGCAACAGGTGGGCCACGAGGCAGAGGGCGCGCCCAGGGGGGCAGGCGCGCCCCCACCCTCGTGGACAGGGTGTGGGCCCCCTGGTCTTGATTCTTTCGCCAATATTTTTTATTATTTCCAAAAATATTCTCCGTGAAGTTTTAGGTCATTCCAAGAACTTTTATTTCTGCACAAAAATAACACCATGGCAATTCTGCTGAAAACAACGTCAGTCCGGGTTAGTTCTATTCAAATCATGCAAGTTAGAGTCCAAAATAAGGGCAAAAGTGTTTGGAAAAGTAGATACGATGGAGACGTATCAACGACACGTATTTTACTGTTGCCATCGAGGATAAAAAGATGGGGTTTATATCATATTTCTTGAGTTTATCCCTCTGCATCATGTCATCTTGCTTAATGTGTTACTCTGTTCTTATGAACTTAATACTCTAGATGCATGCTGGATAGCGGTCGATGTGTGGAGTAATAGTAGTAGATGCAGAGTCGTTTCGGTCTACTTGTCGCGGACGTGATGCCTATATACATGATCATGCCTAGATATTCTCATAATTATGCACTTTTCTATCAATTGCTCGACAGTAATTTGTTCACCCACCGTAATACTTATGCTATCTTGAGGGAACCCACTAGTGAAAGCTATGGCCCCCGGGTATATTTTCCATCATATAAGTTTCCAATCTACTTTTATTTTGCAATCTTTACTTTCAGTTTGTATCATAAAAATACCAAAAATATTTATCTTATTATCTCTATCAGATCTCACTTTTGCAAGTGGCCGTGAAGGGATTGACAACCCCTTTATCACGTTGGTTGCAAGGTTCTTATTTGTTTGTGCAGGTATAAGGCGACTTGTGTGTAACCTCCTACTGGATTGATACCTTGGTTCTCAAAAACTGAGGGAAATACTTACGCTACTTTGCTGCATCACCCTTTCCTCTTCAAGGGAAAAACGAACGCAAGCTCAAGAGGTAGCAAGAAGGATTTCTGGCGCCGTTGCCGGGGAGGCTTACGCCAAGTCAAGTCAAGATTTGATCTTCCAGCATCTAGCCATCTCTGGCGCAGCTACCAAGTCAAGTCAAGACATACCAAGTACCCATCACAACTCTTATCCCTCGAATTACATATTTGCCATTTGCCTCTCGTTTTCCTATCCCCCACTTCACCCTTGCCGTTTTATTCGCCCTCATTTCCGCTTGCCTTTTTCTGTTCTCCTCTTTTTCGCTCGCTTCTTGTGTGCTTGTGTGTTGGATCGTTTGTCACGATGGCTCAAAACAATACTAAATTGTGTGACTTTTCTACTACCAACAATAATGATTTTCTTAGCACTCCGATTGCTCCTCTTACCGATGCTGAATCTTGTGAAATTAATGCTACTTTGTTGAATCTTGTCATGAAAGATCAATTCACCGGCCTTCCTAGTGAAGATGCCGCTACCCATCTAAAGAACTTTGTTGATTTGTGTGATATGCAAAAGAAGAAAGATGTGGATAATGATATTGTTAAATTGAAACTATTTCCGTTTTCGCTTAGAGATCGTGCTAAAACTTGGTTATCGTCTTTGCCTAAAAATAGTATTGATTCTTGGAATAGGTGCAAAGATGATTTTATCTCTAAGTATTTTCCTCCCGCTAAGATCATCTCTCTTAGAAACGATATTATGAATTTTAAGCAACTTGATCATGAGCATGTTGCACAATCTTGGGAGAGGATGAAATTAAGGATACGTAATTGCCCTACACATGGATTGAATTTATGGATGCTTATACAAAAATTTTATGCCGGATTGAATTTTGCTTCTAGAAATCTTTTAGATTCGGCCGCGGGAGGCACTTTTATGGAAATCACTTTAGGAGAAGCTACTAAACTCCTATACAATATTATGGTTAATTATTCTCAATGGCACACCGAAAGATCTACTAGTAAAAAGGTTCATGCGATAGAAGAAATTAATGTTTTGAGTGGAAAGATGGATGAACTTATGAAGTTGTTTGCTAATAAGAGTGCTCCTATTGATCCTAATGATATGCCTTTGTCTACTTTGATTGAGAATAATAATGAATCTATGGATGTTAATTTTGTTGGTAGGAACAATTTTGGTAACAACGCTTATAGAGGAAACTTTAATCCTAGGTCATATCCTAGTAATTCCTCTAATAATTATGGTAATTTCTACAACAACTCTTACGGAAATTTTAATAAGATGCCCTCTGATTTTGAGACTAGTGTTAAGGAATTTATGATTTCGCAAAAGAATTTCAATGCATTGCTTGAAGAAAAATTGCCTAAGATTGATGAGTTGGCTAGGAACGTGGATAGAATTTCTCTTGATGTTGATTCTTTGAAACTTAGACCTAATCCTCCTAAGCATGATATCAATGAGTCTCTCAAAGCCATGAGAATTTCCATTGATGAGTGCAAAGGAAGAACCGCTAGGATGCGTGCTAAGAAAGATTGCTTTGTAATAGCGTGTTCCTCTAGTTTTCAAGGTAATAGGGATGAAGATCTAAAAGTGATTAATGTGTCCCTATTAAATCTTTGTTTTACAATATGAATCTTGATAATGATGGGACTGGAGATGAGTCAACTTTAGTTAAAAAGCGTCCCAATGATTCGGAGTTTTTAGATCTTGATGCAAAAATTGGTAAAAGTGGGATTGAAGAGGTCAAAACTTTACATAGTAATGTACCCACTATTTTGGATTTCAAGGAATTTAATTATGATAATTGTTATTTAATAGATTGTATTTCCTTGTTGCAATCCGTGTTAAATTCTCCTCATGCTTATAGTCAGAATAAAGCTTTTATCAAACATATCGTTGATGCTTTAATGCAATCTTATGAAGAAAAGCTTGAATTGGAAGTTTCTATCCCTAGAAAACTTTATGATGAGTGGGAACCTACTATTAAAATTAAAATTAAAGATCATGAGTGCTATGCTTTTTGTGATTTGGGTGCTAGTGTTTCCACGATTCCAAAAACTTTGTGTGATGTGTTAGGTTTCCGTGAATTTGATGATTGTTCTTTAAACTTGCACCTTGTGGATTCCACCATTAAGAAACCTATAGAAAGAATTAATGATGTTCTTATTGTTGCAAATAGGAATTATGTACCCGTAGATTTCATTGTTCTTGATATAGATTGCAATCCTACATGTCCTATTATTCTTGGTAGACCTTTCCTTAGAATGATCGGTGCAATTATTGATATGAAAGAAGGAAATATTAGATTCCAATTTCCGTTAAGGAAAGGCATGGAACAATTTCCTAGAAATAAAATAAAATTATCTTATGAATCTATTATGAGAGCCACTTATGGATTGCATACCAAAGATGATAATACCTAGATCTATCCTTGCCTTTATGCCTAGCTAGGGGCGTTAAACGATAGCGCTTGTTGGGAGGCAACCCAATTTTATTATTGTTTCTTGATTTTTGGTTCTGTTTAGTAATAGATAATTCATCTAGCCTCTGTTTAGATGTGGTTTTGTGTTTTAATTAGTGTTTGAGCCAAGTAGAACCTTTGGGAAGACTTGGGTGAAGTTTTTATGATCTTGCTGTAAAAAACAGAAACTTTAGCGCTCACGAGATTAGCTACAACTTTTTACTGGAGAGTGATATTTAGTTGATTCTTTTTGAAGATGATTAATAGACAAATTCCTCACGTCCAAAAATTTATTTTAGAATTTTTGGAGTTCCAGAAGTATACGTTTGATCTAGATTACTACAGACTGTTCTGTTTTTGACAGATTCTGTTTTTCGTGTGTTGTTTGCTTATTTTGATGAATCTATGGCTAGTATCGGAGGGTATGAACCATAGAGAAGTTGGAATACAGTAGGTTTAACATCAATATAAATAAAGAATGCGTTCATTACAGTACTTATGGTGGTGATTTGTTTTCTTATACTAACGGAGCTCATAAGATTTTCTGTTGAGTTTTGTGTTGTGAAGTTTTCAAGTTTTGGGTAAAGATTTGATGGATTATGGAATAAGGAGTGCCAAGAGCCTAAGCTTGGGGATGCCCAAGGCACCCCATGGTAAAATTCAAGGACAACCAAAAGCCTAAGCTTGGGGATGCCCCGGAAGGCATCCCCTCTTTCGTCTTCGTCTATCGGTAACTTTACTTGAGGCTATATTTTTATTCACCACATGATATGTGTTTTGCTTGGAGCGTCTTGTATGATTTGAGTCTTTGCTTTTTAGTTTACCATAATCATCCTTGCTGTACACACCTTTTGGGAGGGACGCACATGAATCGGAATTTATTAGAATACTCTATGTGCTTCACTTATATCTTTTGAGCTAGAAAATTTTGCTCTAGTGCTTCACTTATATCTTTTAGAGCACGGTGGTGGTTTTATTTTATAGAAATTATTGATCTCTCATGCTTCACTTATATTATTTTGAGAGTATTTTAGAACAAAATTGTAGTTTGCTTTGGCTATAAAATTAGTCCTAATATGATGAACATCCAAGATGGGTATAATAAAAACTATCATATAAAGTGCATTGAATACTATGAGAAGTTTGATACTTGATAATTGTTTTGAGATATGAGGATGGTGATGTTAGAGTCATGCGACTTGAGTAGTTGTGAATTTGAGAATGTTCTAAAGTTTGTGATTCCCGTAGCATGCACGTATGGTGAACCGTTATGTGATGAAGTTGGAGCATGATTTACTTATTGATTGTCTTCCTTATGTGTGGAGGTCGGGATCGCGCGATGGTTAACTCCTACCAACCCTTCCCCTAGGAGCATGCGTGTAGTACTTTGTTTTGATGACTTTTAGATTTTTGCAATAAGTATATGAGTTCTTTATGACTAATGTTGAGTCCATGGGTTATACGCACTCTCACCCTTCCACCATTGCTAGCTTCTCTTGTGCCGCGCAACTTTCACCGGTATCATACACCCACCATATACCTTCCTCAAAACAGCCACCATACCTACCTATTATGGCATTTCCATAGCCATTCCGAGATATATTGCCATGCAACTTACGACCGTTCCGTTTATTATGACACGCTTCATCATTGTCATATTGCTTTGCATGATCATGTAGTGGACATCGTATTTGTGGCAAAGCCACCATACATAATTCTTTCGTACATGTCACTCTTGATTCATTGCATATCCCGGTACACCGCCGGAGGCATTCACATAGAGTCATATTTTGTTCTAAGTATCGAGTTGTAATTCTTGAGTTGTAAGTAAATAAAAGTGTGATGATCTTCATTATTAGAGCATTGTCCCAGTGAGGAAAGGATGATGGAGACTATGATTCTCCCACAAGTCAGGATGAGACTCCGGACGAAAAAAAGAAAAAAAAGAGGCCATAAAAAAAGAGAAAAGGCCCAAACAAAAAAATGAGAGAAAAAGAGAGAAGGGACAATGTTACTATCCTTTTACCACACTTGTGCTTCAAAGTAGCACCATGATCTTCATGATAGAGAGTCTCTTATTTTGTCACTTTCATATACTAGTGGGAATTTTACATTATAGAACTTGGCTTGTATATTCCAATGATGGGCTTCCTCAAAATGCCCTAGGTCTTCGTGAGCAAGCAAGTTGGATGCACACCCACTTAGTTTCTTTTGTTGAGCATTCATACACTTATAGCTCTAGTGCATCCGTTGCATGCCAATCCCTACTCACTCACATTGATATCTATTGATAGGCATCTCCATAGCCCGTTGATACGCCAGTTGATGGGAGACTATCTTCTCCTTTTTGTCTTCTCCGCAACCACAATTCTATTCCACATATAGTGCTATGTCCATGGCTCACGCTCATGTATTGCGTGAAGATTGAAAAAGTTTGAGAATACTAAAGTATGAAACAATTGCTTGGCTGAAAATGGGATTGTGCATGATTTAAATATTTCGTGTGATGAAGATAGAGCATAGCCAGACTATATAATTTTGTAGGGATAACTTTCTTTGGCCATGTTATTTTGAGAAGACATAATTGCTTTGTTACTATGCTTGAAGTATTATTGTTTTTATGTCAATATTAAACTTTTGTCTTGAATCTTTCGGATCTGAACATTCATGCCACAATAAAGGAAATTACATTGAGAAATATGCTAGGTAGCATTCCACATCAAAAAAATCTGTTTTTATCATTTACCTCGAGGACGAGCAGGAATTAAGCTTGGGGATGCTTGATACGTCTCCAACGTATCTATAATTTTTTATTGTTCCATGCTATTATATTATTTGTTTTGGATGTTTAATGGGCTTTACTAAGCACTTTTATACTCCCTCCGTTCCTTGATATAGGGTGTATAGTTTTCTAGCACGAATATTAACGCACAGGCTGGGAGAGGAGATTTCGTTGGTTTTGGACGTAAAAGCCCCTAGTGCAAACACGTGAGACTAGAGAGAAAAATAGGAAAATCATGATCCTCTCTATCCCAGGCAGTTTACTTCCTTATTTAGAATAACAAAATCCCACAATATCCTCTCTGACTTTATTCTCCCCTGATCGCTACCTCTCCCTCGTGCCCGCGCATTTTCCCGCGAGCGACATGGCGCGCGCAGCTTCTTTACTCTCTCCCGCGCTGCATAAAGGCAAAAGCCTCGGCCAAATTCAAAATTTCTGAAGAGTCTGTTCATGGAAAAATTTCAGCACTGGAGGGAATGACAATGGCGCCACTATGTGAAAATTTTCGTTTTCAAATTGAAGAAGATGGGGCTATAAATCCTCCCCTCCCCACCTCGCCATCTCATCATTCTCTCTCCCGATCGCCTTCCCTATCCCCCACTCGCCATCTCTCTCTCCTGCTCGTCATCTCCAATGGCTGCTCGCCGCTACGAGTGGATCAACTGGGATGGCCTTGGCAACGAGGCGGAGGAGGATGCGGCCGATTTGAACTACGACTATGAGTGGGTCGTACCTGACCAAGGTATGTCCAGTTTGGTTCATTCATTCTTGCATACGTTCTGTCCATCCCTAGCTGATTGTGTTGTGGTGTCATCAAAGATGAAGACGTGGCAGAGAGTTCCCACCGGCGTCGGGGAGGAAGGCTTGGCCTGGCAGGTAGAGTAAGGGGTCGGGACGTGGTACTTGGACGAGGAAATGCTGGTCGATCAGGACTTGGACGAGGAGGCGCTGGCGGATCAGGACTTGGTCAGCGTGTACGTTCAGTCGTGAACCAAGCAATGGTGGGGGGAAATGGTGAGGGAGGCGGCAGGGAGGACAACGGGCATGCACGCGGCAGCGGCGACCATGCACGCGGTGGACGCCGGCTTGGACTTGCGGGGTGAAGGCGTGGCCCTAATCCGGTGACAAGGTGGCCTGTTGATCGTCCAACTGTAGGTACGTAATCTGAAATTGGTGTGGCAGTTTTTTTAGTTCATGGTGTAGTAGTTCTGATTAGATGTAGCCCTAGGTGTCGTTCATGTCCATAACTGATTAGATGCAGCAGTTATACTCCTGATGGCTCCTGATTAGATGCAGAGTAGTTATGTTCTGATTAGATGCAGCAGTACGATGGTGTAGATTATGACCATAACTGATTAGATCATGTGTAGTTCGTCATGTGTAGGACTAGGAGAGTAGTAATCTTAGCGTCTACTCATTGGTAGTGGGATGATGTGTAGTTAGTCATGTGTACGACTAGGAGACTAGTAATCTTAGTCCAACTCAAGGTAGTCCATAATCTGAACATTGCATTAGTTAACCATGCTAGTAGGATCAGTACAAGCAGAACATGTGTAGATGCATATCAGCTGTACATGTAGATCATGTGTACATGCAGATCACATATTCATCTTTATATTCTCAGTGTTGCATATGCCAAATTTGTAAGCATAATTCTGATTGCAGAAGCACAAGAGAATGGTGGAGTTGGTGATTCTGAGGAGCATGTAGAACAAGAATAAGAGGCAGATAACAATGTGGAAGGCGATGGGAATGGAGGAGCCTCAGGTAAACTATAACCAAGATTCTTTAACCATGAATTTAATCTGTACATGCATAATCACATTGTTTAATCATCAATTTAATCTGCAGATGCCAACGGTACATTGACTAGGAAAAGAAGGTGGTATCAACTCCATGAGAAGCATACTGTATATGCTATGGTTCTAGAGAGGACCAAAGCTGGGGTATTGAGTCCAGGAGTGTCCAAAGAAGTGTTTGAACTAACGGGTATACCTCAGCGGACGGTGCAAAACTGGTGGAAGAAATGTAAGGAAGCTGGTGGAATACACGCACTGGAAAACAAACGGGCAAAAAACTGTGGCCGCAAGAGGATAGAATTCGATCCGGAGGCTATCAAACAAGTGGATTTGAGGAAAAGAACAACTCTTAAAGATTTGGCAAATGAGTTGCACATGGCGAAGACGACACTATGGCGTCGTTTGAAGGAGGGCCTGTTGAGGCGTCACACAAATGCCATCAAATCGACATTGACGGATGAAAACAAGGTAGGACGGGTAAGGTTTTGCTTGTCAATGTTTGATGAGCATACTCTTCCTCAGGATCCCAAATTCAAAGAGATGTACAACGTCATTCACATTGACGAGAAATGGTTCTACCGTTCCCGCGGTAGCCAGAATTACTATTTGGCGAACGATGAAGAAGATCCATACCGTAGCACGCAAAGCAAAAATTTCATTGAGAAGGTCAGAAATCTTTTTTTCTTTAGTTTCAATATCTGTATTGTTAAGATTGGCATGATAGTACATATTCTTGTGTAGGTGATGTTTTTGGCCGCGGTCGCTCGGCCACGCTTTGATGCGAATGGCACGATGATTTTTGATGGAAAACTTGGGATTTGGCCCTTCACATACCAAGAAGCGGCAAAGAGAAAAAGCAAGAACAGAGATGTTGGAACCATGGTAATGAGTGCTGTATTCGCATGATGACTACTTTGTTTTTTCTAACATGGTGATTAATTGTTTGCATTGCGTAGGTCACCAAAGTACTCCCTGCGGTTACTCAAAATGTAGTCCGGGAGTACATGATTAATTTTCTTATTCCCGCGATAAGGGCGAGATGGCCTGCGGCTGAGCGTGGCATGCCAATATATGTACAGCAGGATAATGCAAAGACGCATATCCCTTTAGATGATCCAGAATTTGTCGCTGCGGCTCAAGCTGAAGGGTGGGACATCCGTCTCACATGCCAGCCTCCGAACTCCCCTGACCTAAATATTCTGGATTTAGGTTTTTTTGCAGCGCTCCAGGCACTTTTTCAGAAGTTGTCTCCAGGTATTTGTAGAACTTAGAAATTTTGAATGCGGTTAATTTTGAGTTGCACTGAATTTATCAATTTGTGCAGGTTCTATTGAGGACATTGTGTTGAAGGTGCAGCAGACATTCGAGGAGTATCCAGCTGAGAGAAGCAACAGAATTTTCCTCACTCTTCAAGCCTGCATGATAGAAGTGTTGAAGCAACTTGGAGGAAACCGCTACAAAGTTCCGCACATGCGGAAGGCTGTGAGAGAGAGGCTTGGCGATCTCCCCGTGGCACTACAATGCGCCGCAAACATTGTTAACGATGCCATTGAATCCTTACCTAATGTTTAGTGATCACCATTCAACTCTTAGTGTTTGCCGTTGAATGGTCTTGAATAATGTAATCGAATTAGCAAAGTACTAGAGTATACTCGATGGCAATGTTTCAATAATCCTTAGTGGATGGGTTTATTCGGTTGGCTTGAATAATGTAACCGGATTACTGGAGTATACTCGATGGCAATGTTTCAATAATCTTGGCTTCATGCTTTTTTTACAGTCACTCGCAACGATAGAAGTAGCACAAGTAAATTTATTTATGCAATCGAACGACAAAATAGAGGTGCCACGATAAATTTATTTGTGTTGTCGATCAACTATTACATGTCCGCGGACGTGTACTTCATTTTCACAAACTCCCTAATTTTTAATCCCGCGTCCGAATCGCTTCCATGCTCTTCATCGTCACTACATTTATTCTCGGAGCTACTCGGTGAAGATTCGTTTGACAGCGGCTCGAACAAAACTCGAGTCTCGCCGCAGCCGGAACATACATACGCACCCATGTTTGTCAGCCAAGTAATTTCTGGGACCTTCATTGTTCCAGCAACTTGATGACACTTGAAACATGGCATGGCCGCCGGCTTCATCTCATCTTTCCCCAATGGCTTCACCTTCTCCCCATCCATGGGAACGCAGTCCGCTGGCTTGGTATCCTCGTCGTCCAGAAGGGAAGTCGCCGGGTGCATGGGACGCAAGGTGGACGGTTCCATGAAGGTCGCCGGCTGCATGGGATGCGAGGTGGCCGAAGGATAGGAGTTGGTGTCGTGCTGATTCTCCATGTGAATGAGCAAAGAGAGGCGGCCAGATTGGTTCACACGAGCGAATGAATAAAAGGACAGCAGTACGATGTAATCTTCTCTTTCCAAACAAACCTACAGCACATGCACTGCATGCATATACGAGATGGGGATTTGCCATCTTTTTTTCTAGGAAGGTCATGCGTGGGCTGTAGCTTATGGAGGGGTAAAAGTGTCAACTAAAGGGATACACCTTATAATATGAACTTTTTCACAAAAAACTATACACCCTATATCAAGGAACGGAGGGAGTATTATTTTTGGGACTAACCTATTAACCGAAGGCCCAGTGCAAATTGTTGTTTTTTTGCCTATTTCAGTGTTTCGCAGAAAAGGAATATCAAACGGAGTCCAAATGGAATGAAACCTTCGGGAGAGTTATTTTTGGAACAAACGTGATCCAGAGGACTTGGAGTGGACATCAAGAAAGAAGCGAGGAGGCCACGAGGCAGGGAGGTGCGACTGCCCCCCTCGCCGCGCCCCCACCCTCGTGGGCCCCTCGCAGCTCCACCGACCTACTTCTTCCTCCTATATATACCCATGTACCCCGGAAACATCCAGGAGCACCACGAAACCCTATTTCCACCTCCGCAACCTTCTGTACCCGTGAGATCCCATCTTGGGGCCTTTTCCTGCGCTCCGCCGGAGGGGGAATCGATCACGGAGGGCTTCTACATCTACACCATAGCCTCTCCGATGATGTGTGAGTAGTTTACCTCAGACCTTCGGGTCCATAGTTATTAGCTAGATGGCTTCTTCTCTCTCTTTGGATCTCAATACAAAGTTCTTCTCGATTCTCTTGGAGATCTATTCGATGTAATTCTTTTTGCGGTGTGTTTGTCGAGATCCGATGAATTGTGGGTTTATGATCAAGATTATCTATAGAGAATATTTGAATCTCCTCTGAATTATTTTATGTATGATTTGTTATCTTTGCAAGTCTCTTCGAATTAACAGTTTGGTTTGGTCTACTAGATTGATCTTTCTTGCAATGGGAGAAGTGCTTAGCTTTGGGTTCAATCTTGCGTTGCTCGATCCCAGTGACAGAAAGAGAAACGACACGTATTGTATTGTTGCCATCGAGGATAAAAAGATGGGTTTTATATCATATTGCTTGAGTTTAGCCCTCTACATCATGTCATCTTGCTTAATGTGTTACTCTGTTCTTATGAACTTAATACTCTAGATGCATGCTGGATAGCGGTAGATGTGTGGAGTAATAGTAGTAGATGCAGAATCGTTTCGGCCTACTTGTCGCGGACGTGATGCCTATATACATAATCATGCCTAGATATTCTCATAATTATGCACTTTTCTATCAATTGCTCGACAGTAATTTGGTCACCCACTGTAATACTTATGCTATCTTGAGAGAAGCCACTAGTGAAACCTATGGCTCCCGGGTGTATTTTCCATCATATAAGTTTCCAATCTACTTTTATTTTGCAATCTTTACTTTCAGTTTATATCATAAAAATACCAAAAATATTTATCTTATTATCTCTATCAGATCTCACTTTTGCAAGTGGCCGTGAAGGGGTTGACAACCCCTTTATCGCGTTGGTCGCAAGGTTCTTATTTGTTTGTGCAGGTATAAGGCGACTTGTGTGTAACCTCCTACTGGATTGATACCTTGGTTCTCAAAAACTGAGGAAAATACTTACGCTACTTTGCTGCATCACCCTTTCCTCTTCAAGGGAAAAACCAACGCAACTCAAGAGGTAGCAACGAGCACCATAGTGTGTGTTTGGTAGGGTGTATGAAGGGTGCATGAGAGCAAAAGTTCCCTTCTCGGCCCACTTTTGGGTGTTTGGTAGAGTGTATGAAAGGTGCATGGACACGAGCTCAACACAAATGCACTAGGAGCATGCATGAGGAGAGCATGCATGAAAAGGGGTGGTGAGATGAGCATGCATGAAGAGGGAACAACTATGCTAGGATGAGAATACAACCAAACACTCCCTTTGACATGTGCATAAAAATACTTTCCAGTATTCTTTGTGTTCCCTCTTTTTCTGTGCCATGGAACTGTGGCCGCACGGGAACACTGATCTGCCTAGCTAGGCATATGTGACAAGGAAACCTCCCCTCTCTCTCACTCAATTTACTTCTGAAGCGATAAAGAGGAAGAGAAAAGGTGGATTTGTGGCAGGGTTCGAGGTTGAGTTGGTGTGTCTACAACGTGTCTAGTCTCTCACAAACCACTTACATATGCTTGAATGACACTGCATAGTCAACAGCTCGATATCCACAGATATTCTGTAGCCAATATCCTATACTTGGAAAGTCGGAATCTAAAACCTTTCTTTTATTCTCATCTTTTCTCTCTTGCAACTTAGCAAAAATATAATATGTAAACTCTTATAAACGATTTATATTATCTATTGTACTTGCTCTAAAACAATCCTCACTCTCTTATTAAGGCATCTACAGTCGGACGCCTCATACGCCCGAGTGGGCCGCCCGGTTACTGTCTGGTCACTATTTTTTGACCCAGACGGACCCCTCAAACGGCCCTTAAACGCTCGGGCTGACCGGCATCCTCCATATCCAGCCCAAATATGGGGCGGATATGGGGGCGCCCGGGCACGCCCGCCAGGTCGGATTCGACAGCCCGACACCCCTCCCCCAAATTGCATCAAATCCACCCTGAAGAACTCCCAGATCCATTTGCTATCTCTTCTCTTCCTCCTCCTCCGTGCCGTCCATCTCGTGCTCCGCCGCCGCGCCCGCTCTGCAACCATTCCCAGGCTCTCCGCCGCTAGCTCTGGAAGAGCCCTCCCGTCCTCGTCGCGGGGGACGTCATCGCCGGTTCGGACGACACTGTGGTACATCCGGCAACTCTCTGGCTTCGCCTTGCGCTTGATGAGTTCGACACATTGTCCGACCGGATTTTTTATGATTTCTTTAGGTAAAAT
The DNA here is from genome assembly GCF_018294505.1 of Triticum aestivum. Taxonomy (NCBI): domain Eukaryota; kingdom Viridiplantae; phylum Streptophyta; class Magnoliopsida; order Poales; family Poaceae; genus Triticum; species Triticum aestivum. The sequence continues at coordinate 547,624,313 of NC_057808.1, forward strand.
GATGAATTATGGCTTGATGCTTCGTTGGACGAGGAGTATGGACCAACGGAGCTTGACCAAATGATTCAAATGAGTTCTTCGATTCGTCGTATTCGGACAAAGAAGTGGACATGATTATGCTCATGAGCATGCAAGAGCAAATGGACCACCAAGTGGAGCATATTCTGAACTTCAAGGTCTCAGTCAAAGGGAGAAGAGTGATCGACCGGGACAGGGTGTCCGGAGCAAAGCTACTGCATAGGGACAACTTTGCTCCCTAACCTACTTTCCCGGATGATCCGTGGTTTCGTCGCCGTTTTCCCATGCGAAAACCATTGTTCTTGTGCATTGTGGAGGGAGTGGAGGCACATGACGACTACTTCAAGATCACAAGGGATTGCTGCGGACAACTCTCTTTATCGCCCAAGCAGAGGTGCACGGCTGCTCTGAGGATGATTGCACTTGGTAGTGCTGTAGATGCCGTTGGTGAGATGGTCAGGATGAGGGAGAGCACGTGCCTGAAGACTACTGTCAGGTTTGCCCGCGTCGTGGTGGAGGTGTTTGGACCTGAGTACCTCAGAGAATCAAATGAGCAGGACACAGAGAAGTCGATGGCTATTGGAGAGGCAAGGGAGTTCCCAGGAATGCTCAGATAAATTGGTTGCATGCATTGGCAATGGAAGAACTGCCGAAAAGGTCTGTGGGGAATGTATCAAGGTCACACCAGAGAGACTACCATCAGACTAGAAGCACTGGCATCACATAACTTATGAATTTGGCATGCTTTCATTGGAATGTCGGGTTCTCAAAATGACATCAACGTGCTTCAACGATCTCCGGTGTTTAGGAGGCTTTGCAATGGGGAATCACCACCGTGCAACTACACTGTCAACGCCGAGCCTACGACATGGGGTACTATCTTGCCGATGGTATCTATCCTCAGTGGGCAGCGTTTGTGAAGACCATATCCGATCCACGTGGCAATAAATAGAGCCACTTTACAACAATGCAGGAAGCGGCTAGGAAGGATATGGAGAGGGAATTTGGCATGCTTCAGACTCGTCGGGGAATTGTGCGGACGCTGCAATGACGTGGGAATCGGAAAATTTGTGGCAGCTGATGACATGTGTTATTCTGCACAATATGATTGTTCAGGACGAGGGTGATGGTGTAGCCCAAATCCATGATTTCGAAGTACCTGGAGAACAAGTTGAAATTCCGGAAGATCGAGATGCGGCTCAACTGATGAACTTTCTGTAGATGCATCAGAATCTTTAAGATCAGCAGGTGCACACGCAACTACTCAAAGATCTTGTGGACCACATGTGGACCCACAATGGCAACCAAGAAAACAATGCTTGAGTTTGGCACTTAAAATAAATTTTATGTAAACGCTATCTATGCTTCGTACCAAGATTTGCTATTTATGTGTGACATTGTCTTGTATGATCGACGTGCATGTATTTGCCTGGATTTGAGATATGTGAACGTCCGGACGAAAATATGAGAGCCCGTCTGGATACACCCGCGGGCGTGCTTGGTCGCGTCGCCCGCGGGTGTTTGAGGGGCCAGATTGCCAATTCCGGCTGTAGATGCTCTTAATGGACCAGAATCTAGCGGATTCCGACTTTCCAAGTATACTATAGCATTGCCTAAAGTTTTGGGGACAACAAAATCCAAGTTTGAATTTCTGTGTAGTTTGTGTTACTATTACACGTGCGATTATGAGTACAACATGATATATTATTTTTCTTAGCTGCATGACTTTTTTTTTCTGAACAATCATTGGCGGAGAGATCCCCACCTGGCATTACTCAAAGGCCAATTTGGCTGGCAGATGTTACAGGGGGTGCCACGATGCGTCAGGAGAGGTACTCCCGCCACGACGTGGCGACGACCTTTTGGCTAGGTTCCTTGAACCTTTTTTTTCTTGTCTGCTACAATGTTCTTAATACTTACAAATGCTGAATGTTGTTTACCACGGCACACTTCGGTGTTTCTAGAGTTCCATATCCTCGAGCGAATGGTGAGGGCTACTGAAGCTCAAATGTCGGCATCGATGTGGTGCGGGTGAGTCCCACACAAGTGAAGCTTCAGATCAATTCAGGGGGTTCAGTGGCGACAACTGCAGCTATGGCGTGCTGGTCCTTTAAGGCCACATGTACGAATACTTTCAACCATCCATCGACAAGGTTTTGTTGGTTTCAGTAAGGGGCAGTGAGTGCGCTTCATCGACGACCTATTCTTATGGCGGTAGTGGTCATTCTATCGTGAGGATGTTAATGTAATTCACATTATATTTAGATGCTTTATACTTCTGATGAATCTTTATAATAAATTTAGGCCCTTTTAGCGAAAAAAATGAACATGATCCACCGTGATCTTGACCGCCTGTGCGTTGCAACGGGGGTATAATAAATATTCTACTGATTCAACACCAATTGTATCAAACATATACCTTTAGCATCCTCGTCTTTTCCTTCATTGGTCCACTATCTCCACCTTTCCAACCTCCAAACACGTCTTGACCTATGTTTTCCACTTGTTCTTCCGAAGAAAAGCATTATTGCATACTTATGTATCTTTTTTTAGCGTTTCATACATAGGTATCAAGATGATGAAACTTTTATTAACCATGAGCCATCATCAAAAAATGTTTCATCGAAAGCTGAGGACCATGCAAAGCCATTAGCATATTAATTTCATCCAATCGCTTCATGTGCCAACAAAACTTTGCTAGAGCTTCGATCTCTTCAATAACCATGGCCTCTGTTGCCTTGCAAGATTGATCATCCCTAAAAGCCAGTGTCCATGTTAGAATAAATTCGAGGCCATCATCGATCATCCGAGGACCAAGCAATCACACGAGCATGACACCGAGATTTGTTAACGAGGTTCACCCATATGGCTATATCCCCAGAGCCTGACTATATGCGCTCCTCCCTATGACACCGCTACAATACTGCACCCGGTCGCCCTGGACGCCGGCACAAGCCGCCGGCTTTCCCTGCGTTCTTGTGCTATTATGTTGGCATAGGTTACATCGTGTGTCTACCCCCATTATATATGAAAGGCCTAGGATACAAGTGTTCTACTTGGACACGACTCCATATCCTATCTAAATACTGATAGACTCTTGGATCACTAGGCTAGATCAATCCGGGATATTGACTGTATTCGGGTGTTTACCTTAGCGTTCCGGCCATTGCTGGTTCGTCGATGGAGGTCTGCGCACGGGCAGCGACGGTCGGTGTAGAGGTCGACGGTGAAGTGCATGAGTGGCAGCGGTGGAGCTTCCCATCGCTTCAGTGCCTCCCTCTGGATCGGATAGGGTTAGGAGTGGGGAAACAGTGGCGGTGACGAACCTCGTACCCCGTGCCCCTGGTCCCCACCTCCTCTTTATAGCACTGCGCGACAGGGGCCCACCAGCCTTGCTTGGGCTGGACGCCCCCGATCAGGGCGTGGGTCAAGGGCCCAATGAGCCGTTGGGCCCATTGGTGGAGAGATCAACCTAACATTCTCCCCCTTGATCTCATCATTATACTTTTAACTTTATACTTTGAAATAACTCTTTTCAAAGTACTCGTTCCATCACAGATTTGCATGTAGAGCATGTCTCATCATCACGGTTCATTCCCGATAGAATCAACACCTACAACACACTCCTCTGTTTTGAAACAGATTCTTTAACCTTGGGCCCTTTTATTGTCCGGAAATCTTAGACTATACCATAAAACCCATGTCGACTGAGTGTTCTCCGAACACACTGGGCGGCAAGCCTTTAATAAGCAGATCTGCAAACACTTGTCTGTTGCTTTTATGCTTCAAGCATTTCTACATGATTCCGGACTTTCTCCTTTACAACGCATAACTCTGTGTCAGTGTGTTTGGCATCAACACTTGACTCGTTGTCATAGGAGCGAAAAACTTAAAATGGTTATCGCTGTTGTCAACCATTATCAATTCCGGGTACAGGTTTCCATAACGATTTTGCCTGTCCCTCAGCCTCATATCATGCTATACTTTATATTTGCATCACATTGATGATAAATGATTCATTCTATAGAGTTCTTCCACACAAAAACTCCTAATGTGAAGATCAGCGACAATTGTGGATTTCGCTGTACATTTCACAAGTTTTTATCTTTGTACTCACAACCTTTTGAGAGCACTTGTTTCTTTCAGCATGAGGCCGATATCTTTGACTCGATTCCATCAATTTAAATATGTACTAGACATTGCCAAAACAACCCGGATATGTGAACTATGTCACGGTAATGTTACACTTTTGCAATCATAAAGCTTCCAACAGCTGAAGCATATGGTACCATATTCATTTGGTCTATTTCACATTGACTCTTGGAACACTAAAGTTCCCAAAATCATTACCCTTTACTATAAGAACAGGCGTAGGTTTTCTCGCATGCATACTTTACAAACTTTCCTTAGCATGCCCATGCGACACACCTAATACCCCTTTTATTCTTTTCTCGGTGAATCTCGATCCTTATAACAAGAGACATTCTTTTAAACTTTGAGGACAAGAACTTCTTTTCCTCCTGCAGTCGAATTAACATCACTACTAACAAGCAGAATGTTATCCGCATGTACAAGATATAGGAAATGAAATTCCCATTCTATAACTTTATACAAACACAATTGTCCTCTCATTTTCTTTAACCCAAAACAACATTTGATTGCTTTAGTCCATAAAAGACTTCTTCAGGCAGTATCCCCTGTGTTCTTTACTTTCATCTGATGTAACTCAGATCATGATGTGCTACCAACACACATTGTAATCTATTCAGTGTAAAATGCGCAAAAAAGCTTTCGATTTTAGTCGTGTTTTACACCTTTACATATTTCCTTTGGAGTCACATTGTCCTTGTAGACTTTTTACAGCCTACTGTTTTGGCTCCATTGGAAATTACTCATGAGTCCCGAACATCGTCAGAATTCACCAATTTCATTTCATCTCACATAGTCTCTTATCATTTAGATAAGCAGACACTTCTCAAAACTCGATTGAGCGCTTTAAATGAGGTGGGATCAACCTCCATTTGAATTTCACTACCATAGACTTTATAGTAATCAGAAGTATTTGATTTTCTCATTCCTTGAGACCATCTGTGTCTCAGGTACTGGCACTTCTTTCATATGGGGCTGTTGTTGCTCTGTCATTGCCAAGAGGCAAATTAATTGTAGTCTTTCACTTCCAAGAGGCAATAGGTTTTACAGGACCTGTATCACAAGATCCATGTTTACTCATTCCTCCTTTATGGAGCTAACAACAGGTGTTGTATAAGTCATACAACATGCACCCCAGATACAATCTATTCGAGTCTTAGGTATTTTCATACCATGCTCCCCCAGATTACTCCATCTTTACTAAATGCGTATCTTTAAACTTTATTATTTGGGTTTATTCTGTTAAAACTTTCTTCTTTATGGCACTTTAAGCACCGTCTTAGTATTCCTTAGTCTGCTTTCGGAACTGTAAAAGATCCAGGAATACATCTATTTCTTTTCTTTAGGGGTATTATTATGATCGTCGTACTCCCCCAGATGATCACATTCTTCATTAATGGATATCTCATATTTCTTTCTCCCCCTCGAAATGTGGCAAGAACTTTTCTGCCACAATTTCGAAAAACCATTCACAACTCTTGTGAATTGAGGAAACTTTGAGTATCTACTTCATGTATCTGATTACTTCATATGTAATGAAGTTATCTGTTAACGGTATGGGAGTACTTTTTCCTTATTCCTCATTCCATTTCGGAAACTCAAAATAGTTCTTTATCATTAGTACTTTTGCAAGTCACACTTGCATATCATTCTTATCTTTAGGTTCGTCTGTAACTTTTATTCTCTTTGGATTTATTGAGTGCTTAATGACCGTTGCACATAAGGTGTACGGTCGATACTAGGAAAGCATAATAGCTACTCCATACTTTTCTCCCAGAGTGGGACACATTAAACGCACATGAGTCATCATATCTTTCTCCTGTCACACAGGATAAGTCTTAGCCAAAATTTCTCCTGACGTATAGGATTTTTGACATAATACTATGTCAACTTTACCCAGTTACGCAGGTATTTTCCAAGACTTTTCCCCGCCATGCGGGTTTTATCATAATCCTCTTTTCCCGCTATGCGGGTAATTCCCTGTAAGGAACATAAATGCCATAATTGGCTCTTTTGACTGCATATGCAATCATGAAATTCAGAAATAAATCCGAACGCTCTTTGACACACATGCTTAATCCGACGTTGGTCAAATTAAACACGCATGTTGCTTGTTTCATCTCAAATCGTGTTGACTGAAAAATCTTCTTCATATAGAATACATGAAAGACATTCGTCAACCAAGACTCTCAATGATCTATTTGTTTTCTTTTCCAAGAATTCTTTTCTTTTGAAGCCATTCTTTAGAGAGAACATACTCCCTCACGTTATGACCTTTCTTGGTCATCTTTCGGGTAACAAGTACCCAGCCATTCGCTTTCACGAATGAAAGCATGGAAAACTTTTAGTCTGAGAAAACTTAGCCAATAATCAACAATAATGAGCATAAAAAATAACCCTACGTTGGTCTGGTTAAAAAAATATGCACATTAAACTTTTTAAAACTTTCTTTTTATACTCTAAATCACCGTTGTGATAGAATTAGAATAAAACTCGTTCTTCTACATTAATTCCATATCACCGCTGGGCGGAAATGGAAATAATGCATATAACTCATAAACAATGTGATGATAGTATTTCTATTAAACAACTTTGCTAAGAAATAATCATCATCATCAACTTTATTGAAGCGGGAACAAGAAATATACATTTCTCTAGTTCAAGAGCATTTCTTGATCTTTATCCGTTCTCTTGAAAATTGATCACTTTGATACAAAATTTATCAGAGATTTAAACTTTGAACATAAGACTCATAGAATTATAGCACTGTTATCATCAACGTTGGTCAGAAAATAACAATACCATATTTTTAACTTTAAAACAAATATCTTTTCCTTTGTCATAGCGGAAACTATCTGCATCTTATTTCACCCACAGGGGAAAAACATTGCTTAGAGCATTTCTTCCAATTAAACTTTCCCGTTGGTTCCAATTTAATTGGAGGATAAAACTTTTACTTTGCAGCGGAAACTTTACAATATTCTATTCAAAAAACAATCTGTACTCTTTTACTCTCTAAGCAATTTTAACCGGTTGGTTAAAAAATGCATTACATAAGCAACAATTTAATCTTTTACTTTAGTTCTCTTCACTTTTAAAAGAGCACTTTTATTTTCAATAATAAACATGATCATGTTATTAACAACGTTGGTCATAAAAATAACATAACCCATATTCATTTTAGTAATCACTTTAACATGCTCTTTAAATATAATTCTATCTAAACTTTTATTTTCTTTGTAAAAGAGCACTATTAATTGTTTACGCAGCGGAAAAACATGAATAAAAATTCATGAACTTTTTATTCTTTACAGAAACTTTTCTTTGACCAAATAAGAAATTCATGAACTTTATTATTTTCTGAAACATTACTTTTACATTTCTATTTTATAAACGAAATTTTTTCTTTGAATAATTTTGTATAGCCAAACTGTATGAAATTTGTCCAAAACCTGGACAAAAACAGAAGACAGCCGCGCGCTCTGGGCCACAACGGCTGCACCTCCTCTCCTTTTGGCCCAAAAGGCCCGGCGCGGGCGCGCACCTCTCTGGCCTGGTCCGCCGGCCAACGGCCCATCAGGCTTTCAGCCCAAAACCTGCAGCCGCTCTAGGGTTTCGATCTGTGCCGTTCAACCTGATCGTGTGGTCTACCTCTTTTTTCGCTTGAAGAAAACCTGGGAGCGAGACCCTTCGAACGAAACCTAGCCCCCAATTCTTTCTCTCCCGTCGCGCTCTCTCTCTCGACGGTGGAAGCACGGGGCTGCGCCCAGGCCGCCCGCCCCGGCCGCTGGCGACGGCGCCAAGCGGCCACCGCACCGCGTCCGGCCGCCGGCTCTTTCTCCTTCCCCGTTCCTTTCTTCATCCGCGCCGCTCGCTCCTCCCTCTGCTGCGGCTGGGGCTTGTGGCCACCGGCGACGGCAACGATAGCAACCGCGCCGCGCGCGCCACCCTTTCCTCCCCCTTTTCCTCCTGTCCTCTCCTCTCTGTCTCCACCGCCAGCGCCTCCTCTTTCTCGATCTGGACGACGACTGTGGCGGAGATTCCGACGGCGGCGCCGTGGCCTTCCCCCTCGCGGGCTGCGCGTCCACCTCGCGGTGAGCGCGCCGCCGTCGAGCGGTTTGGCGGCGGTGCCCCCCTTCTCCTTTTCTGGCGAGCCCTTGGGCTAACTCCGGTGGTTCTTCTTCCGGACGGCTCGGCGTGCCGATGCCCGTCCGGATCGAGAGGAACGGCGCGGCCATGAGGCGGCGCTACTTTTTCTGTTGAGGATGCATTCTTTGCCCTGTCTAGGGTTCTTGGGGGGAGGGAATTTCTTTTTTCTTTCTCTGTTGTTCCTTTGTACCGAAATCAATCTAGATCCTAGCCAGTCTGATACCATTGATAGACTCTTGGATCACTAGGCTAGATCAATCCGGGATATTGACTGTATTCGGGTGTTTACCTTAGCGTTCCGGCCATTGCTGGTTCGTCGATGGAGGTCTGCGCACGGGCAGCGACGGTCGGTGTAGAGGTCGACGGTGAAGTGCATGAGTGGCAGCGGTGGAGCTTCCCATCGCTTCAGTGCCTCCCTCTGGATCGGATAGGGTTAGGAGTGGGGAAACAGTGGCGGTGACGAACCTCGTACCCCGTGCCCCTGGTCCCCACCTCCTCTTTATAGCACTGCGCGACAGGGGCCCACCAGCCTTGCTTGGGCTGGACGCCCCCGATCAGGGCGTGGGTCAAGGGCCCAATGAGCCGTTGGGCCCATTGGTGGAGAGATCAACCTAACAAATACAATACAACTACAAGTCCAACTGTAACCTACCTTGTACACTATATTCAACACAACGCTAACAAACTCCACCTTGGCGAATATTCTCCACCACCTTGAATTCGTCAATGCGCCAAACTTCCATGTACATTTGGACTTGAGTTTATCCCATGAGTACGGTTGCTACTCCAAAGGCTTCATATGACTCCACCTGCAACTTGTAGTCCCTTCATTTCTTGACCACAGTCAATGCTCGAGCAAAATTAAGTTTCCATTACTCTAGTTTGTGCTCCCAACTTTCAGAGTATCCGTCCAACGCCATCACACACTGATTACTGACCAGCGTGAAAAGTGAACAACTCACATATTGGGTGTCACACATAAGAGTTACCTGAACTTAACATCACCGCTTCTTTCTTGACCGCCTGTCTGAAATTTGAAGGAATTTCACCATTGTTTGTAGTCATCCCAAGTCAAATTCGCAGTTGTCTCACCACATGTATGACCACCAGAGCCCTGGCCCGTCTCCATGCCCTGTGCGTACCGCACGCCTCGCCCCTATTACCGCGTCGAGCCTCTGCTGTCCCGATCGAGTCTCAAGGGTCGCGAACCCACAACACTCAACCCCCACTGCAGAGTACCACCGATCATCACCGACCGACGACGAGTTTCATGCTTTCATTAGACCACTGAGCTCCAGTCCGAATTATGTGTCACTCGCTTTTCCCCTTGCTGAAATAGGCTTCGATTATCTGGATCCTTACACCGTAGCCCCTCAATCCAGCTCCACCTTCAACATGACTCCATGGTAGATGATCAGTCCACCCTCGCGCCTCGATATCAAGCTCTGTGTGCACCGTCTTGATCAACCCCGCACCATAGTCTTGTCGAAGCCACACAAGCACTCGGGCCTGTGCCACGTGTTTCCACGCCCAGATGTCGGTCACCATCAGCATCACGCTCCTATGTCGTCGTCGCCGATCCCACCACCGTCTTCTGTACCAACCGACTCGCGTCGATCCGTCAGACCGTCCAAGTCTGACCCAGCCGAACATATCGACTGCAAGCATGCTCCACCCTGCATCACAACTGCTTGCACATTTGTGCATGTCCCCTGTAGGACGCGCGCCAGGCTACCAAATCCTCAACCCAGACTGCCATCCATACACAAATTGTGTACCAAACAAAGGAGACCAAAATAAAATTCCTTGTAGCCTTCCAGTGTACACGTACCAAAGGAGATCAATAGCTAGTGTAACTCCAATCTGTCACACGTAGCTTCGTGCTCAGCTCCAAGCTCCACCCACGCGGGCCGCTGACAACGGCCTGGATCGGCCTGGATCTCGTCCAGCCATGCCCCCCCCCCCCCCCCCCCCCCCCCGCGGCGGCCTACCGCTGCCGCCTTGGTACTTCCAGCTGTTGGCTCACCTCAAAAAAAAGCTGTTGGCTCACCTTTCGAGCTTTGTCCGTGTTACGTGCCACGATCGCACATGCTCTCAATCGAAATAACCCGAGCTCGCCGAGAAACACGCTGCGCTGTCCCGATTGCTCTTCTCAATCTCGTCTAATCGCAGCGACCCGACGGCTTCCGCACAAAGAATTCCCAATCGATCGTCCTGATTTCTTCGCATACCGTCTTCGCACCAAAACTGACGATGATCCATCCTGTAGATCAACATCCAACGGCCTCTTCGAACCTTGCTCATGATACCACTTGTTAGAATAAATCCGAGGCCATCATCGATCATCCGAGGACCAAGCAATCACACGAGCACGACACCAAGATTTGTTAACGAGGTTCGATATGGCTACATCCCCGGGGCCTGACTATGGGTGCTCCTCCCCATGACACCGCTACAATACCGCACCCGGTCGCCCTGGACGCCGGCACAAGCCGCCGGCTTCCCCTGCGCTCATGTGCTATTATGTTGGCATAGGTTACATCGTGTTTTTACCCCCACTATATATGAGAGGCCTATATTCTATCTAAACACAATATAACTACAAGTCCAACTGTAACCCACCTTGTACACTATATTCGACACAACTCTAACAGTCCATATCCCATCAGCAGCATACTTCTTTGTCTTCCCTTTAATATTTTCTGGTTTAAGGGAAGGAATGACAAAATGTTTTATTTGAGAGGAAATAAATTGTGCCCAACACTTTTTTATTAGATGCATTATTCACAACAAAATTTTATATCGTAATGCTAATCTATACATCGGGTCCATTTATGGAGCCTCTACATGAGAACAATGCCATCTTGATGTACCTCGAGGTAATTCTTCAAAAAAAAATCCACCCAGGTATTTCGTTCGATACAACTAAAAAGCAGAATTGACGTTCTTTCTCTCTCTCAAATGCCACTCGGCAAGGAAAAGCATCAACGGCAAGAACATCACGATAAACATTTAGTGTATCACAAATACAACAAAGAATTAAGGTACTCAATTTTCATAATGCCAATTTAAGACTTTCACGAAAACTCACACCTAAGTTGACTTCGAGCCTGGGTTAGGGCACTCAACCATGAACATCTAGCTCGGTTGCTTGATTATTTATGGGCTGATCCATTGGGGAGTAAAATAGGCGGTTATTAGGTAGGTAAAAGTTTCTCATAGGTGTTAGAGTAAAACTTGATGTTGTACCGTAGAACCCTGCAAAAATTACCGCTATGTTTCAGAATCATTCAGGGAATTTGAAGGAAAAAATACTTCCAATACAAAACAAAATTTAGTAAGATACGAAGCATTATTTAAATTCAGAGAGTACAAGATTAATTTGACCAGATTCAAACTCAAATCTTGCATAGAATATTCTAATTCAAAGGATACAAAAAGTAAATGGACAAAATCCACCAAGAAGTGGTGCCATATGTGTCTACTGCCACTGCTGAAAATGCTCCAAGTATCGTCAGTATCAGTGGGAATGCCTAGTACTAAATAAGGGAGCTGTAATTTGAACAACATCAGGTCCCAGAACCACACCTCAAGCAACATCTCGTAGCCCATATAGCTCCTCATCCTCTTTAGTGTAAAGATCCCAATCTCATTCTGACTAATCTATCCATGACAATGAACTGACATAAGGTTTAGCATGCCAAAGAAAGGAGATGGTACCATTTGGTTTTGCCAGGGTAGGGAGGAGCTCAGACAGAAAAAGGAGCCGGTGGAGATATCTTAGCCTTGCATGCAAGAATATGTCGAAGGCTGGGAGGAGATCATGCGCAGACGGCCAGCGTGTTTCCTCGAGGGAGCTGATGGCCGACAGCTGTGCTCGAGTGCAGACGGAGCGCCGAGCTCGAGTTTGATGGGAAGCGGCATAGCTCAAATGCCTGCATCAGTAAAAAAAAAAAAAAAAAACTTCTCATAATTGCAGTCATCCATGAGAACAAAATTTTGCTAATTCACAAAGCCCATAGTTAGAACCTTAGAGACATTATTCTCTTGTCTTGTTTACCGTTGTATGCTTGGACACAAATTTTTGAGATATATTATTGCTTGCTTCATGGACGCATGCAATCAGAGTATCATAGTATCATTAACAATGACATGGACGAGCTTCTGAATTAAGTAGAAGATTGCTTCATCCCTTCTTGAATGCTTTTTAAGAGAACCTGACAAACTAACAGGGCACTACGTAAGCCACCTAACATCCAAAATTATAGAACCAAAAAGATGCAGTATGCTCATTTCCTGATGATTTAAAATAGAACAGTTGTGCCTATAATAACATAAGTAGGCTGACCTTAAGTACCTCGTGCAGACTATCCTCCGAAGCCATTCGTACACCACTTTTTCCCAAACCACGATGTTGGGACAGGACTTAATTCAGTAAAATGAAGCACTTGCTTGACTAGGACTTGAAGCCATAGTCAAAGGAAAACATTTTGGCTGCAATATTTTTGTAAAGCAAGTAAGTCCAGTCATGTAAAATGAAGCAGATATACATAGCTCAGTGATGCACTATCCCATATTAAGCAACGTGTAAAAACTTAAACTGGGCCAAGGTAATACAATCTTGGAATGCTCACAATTATCTCCATGAAGGCATTCAATAGGACGTTCCAGCTGATCCCTAGCTTGTGCATCACCAGCAGTTCTTGCTGCAGTTACATATGCACAGATTTGACAGGGAACCATTAACTTCAGCAGAAGCTTTCTCAAGTAAACCCTCAAATTCAGACCTAGCACAGGTCAGGCAGTGATACAATTTAGTCAGTGGTGAATCGGATTACCAAAAAGAACATAGGGGAGAACATGTATAGCATTTCTGGAGCATGTGCTTAATGTAAAAAACCCGGTCTTTTTAAGATTGTTCATAGCCTCCCCAGCTAGCCGATAAACACCTAATGAATGTTCAAAATGTATGTGGACAGCCTTGGGTTCGCCAGATGCGTAAGACCTAAAAACAAAAATACAAATTATACTGTTAATTCCACCAGAATTTGACTACCCAACAAAGAAGCTCGCAGCTATGTTCATTTTAGAAGAAAAAGATTAAGAACATCTAAATATCCATCTAAAATTTAGGAAGATGACAATTGTCGGCACCGAATCGGCTGGGCGGAGGCACACGAGAACGTGTTTGTACTGGCTGCTGAGACACGGGCTGGCAGCAAGGACATACTCATCTTTCCATCAAGTCGGTGGTTCAGCACCGTATAGTTTCCCCAGAATTTCCTTATAATCCGGTAGAATTAGTCGGTGCCAGAAAGTTCTACATAGTCCTTGCCCTAGGCCGGTCACAATCCGCCGTCTCTTCCGAGACTATCCACATCACATCTCATCTAGATCGGTGTACATGAGATGACACGAGCGCCATAGTGCATCATACTATCTTTTGACATCTGCATAACAAAATCTTTCCAGTATTCTTTGTGTTCCTCCTTTTCTGTGCCATGGAACTGTGGCCGCACGGGATCACTGGATTTCACTGAGCCTAGGCATATGTGACGAGAACCCTATCTGTGCTTGCATATGAAAATCTCTCACCCTCTCTCTCCTACTCAATCATCTCCAGAGTATCCCTGTCCACGACAAGCAATGATGGACATGAACGCCACGGGACCTGTAGAGTTGAAGAGTTGGAGCTGCTAGCTTGACCCCATGCCGCCGACGAGTATCCTGTAGCATTGCCTTCGGTTTCGGGTACGTAGAAATCTCCACCAGCACTGATGGACTAGGGCCGAAGTGTCCACGACAACCGGAAGGGAGGAGGAGGAGGAGTCGCCAGCTTCGGCCAAAATCATTGGGTTTTTTTTTTCTTGGGAAGGCCAAAATCACTGTTTTATCCTTTTGACCAAAACTAGCGCGATTTCCCTCCACTTTAAAGGTGTAGCGGGATCTGATTTTTTTTTGCTCCCGCCATACAAAGCAGATGGTAGGTTACATGGCGACGACCATTGCCCATTTTTGCACGACGATCATTGTTTCAGAATTTTTCTAAATACAACTTTATTTTTAAATACATGATGAACATTAAATTTGTGAGCTTTTGACCTTCAAAAAAAATTTGTGAGCTTTTTTAGTTCCATAGACATATTTAAGTTTCACGGATATTTATAAAATTTGCGAACATTTTTAATTTCACGAACTTATTTTTAATTTTGCAAACAAAATTTTAATTTCTCGTGATTTTGTTTGTATTATAACATTCCTAGTCATGGTGTATCTTTTTATAGAACAACAACCTGGTGTCTCGTTCAATATAAAATCCATGGTGTCAATTGTGGCTATAAAAAAGAAACAACATGGTGCAATCATTATTTTTTGTCCGTGTGTATTGTGCATGGGACTTTTTTTAACTATTCCTAAGCCTAGATATGGGTTGTGTGACTTTTTCTTTGTATGGATATTTTTGTCGTTAAAATGTGTAATGTGTAACATTTTTTAAAAGGGCAGTGATCTGCGCCGGCGCACCGGCCCAATCGTTGGGCCGGTCAAGGCCCAGCCGTCCGATCCGCGAGCTTGAGCCGTCAGATCTGTTCCTCGAGCCCCCTTCCCCCGCGTTGACTTCTTCCTCTTCTTCTTCACCGCGTCCTCACCCCAGCCGCTCCTGTCGCCGGCGACTAGCCCCCTCACCTGGACCTCCTCCCCCCTAGTCCCACGCTGCTGGATGCGCTCTCTGTCCCTGTCGCCGCCGGCCGCCGTCCCCGTCCCCGTCCCCGTCGCAGCATCCGTACTCGCCCCCACGGTCCAGCAGAAAGCCCCATCGCCCCCTCGTAGCAAAAAATGGCGCCGTCTTGAAGCACACCGGCACCCCTTGTCGTCGCAGCACCTAGCAGCCGCCGTCGTTGCTGGACTGTCGTGTCGCCGACGCAGCTCTCAACGTCGCTGCTCGCTGCGATTGGCGAGTCAGGTTGAAGCTTTTTATCTCATCGGTTGAAGCTTTTCTCTATGCTTGTTGAAGCTTTTCTCGCGGATTGAAACTTTCCACCGTGCCAATTGAAGCTTTTTTCACAAAGGGTTGCAGCTTTTTACTCTACGGTTGCAATAAAAACACAGAGAGACGCCATGGTCGTCGTTGAGGAGGATTTTCTCAATCTTTGTTTGAAGCTTTTTCATCTGTGGGTTGAAGCTTTTTGTCAAAACGGTTGTAACTTTTCCTGTATTTCGTTGTCTGGTTGAAGCTTTTTTATCTACTGGATGTGGCAAAAACCTCCAACGGTAGTAGCAAAAGCCTGCTACGGTTGCAGCAAAAAAATCGTTGTCGTCCTCGCGAGGTCGTAGCTCTGCCTGATGGATGTAGCAAAAAGCTTTGCCGGTAGTAGCAAAATCCAACAACGTTTGCAGCTTTCCCTTGTTGTGCAATGCCATTGAAGCTTTCTATGTCTATGGTTGAAGCTTTTTTCAACGGCTTTTGAAGCTTTTCTAGGTGACGGTTGCAACACTTGTATACGCGGGAGGATCCGGGCATGGCTGCAGGCAGCCATGGCGGCCGGCGAGGGAGCGCCTGGCCGCCGGCGATGGAGGTCGTGGTCGCCCAGTCGCAGCCGGGGGGGGGGGGGGGGGGGGAAGGGGGGAGGAGGAAGGGGGGAGGGGATGCGCCCGCGTGAAGGCTTGAGGTAGGGGATGGATCTGGCCATGGAGGCAGGCAGCCATGGCAGTCGGCGAGGGGAGCCTGGCCGCCGGCGAAGTAGCTCGTGGTGGCCCAGTCGCAGCTCGGGAAGAGGGGAAGGGATGGGGAAGGGGTGGGGAGGAGGGGGCAGAAGAAGAGGGCTTCCGCGCGCCCCATGAAGGAGACGCGAGGAAGAGGGAGACCGGCCCAATGTTTGCGCTGGTGCCCCGGCCCCAAACAGTTTCCTTTTAAAAAGAGTATTTTTACCTAGGGCATGAAAATGTTTTTGCCTTGTGAAAACTAGTATTCCTTGCAAAAAGACAACAGAAGCAAGTTGGGACAACTAATGTACCTATGACTTCACCGAAAGACCCATGTAGTATCATAGACCGGCTTGATTGCTAGAAAATAGTAAGTTTCTAAATATTCATGGAAAATTATTCATGCCAGCCGATCGGCCAGGCGCCACACCACTCATGTGCAGGCCATTCGATCAAACTTGATCCAATAGAGCAGGCGAACCTTCCAAGGGACCGGGTCCTCGCTGGAGCCACACACCGCCCATCCCGCGCATCCAACCTTATCTCTTTCACACGAAGGGACGCAAACCTCTCCTCGCCCGACGCAAATCTAGGTCGTCGTCCTCCTCTCCCCTTGCCAAATCCAACACCATGTGTGACCGTTGGGAGTGGGGAAAACCACAACCGCCGTGGCTGCTTCCATCGTCCGCACCTTCTCTGCCCCCGGCGCGCGCACACCCCGAGGCCAACTGCCTTTTCCCTCCACCTCCACGCACGGGCTCCTGCCGAAGTGGCTACAAGGGGTTGGTGTTGCAAGGCCAAAGCAAGACCCACCACTATTGCCGCCACACACTACTACGACGGTGAAAAA
This sequence comes from Triticum aestivum, assembly GCF_018294505.1. NCBI lineage: Eukaryota > Viridiplantae > Streptophyta > Magnoliopsida > Poales > Poaceae > Triticum > Triticum aestivum. The sequence goes on from NC_057808.1 coordinate 547,641,180, forward strand.
CTAGACGATGCAACAGTCGCCATGCATGTGCCCACCCATCTTTGCTCCTTCACCAGCTATGGTCGAAGCTGTGATTGGCAAGCCATGATGATGCAACCTGTGTCGAAAAAAGCTATGAACGGTAGCGAGTGGAGAAGCTGTGACCCGCCATTGACTGAGTTGTGACCAGCCAAACATAAAAGTTGCAACCCCCATGGGCGGAGCTACGACTAGCCAACGCAGAAGTTGTAACCACGATGCCTGCGAGCTGTGACAAAGACGACTGTGAGATGCATGGCGCTGTAACCAGCAACAGGGCACGCTGCGACCAGCGAGCAAAGAAGCTGGACAAGCGGTGCCCATGAGTTGCAACAACGACGACAATGGGATGCGACGGTGCTGGAACTAGTAGCGGGGTGCTGGAACCAGCAATGTGGAGCGATGTGTCCGCTTGAAGCTACAGCGGTGTGGGGATGTTTGAAACAACAGTCGGTCGTGCTAGGATAGGCAGGTGCCGGAGCTGCGACTAGTTACACCGGATGCTGGAACCAGCATGTCGTACGCTGGAACCGATATTGCGGGAAGCTACAACAGCTGGGCTGGACCTGTGATCGGTGGCGCAGGGATACCGGAACTTAACATTCTTTTTTGACTTTTTCACTATATTGAAGTACGAACCAGTGTTGGGGGAACCTGCAACCGTGTTGGAGGAGTAATATGCAATTGCTAGGGGAGGGGGGCATCGTTCAACATAGGCGAGCGAGACGAGCGTGGCGTTGCAACTGCTGTGACCAATATCGAAGAGGACTACCGGGGGTGCCGGGATATGGCACTGAGCCACAGCGCGCGCAGGGGTACTGCCTGCCGCCTTGCTCATCAAAGCGCATGCACGTGTGCGGCCTGTGGTGACTAGCGGCCAATGAGATTCCGTCGCACACGGATGATGGGGTATTTTTTCGATCAAACGGCTCCGTGCAAGCGCATCTGACGATATTTTTGTAATGTATTTCATTAATATTATAATTGTTAATGTTTTCTTCTGTATATGTGGTCAAACTTAGAAAGAGTTGAGTTTTTGACTCATTTTATATGCCATCATCAAATTGGGATAGAGGAAGATATATCTGTATCTAGACAAATTTAGGACAAAAATTTTGAGACGGAGAGAGTATATCGCTGCAGCATTTCCCACGGCACAATTTTATTATAATCGGATAGAATTAGTCGGGGTAAGGAAAGTCGATGTAGCCTTGCCCTTGCGTGCCCTAGGCCGGTCACAATCCGCCCGTCTCTTTCGAGATCAGGCACATCATCTTGGTTGGTGTACACGAGATGAGACGAGGGCATCCTAACTTTTGACGACTGCATAATTTACCCTTCCCAGTATTCTTTTGTGTCCCCGCTTTTCTCTGTGCAATTGAAGCGTGGCCGCACGGGTTCACTGAGCTACGCATATGTGACAAGAGCCGTACCTGTGCTTGCATAAGGAAATCTCTCTTATACTCAATTTACCTGTCCACGACAAGCATTGATGGACTATGGCGGAGCTGTCCACGTCTAGTTGCTACTCTCTTCATTCCAAAATATAGTGCGCCCGCGTTTTTTGAGGTCCAACTTTGACCATAAATTAAACCAACAAGACCGACTGCGGCAGGAGAAAAAATTATATAATTGAAAACTTCTTTTGAATACGAATTCATTGGTATAACTTTTGCTCCCGCCGTAGTCGGTCTCGTTGGTTAAATTTATGGTCAAAGTTGAAGCACGGGGATAAAGGAAGCACTATATTTTAGAACAGATGGAGTACTTGCTACTACACCAGCTTGAGCCCATGCCACCGACGAGTATACAGTAGCTAATAAAGTAGTACTCTCACATGTATAGTACTTGAAGCTACATTTGTGGATGATTTGATGAACGGTGTTGAAGATGCTCTCACATTTGCCATAGATGGCAATATCATATAGCGAGCAGCACCGACCTCCTATAGCCAACATCCTATACTTGGATAGTCAGAATCTAAGGCTATTTTTTTAAATAATACATTTTTTTATTAATTTTCATAAATATTACGCTCGATAAAAAAAATTCAAAAATAATACACCGCTGACTGGGCCTAGTCGGCCCACAGCAGGCCGATTGGATTCCAGTCGGCCTACAGCTGGCCGACTGGCCCATGTCGGCCACTGTGGGCTTATTGCGTCCTGTCGGCCCACTGTGGGCCGACTGAAGCTAATTTGCTCGCTGTGGGCTAATTGTTTTTGCAAAAAAAGTAGGCATAAAAAATATATGTATAAAAAGATGTTAATCATGTAATTAAAAATTGTTAAACGTGTATTAAAAATGTTCCTGGTGTATACAAAAAATGTACAATATATATGCAAAAAAGTTGACATAAAAATATGTTTTAAAAAGTGTTAAGCATGTATTTAAAAATTGTTAAATGTGTGTATAAAAAATGTTCCTTATTTATACAAAAAATATAGAATGTGTATGAAAAAAAGTTGACACCAAAAAAATATGTTTGAAAAATATGTTTGAAAAGTTGACATTTTTTCAAATACATGATTAAAAATTGTTAAATGTGTGTATAAAAAATGTTTAATATCTATTTAAAAAATATAGAATGTGTATGAAAAAAAGTTGACACCAAAAAAATATGTTTGAAAAAGATGTTCCAGTTCCATACAAAAAGAGCAACCAATCATGCTTAGGTCCGTGATGCTCCCATACCAGATCCGGAGCTGGAACATTTTTTTATACACGTTTAACCTTTCATTCCAATACGTGAAACATTTTTGTGTACTTGTTAAACATTTTTTCAAATACATGATTAACATTTTATTCAAACATAATTTTTTGGTGTCAACTATTTTTCATACACATTCTATATTTTTTGTATAGATAAGGAACATTTTTTCAAATACATGATTAACATTTTTTTTCAAACATATTATTTTGGTATCAACTTTTTTTCATACACATTCTATATTTTTTGTATAGATAAGGAACATTTTTTATACATACATTTAACAATTTTTAAATACATGATTAACACTTTTTAAAACATATTTTTAGTCAACTTTTTTGCATATATACTGTACATTTTTCGTATACATCAGGAACATTTTTTTATACACGTTTAACATTTTTTAATTACATAATTAACATTTTTTTAAACATATATTTTTTATGCCTACTTTTTTTGCAAAAACAATTAGCCCACAGCAAGCCAATTAGCTCCAGATCAGCCCACAGTGGGCCGACAGGGGCCAGTCGGCCAGCTGTAGGCCGACTGGAGTCCAATCGGCCTGCTGTGGGCCGACTAGGCCCACTCGGCCTGCAGCGGGCCGACGGTGTATTATTTTTGAAAAAAAATTACGCAGCGTAATATTTATGAAAATTAAAAAAATGTATTATTTAAAAAGAATTAGCCAGAATCTACAGCCCTTTCCTTATTCCCCTCTTTTCTCTCTTCCAACTTAGTAGAAATATAAAATTTAAACTCTTATAAACCATTTAATTATCTATTGTACTTGCTCTAAGACAATCCTCACTATCTTCTTAATAGACCAGAGTCTAGCGGATTCCGACTTTCCAAGTATAGTATAGCATTGCCCAAAGTTTTGTGGTAGAATAATGGACTAGGTAGGGACTAGAGTCCAGTGAATTTCAGTCGACAACATTAAAATCCAAGTTTGAATTTCTGTCTGGTTTGTGTAACTATTACACGTGCGATTGGGAGTACAACATGATATATTGTTTTTCTTAACTGCATGACATTTGTTTGAACAATCACGGGTCGAGAGAATCCCCGCCTGGCATTACTCAAAGGCCAACTTGGTTGGCAGATGTTACAGGGGGTACGACGATGTGCGAGGCGAGGTACTCTCGCCACGACGTGCCGACGACCTTTTGGCTAGGTTCCTTGAACCATTTTGTTCTTGTTTGCTATAATGTTCTTAATAGTTACAAACGTTGAATGTTGTTTGTCACGGAACACTTCGGTGTTTTTGGAGTTCCAAATCTTTCAGCAAATGGTGAGGGCCATTGAAGTCCAAACGTCGGCATCGATGGGTGCGGGTGAGTCCCACACATGTGAAGCTTTAGATCAATTCAGGGGTTCAATGACGAAAACTACAGCTCTGGTGTGTTGGTCCTTAAGGCCACATGCATGAGCACTTCCCGCCATCCATCGACAAGATTTGGTCGGTTTCAATAAGGGGCGGCCAGTGCGCCGCATCGACGACCGGTTCGGTAGTGGTCGTTCTATGGATTGAGGATGTTGGTGTAATTCACATTCTATTTGGATGCTTTATACTTCCGATGAGCCTTTATACTAAATTCAGGCCCTTTTAGCCAAAAAATGAACATGTTCCTCCGTGATCTCGACGGTCGCCGGATTGCTAGAAACTACTATATCATGCTCTACAGGGCACCATATATTATTTGGGAAACGATTCCCCTCAATTGGCTGATTTTATGGCTCCCGTCCGCCGCCTCGCTCGCATGATGCGTGTCCCACGTTACGTGTCCCTGGCTCCTGACCTTTTTTGCAACTTCTGCAACATCACCAACATTGCAGAAGTTTCTACCGTAACATCAGTTATGCTGCAAAAAGTGCAGACGGATTAATATTTTTGCAACAAAACCTCTGCTACAAAAATATACTGCAACAAAACCTAAGTTGCAAAAAAAACCTGCAACAAGACCTCTGCTGCAAAAACATTCTGCAACAAGACCTTTGCTGCAGAAATTTTCGGCAACGAAACCTATGTTGTAATGATGGAGGGCACCGATACGCCAGACCTAACGGCCCGCGAGCCGGCCGATCTTTAAAAAAAAGTTTTTTTATCATTGATGTCATTAGTTGTGTCTCACTATTCGGTTTTGCCATTAGAAATTATAACTGCTCAAAAATGCCATAGGACCGTAAGATACTTGCTCAAAAATGCCATTAGACCTGTGCGAATTTCCTTATATAATTATACCTTTTCCACGGTTTCCTTATATAATCCAGTAGAATTAGTCGGTGGGAGAAAGCTCGACATAGCCTTTGCCCTAGGCCGGTCACAATCCGCGTCACTTCCGAGACTATCCACATCACATCTCATCTAGATAGGTGTACATGAGATGACACGAGCGCCATAGGGCATCATATGTTTTGACATCTGCATAATAAAATCTTCCCAGTATTCTTTGTGTTCCCTCTTTTTCTGTGCCATGGAACTGTGGCCGCACGGTATCACTGTATTTCACTGAGCCTACGCATATGGGACGAGAACCCTATCTGTGCTTGCATATGAAAATACGTATCTCAACACCCCCTCTCTCTGGCCAACTCCACCGCGCGACCCTATCCTGTCCGGCACCGTCCATTTGGGGTAAAACGGACAAACGAGGCGGCCCAGCGCGCGACGGCCCGGACCCATCTGGTCTGTTTTGTGTCCGGGCCGACCCATTTCGAGCGCAAACTTGCGCCGGATTTGGGTCGCGCGCCTCGACCTCGTCGGGGCCGCGTGGCAGGCGGCCACCTACCTCCCACCCGTCCACATAAATGCGCACGCGTGGGCGGCCCTGCCTGTCATCCGCCCAGGTGAGGGGTCGCGGTCCTTCTTAAATGAGAACCGTGGACCGGTCGTCGTCCACACTGCCCCACGCCACCCCGCGGCCTTCTCGAAACCCGACAGCCCCAGTCCCAGACCCTAGCCAAGAACTCGCCGGTCGGCCGCCCGCAGCCATGGGGCTATGGAACTACGGCCGCAAAGGCAAGCACGACCGCGAGGCTGGTTCCTCGTCGAGACGCCGCCGCGGCTCGGTGAAGAAGGAAGAGCCCGCGTCGCCATCGCCACCACGTCGGGCCCCCGCACCGCCCGCGTTCTCCATCGCGCCCACGGCCGCCGGCGAGCGCGACCGACACTACATCTAGGCGGCCGTCTGCCGCCGTTATTGGGAGACGAGGACGCCGCTGCCCTGGAGCGACGTCCACCTCCCGAATAACTGGCACCTGTCGGCCGACCGCGTGTCGATCCCGCCCGTCCCGCAGAGCGGCCGTGCGCGCCGCCAGGAGATCCAGCGCCGCCGCCGCCTCCTCCCGGACAACCTGTACTACGACGAGAGGTACGCCCCCGACTCGCCATTGTGGGACACTTGGCTCCGCGATGAGCACGACGTGTGGCGGGCGTCGTTCTTCGCCGGCACGTCGACGGGGCCGCGGCGGACACGTGAGCCCCGAGCGGCTCCCCAGGCGCGCGGGCGTACGCGGGTGCGCGGCCTGACGCCCACGTCGTCGCCGTCGCCATCTCCATCGCCACCCCCACCTCCTTGCATGACGGCGGAGGAGGAGGCCCGGCTCATGGCGCGTGTGCTGGAGGACTCCATGCACACGCACGACGAGCGCCAATGAGAGGGCCTCGAGGAGATGACGGCCCTCTCTGCGGCCGGCGACATCGCCATCCCCGAGCTGGAGATCGTGCCGAAGGAGGAGGTGGTGGAGGAGCCGCCGGTGGTTGCGTTCCACCCTGACCTGGTGGGCCAGGGGTGGAGCTGGTCGTGCTCCGCTGAGCAGATGGCGGCCGCCCTGGGGCCGTGAACTGGTGCCCCACGCCGCCGCGGTCGCCGGAGCGGGAGGCCTCGCCTTGGGAGGAGGTGGTGCAGGCACCGGCCACCTTCCAGCCCGCCGCCCCCGTGCACCACGGACCGCCGGCCCACCTGTGGACGCCGCCGGACTATGTCGACCTCGTCAGCAACGACGACGACACCGGCGGCCAGTGAACACGGCGACGGCCACGGCATCGACGAGCGCGGCAGGAGCGCGCGGGAGGCTTTTTTTATTTCGGTTTTAAATTAATTATGAAATTGGGCCGTTTAAAAGTGGAATGAGAAACTGTGCCGTTTTGTGACCGTAACCCATATATATATATATGTTTTTATGTTTTTTAACTGCGTTTATTTACTTTTTTAGTCATTTTATTTAAGTTTTTATATTTTTTATTCAAGTCCACCCCGGACAGGTTTTAGGGTGCGGCCGCGCGTTGGGCGCACCCACGACCCATCGGACAAACGCGGACACGGGCGAATCCATCAGTGCCCCAAAGGGACAAAATTCTGCCAAACCGGACGTCCGTTTAGGGTCGCGCGGTGGAGTTGGCGTTACTCAATTATCTCCCCAGTATCCCTGTCCACAACAAGCAATGATGGACATGAACGCCACGGGACCTGTGTAGAGTTGAAGAGTTGGAGTTGCTAGAAGTTGCTAGCTTGACCCCACGCCGCCCACGACTATACTGTACCATTGCCCTCGGTTTCGGGTACGTAGAAATCTCCACGAGCATTGAGAGTAGGGCCGAAGTGTCCACGACAACAGGAAGGGACGGGTAGAGTTATGAAGGAGGAGTCGCCAGCATGGGCCAAAATCATTAGCCTTTTTTCGGGTTGGCGAAATCACTGTTTTAACCTTTAAACGAAAGTTTAGCGCGATTTCACTCCACTTTAAAAGTTTAGCAGGATCTATTGTTCTTTTTTGCTACCGCCATAGTAAGCAGAGGTAGGTTACATGGGCGACAATCATTGTCCATTTTTGCACGACGACCATTGTTTAAGAATTTTTCTAAATACAATTAGATTTTTAAATACACGATGAACATTTTTAAAATAATGTTGAGTTTTTTTTAAAATGCACATTTTTTTAAACATAAACGATGAACATTGAATTTGCGAGCTTTTTTAGTTCCATAGACATCTTTAAGTTTCACGGATAGTTTTTAAAATTTGTGAATGAAATTTTCAATTCATATAAATTCGTGAATTTGTGAGCTTTTTTAAGTTCATCATTCGTGAATTCACATCCTTTCTTTAGATTTCATCAAGTTATTTGTGAGCTTTTTTTAGTTCTGTGAGCTTTTTTGTTCACAAATTTGCGAGCTTTAAAATTTATAAGATGTGTATGGATTTAAAGAAAGCTCACAAATTTTAAATTTGTACATGAAACGGATATTTATATGAACTGTGGAACTAAAAAAAAGCTCACAAAACCTCTCCTTGCCCGGGCGCAGATTCAGGTCACTGTCCTGCTCTCCCCTTGCAAAATCCAACACCATGTGTAACCGTTGGGAGTGGGAAAAACCACCACCGCCGCAATTGCCTCCGCCATCGTCGCCTTCTCGGCCCCCAGCGCGTGCACACTGAGGCCAATTGTTTTTTCCTTCCTCCTCCTCTGACGGGCTCCTGCCGGAGTGACTACAAGGGGTTGGTGTTGCAAGGTCAAAGCAAGGCTCGCCACTACTGTGGCCACACACTACTATGACGACGGAAAACTAGATGATGCAACAGTCGTCATGCATGTGCCCACACATCTTTGCTCCTTCACCAGCTATGGTCGGAGCTGCGACTGGCAAGCCACAATGCTGCAACCTGCGACAAAAAAAGCTACAAACGGTTAGCCAATGGAGAAGCCGTGACCCCTCGTTGACGGAGTTGCGACCAGCCAACGGAAAAGTTGCAACCCCCGTGGGCGGAGCTACGGGTAGCCAGCGGAGAAGCTGCAACCACGTTGCCCGCGAGCTGCGACAAAGCCGACTGTGAGATCCGACGGTGCTAGAACCAGCAATGGGCACGCTACGACCAGCCGGCCCTGAGCTGCAACAACAATGATTGTGGGATGCGATGATGCTGGAACTAGCAGCAAGGATGCTGGAACCAGTAGCGTGGCGTGCTGTGACCGCATGATCCCACAGCGCGGTGGGGATGTTCGAAGCAACAGCCGGACGTGCTACGACCGGCAGGGGCATGAGCCGTGATCAGTTGCACCAGATGCTGGAACCAGCATGTCGTACAGACAAACCAGTATTGCGGGAAGCTGCGACAGCTGCGCTGGACCTGTGATCGGTGGCGCGGGGCATACTCAAACTGAACACCTCTTTTTTTTGAATTTTTCCTGATTTTGAAATACGTGTTGGAAATATGGCCTAGAGGCAATAATAAATTGGTTATTATTATATTTCCTTGTTCATGATAATCGTTTATTATCCATGCTAGAATTGTATTGATAGGAAACTCAGATACATGTGTGGATACATAGACAACACCATGTTCCTAGTAAGCCTCTAGTTGACTAGCTCGTTGATCAATAGATGGTTACGGTTTCCTGACCATGGACATTGGATATCGTTGATAACGGGATCACATCATTAGGAGAATGATGTGATGGACAAGACCCAATCCTAAGCCTAGCACAAGATCGTGTAGTTCGTTTGCTAAGAGCTTTTCTGATGTCAAGTATCATTTCCTTAGACCATGAGATTGTGCAACTCCCGGATACCGTAGGAATGCTTTGGGTGTACCAAACGTCACAACGTAACTGGGTGGCTATAAAGATGCACTACAGGTATCTCCGAAAGTGTCTGTTGGGTTGGCACGAATCGATACTGGGATTTGTCACTCCGTGTAAACGGAGAGGTATCTCTGGGCCCACTCGGTAGGACATCATCATAATGTGCACAATGTGACCAAGGAGTTGATCACGGGATGATGTGTTACGGAACGAGTAAAGAGACTTGCCGGTAACGAGATTGAACAAGGTATCGGGATACCGACGATCGAATCTCGGGCAAGTAACATACCGATAGACAAAGGGAATTGTATACGGGATTGATTGAATCCCCGACATCGTGGTTCATCCGATGAGATCATCGTGGAACATGTGGGAGCCAACATGGGTATCCAGATCCCGCTGTTGGTTATTGGCCGGAGAACGTCTCGGTCATGTCTGCATGGTTCCCGAACCCGTAGGGTCTACACACTTAAGGTTCGATGACGCTAGGGTTATAGGGAATAGATATACGTGGTTACCGAATGTTGTTCGGAGTCCCGGATGAGATCCCGGACGTCACGAGGAGTTCCGGAATGGTCCGGAGGTAAACATTTATATATGGGAAGTCCTGTTTTGGTCACCGGAAAAGTTTCGGGTGCTATCGGTAACGTACCGGGACCACCGGGAGGGTCCCGGGGGTCCATCAGGTGGGGCCACCAGCCCCAGAGGCCTACATGGGCCAATAGTGGGAAGGGACCAGCCCGTAGGTGGGCTTGGGCTCCTCCCACCAAGGCCCAAGGCGCCCTCAAGAGGAGAGGGGGCAAACCCTAGGAGCAGATGGGCCCTAAGGCCCACCCTAGGTGTGCCCCCTCTCTCCCCCTTGGCCGCCACCCAGATGGGATCTGGGGGCTGCCGCCACCCCTGGGGATGGAACCCTAGGTGGGGGCGCAGCCCCTCCTCTTCCCCTATATATACTTGAGGTATGGGGGCTGCCCAACACATGATTTGCTCTCCCTCTTGGCGCAGCCCTACCTCCCTCCCTCCTCCTCTCCCGCGGTGTTTGGCGAAGCCCTGCAGGATTGCCACGCTCCTCCATCACCACCACGCCGTCGTGTTGCTGCTGGACGGAGTCCTCCCCAACCTCTCCCTCTCTCCTTGCTGGATCAAGGCATGGGAGACGTCACCGGGCTGCACGTGTGTTGAACGCGGAGGCACCGTTCTTCCGTGCTTAGATCGGAATCAACCGTGATCTGAATCGCTACGAGTACGACTCCTTCATCCGTGTTCTTGCAACGCTTCCGCATCACGATCTACAATGGTATGTAGATGCACTCCCCTTCCCCTCGTTGCTAGATTACTCCATAGATTAATCTTGGTGATGCGTAGAAAATTTTGAATTTCTGCTACGTTCCCCAACAGTGGTATCAGAGCTAGGTCTATGCGTAGTTTCTATGCACGAGTAGAACACAAAGTAGTTGTGGGCATCGATTTTGTCAATTTACTTGCCGTTACTAGTCTTATCTTGATTCGGCGGCATCGTGGGATGAAGCGGCCCGGACCGACCTTACACGTACACTTACGTGAGACAGGTTCCACCGACTGACATGCACTAGTTGCATAAGGTGGCTAGCGGGTGTCTGTCTCTCCCACTTTAGTCGGATCGGATTCGATGAAAAGGGTCCTTATGAAGGGTAAATAGAAATTGGCATATCACGTTGTGGCTTTTGCGTAGGTAAGAAACGTTCTTGCTAGAAACCCATAGCAGCCACGTAAAACATGCAACAACAATTAGAAGACGTCTAACTTGTTTTTGCAGGGTATGCTATGTGATTTGATATGGCCAAAAGGATGTGATGAATGATATATGTGATGTATGAGATTGATCATGTTCTTGTAATAGGAATCACGAATTGCATGTCGATGAGTATGACAACCGGCAGGAGCCATAGGAGTTGTCTTAATTTATTGTATGACCTGCGTGTCAATGAAAACGCCATGTAATTACTTTACTTTATTGCTATCCGTTAGCCATAGTAGTAGAAGTAATAGTTGGCGAGACAACTTCATGAAGACACGATGATGGAGATCATGGTGTCATGCCGGTGACGAAGGTGATCATGCCGCGCCTCAAAGATGGAGATCAAAGGCGCAAGATGATATTGGCCATATCACGTCACTTTATGATTTGCATGTGATGCTTGTCATGTTTACATCTTATTTTCTTAGAACGACGGTAGCATAAATAAGATGATCCCTCACTAAAATTTCAAGAGACGTGTTCCCCCTAACTGTGCATCGTTACGAAGGTTCGTTGTTTCGAAGCACCATGTGATGATCGGGTGTGATAGATTCTAACATTCGCATACAACGGGTGTTGATGAGCCTAGCATGTACAGACATGGCCTCGGAACACAAGCAAAACACTTAGGTTGACTTGACGAGCCTAGCATGTACAGACATGGCCTCGGAACACAAGAGATCGAAAGGTCGAACATGAGTCTTATAGTAGATACGATCAACATGGAGATGTTCACCGATGATGACTAGTCCGTCTCACGTGATGATCGGACACGGCCTAGTTTGACTCGGATCATGTATCACTTAGATGACTATAGGGATGTCTATCTGAGTGGGAGTTCATTAATCAGATGAACTTAATTATCATGAACATAGTCAAAAGGTCTTTGCAAATTATGTCATAGCATACGCTTTAGTTCTACTGGTTAAGATATGTTCCTAGAGAAAATTTAGTTGAAAGTTAATAGTAGCAATTATGCGGACTGGGTCCGTAAACTGAGGATTGTCCTCATTGCTGCACAGAAGGCTTATGTCCTTAATGCACCGCTCAGTGTGTTGAACCTCAGCGTCATCTGTAGATGTTGCGGAACATCTGACATACACGTTTTGATGACTACGTGATAGTTCAGTGCGTAATGCTAACGGTTTAGAATTGTGGCACCAAAGACGGTTTTGAAACATCGCAGAACATATGAGATGTTCCGAAGACTGAAATTGGGATTTCAGACTAGTGCCCACGTCAAGAGGTATGAGACCTCTGACAAGTTTCTTAAGCCTGCAGAATAAGGGAGAAAAGCTCAATCGTTGAGCATGTGCTCAGATTGTCTGAGTACCACAATCGCTTGAATCGAGTGGGAGTTAATCTTCCAGATGAGATAGTGATGGTTCTCCATAGTCACTGCCACCAAGCTATTAGAGCTTCGTGATGAACTATAACATATCAGGGATAGATATGATGATCCTTGAGCTATTCGCGATGTTTGACACCACGAAAGTAGAAATCAAATAGGAGCATCAATTGTTGATGATTAATAAAACCACTAGTTTCAAGAAGGGCAAGGGCAAAAGGGATACTTCATGAATCAGCAAATCATTTGCTGCTCTAGTGAAGAATCCCAAGGTTAAACCCAAACCCGAGACTAAGTGCTCTTGTAATGAGGGGAACGGTCACTGAAGCAGAACTACCCTAGATACTTGGTAGATGAGAAGGCAGGCAAGGTCGACAGAAGTATATTGGATATACATTATATGAATGTGTACTTTACTAGTACTCCTAGCAGCACCAGGGTATTAGACACCGGTTCGGTTGCTAAGTGTTAGTAACTCGAAATAAAAGCTGCGGAATAAACGGAGACTAGCTAAAGGTGAGATGACGATATGTGTTGGAATTGTTTCCAAGGTTGATGTGATCAAGCATCGCATGCTCCCTCTACCATCGAGATTTGGTGTTTGCGTTGAGCATGATTGGATTATGTTTATCGCAATACAGTTATTCATTAAGGAGAATAATGGTTACTCTGTTTATTTGAATAATACCTTCAATGGTCTTGCACCTAAAATGAATCTCGATCGCAGTGATACACATGTTCGTGCCAAAAGGTATAAAATAGTAATGATAGTACCACATACTTGTGGCACTGCCATTTGAGTCATATTGGTATAGAACGCATGAAGAAGCTCCATGTAGATGGATCTTTGGATTCACTCGTTTTTGAAAAGATTGAGACATGCGAACCATGTCTATTGGTATATATGCATGAAGAAACTCCATGCAGATGGATCGTTTGGACTCACTTGATTTTGAATCACTTGAGACATGCAAATCATACCACATGGGCAAGATGACTGAAAGGCCTCATTTTCAGTAAGATGGAACAAGAGAGCAACTTGTTGGAAGTAATACATTTGATGTGTGCAGTCCAATGAGTGCTGAGGCACGCAGTGGATATCGACATGTTCTTACTTCACAGATGATTTGAGTAGATGCTGAGAATATTTACTTGATGAAACACATGTCTGAATTATTGAAAGGTTCAAGTAATTTCAGAGTGAAGTTGAAGATCGTCGTGACAAGGGGATAAAATGTCTGTGATATGATCATAGAGATGAGTATCTGAGTTACGAGTTTGGCACACAATTAAGACATTGTGGAAAGTGTTTCACAATTAATACCGCCTGGAACACCACAGTGTGATGGTGTGTCCGAACATCATAACTGCACCCTTTTGGATATGGTGCATACCATGATGTCTCTTATCGAATTACCACTATCGTTTATGGGTTAGGCATTAGAGACAACCGCATTCACTTTAAATAGGGCACCACGCAATTCCGTTGAGACGACACCGTTTAGAGAAACCTAAGTTGTCGTTTCTTAAAAGTTTGGGGCTGCGACGCTTATGTGAAAAAGTTTCAGGCTGATAAGCTCGAACCCAAAGCGGATAAATGCATCTTCATAGAATACCCAAAACAGTTGGGTATACCTCCTATTACAGATCTGGAAGCAAAAGTAATTGCTTCTAGAAACGAGTCCTTTCTCGAGGAAAAGTTTCTCTCAAAAGAATTGAGTGGGAGGATGGTAGAGACTTGACGAGGTTATTGAACCGTCACTTCAACTAGTGTATAGCAGGGCACAAGAAGTTGTTCCTGTGGCACCTACACCAATTGAAGAGTAAGCTTATGATAGTGATCATGAAACTTCGGATCAAGTCACTACCAAACCTCGTAGGTCGACAAGGATATGTACTACTCCTGAGTGGTACGGTAATCCTGTCTTACATATCATGTTGTTAGACAATACTGAACCTACGAGCTATGGAGAAGCGATGGTGGGCCCATATTCCGACAAAATGGTTAGAAGCCATGAAATCCGAGATAGGATCCATGTATCAGAACAAAGCATGGACTTTGGTGAACTTGCCCGATGATTGGCAAGCCATTGAGATAAATGGATCTTTAAGAAGAAGACGGACGTGGACGGTAATGTTACCATCTATGAAGCTCGACTTGTGGCAAAGAGTATTTTCACAAGTTCAAGGAGTTGACTACGATGAGATTTTCTCATCCGTAGCGACGCTTAAGTCCGTCGGAATCATGTTAGCATTAGCTGCATTTATGAAATCTGGCAGATGGATGTCAAAACAAGTTTCCTTACCAGTTTTCGTAAGGAAAGGTTGTATGTGATACAATCAGAAAGGTTTTGTCGATCCTAAGGATGCTAAAAGGTATGCTAGCTCCAGCGATCCTTCCATGGACTAGAGCAAGCATCTCGGAGTCAGAATATACGCTTTGATGGAGTGATCAAAGTTTTTGGGTTTATACAAAGTTTGTTAGAAACTTGTATTTTACAATAAAGTGAGTGGGAGCGCTACAACATTTCTGATAAGTATATGTGAATGACATATTGTTGATCCGAAATGATGTAAAATTTCTGAAAAGCATAAAGGGTTGTTTGAAAGGAGTTTTTCAAAGGAAGACCTGGATAAAGCTGCTTACATATTGGGCATCAAGATCTATAGAGATAGATCAAGACGCCTGATGATACTTTCAAAGAACGCACACCTTGACATGATTTTGAAAGAGTTCAAAATAGATCAGCAAAGAAGGAGTTCTTGGCTGTGTTACAAGGTGTGAGTATTGAGTGAGACTCAAGACCTAACCACAACAGAAGAGAGAGAAAGGACGAAGGTCGTCCCCTATGCTTTAGACTCAGGCTCTACAGTATGCTATGATGTGTACCGCACATGAAGTGTGCCTTGCCATGAGTTGGTCAAGGGGTACAATAGTGATCCGGGAATGGATCACATGACAACGGTCGAACTTATCCTTAGTATCTAGTGGACTAAGGAATTTTCTCGATTATGGAGGTGAAAAGGAGTTCGTCGTAAAGGGTTACGTCGATGCGAACTTTGACACTAATCCGGATGACTCTGAGTAGTAAACCGGATTCGTATAGTAGAGCAGTTATTTGAAATGGCTCCAAGTAGCGCGTGGTAGCATCCACAAGATGACATAGATATTCGTAAAGCACACACGGATCTGAAAGGTTCAGACCCGTTGACTAATAACCTCTCTCACAAGCATAACATGATCAAACCAGAACTCATTGAGTGTTAATCACATAGTGATGTGAACTAGATTGTTGACTCTAGTAAACTCTTTAGATGTTGGTCACATGGTGATGTGACCTGTGAGTGTTAATCACATGGTGATGTGAACTAGATTATTGACTCTAGTGCAAGTGGGAGACTGTTGGAAATATGCCCTAGAGGCAATAATAAATTGGTTATTATTATATTTCCTTGTTCATGATAATCGTTTATTATCCATGCTAGAATTGTATTGATAGGAAACTCAGATACATGTGTGGATACATAGACAAAACCATGTCCCTAGTAAGCCTCTAGTTGACTAGCTCGTTGATCAATAGATGGTTACGGTTTCCTGACCATGGACATTGGATGTCGTTGATAACGAGATCACATCATTAGGAGAATGATGTGATGGACAAGACCCAATCCTAAGCCTAGCACAAGATCGTGTAGTCCGTTTGCTAAGAGCTTTTCTGATGTCAAGTATCATTTCCTTAGACCATGAGATTGTGCAACTCCCGGATACCGTAGGAATGCTTTGTGTGTACCAAACGTCACAACGTAACTGGGTGGCTATAAAGGTGCACTACAGGTATCTCCGAAAGTGTCTGTTGGGTTGGCACGAATCGAGACTGGGATTTGTCACTCTGTGTAAACGGAGAGGTATCTCTGGGCCCACTTGGTAGGACATCATCATAATGTGCACAATGTGACCAAGGAGTTGATCACGGGATGATGTGTTACGGAACGAGTAAAGAGACTTGCCAGTAACGAGATTGAACAAGGTATCGGGATACCGATGACCGAATCTCGGGCAAGTAACATACCGATAGACAAAGGGAATTGTATACGGGATTGATTGAATCCCCGACATCGTGGTTCATCCGATGAGATCATCGTGGAACATGTGGGAGCCAACATGGGAATCCAGATCCCGCTGTTGGTTATTGGCCGGAGAACGTCTCGGTCATGTCTGCATGGTTGTCGAACCCGTAGGGTCTACACACTTAAGGTTCGATGACGCTAGGGTTATAGGGAATAGATATACGTGGTTACCGAATGTTGTTCGGAGTCCCGAATGAGATCCCGGACGTCACGAGGAGTTCCGGAATGGTCCGGAGTTAAAGATTTATATATGGGAAGTCCTGTTTTGGTCACCGAAAAAGTTTCGGGTGTTATCGGTAACGTACCGGGACCACCGGGAGGGTCCCGGGGGTCCACCAGTTGGGGCCACCAGCCCCAGAGGCCTACATGGGCCAATAGTGGGAAGGGACCAGCCCCTAGGTGAGCTGGGGCGCCTCCCACCAAGGCCCAAGGCGCCCTCAAGAGGAGAGGGGGCAAACCCTAGGAGTAGATGGGCCCTAAGGCCCACCCTAGGTGCGCCCCCCCTCTCGCCCCCTTGGCCGCCACCCAGATGGGATCTGGGGGCTTCCCAACACATGGGGGAGGGAACCCTAGGTGGGGGCGCAGCCCCTCCTCTTTCCCTATATATACTTGAGGTATGGGGGCTGCCCAACACATGATTTGCTCTCCCTCTTGGCGCAGCCCTACCTCCCTCCCTCCTCCTCTCCCGCGGTGCTTGGCGAAGCCCTGCAGGATTGTCACGCTCCTCCATCACCACCACGCCGTCGTGCTGCTGCTGGACGGAGTCCTCCCGAACCTCTCCCTCTCTCCTTGCTGGATCAAGGCATGGGAGACGTCACCGGGCTGCACGTGTGTTGAACGCGGAGGCACCATTCTTCGGTGCTTAGATCGGAATCAACCGCGATCTGAATCGCTACGAGTACGACTCCTTCATCCGCGTTCTTGCAACGCTTCCGCATCGCGATCTACAATGGTATGTAGATGCACTCCCCTTCCCCTCGTTGCTAGATTACTCCATAGATTGATCTTGATGATGCGTAAAAAATTTTGAATTTCTGTTACGTTCCCCAACAATACGAACCAGTGTTGGGGATTTTGCAAGAAGCATGTTGGAGGAGTGATCTGCGAGGGGGACATCGTTCGTCAACATCGGCTAGTGGGACGAGCGTGGCACTGCAACTGCTGTGACGAGTATCGACGACGACTACTGAGGTGCCGGGATACGGCATTGAGCCACAGCGTGGGCAGGGGGTATTGCCGCCATGCTCACCAACGCGCACGTGCGTCTGCGGCGTGCAGTGACTAGCGGCCATTGAGATTTTCTCTTGCTGGGATGACGGGGTGGTTTTTTTTTTCGATCGAACGGCTCCGCACAAGCGCATCCGATGATATTTTCATAATCAGTTTCATTAATATTATAACTGTTGATATTTTCTTCTATATATGTGGTCAACTTAGAAACGGTTTTCACAAAAAAAACTTAGAAAGAGTTGAGTTTTTGACCCATTTTATACGCCATCATCAAATTGGGACAGAAGGAGTAATTAATTATATCGCTACAGCATTTTCCCACAATTTTTTCTTATAATCGGATAGAATTAGTCTGGGTAAGAACAGTCGACGTATCCTTGCGTGCCCTAGGCCGGTCACACCCGTCTCTTTCGAGATCAGGCACATCATCTCGGTTGGTGTACATGAGATGAGACGAGGGCCACAGTGCATCCTAACTTTTGACGACTGCATAAGTATTCTTTGTGTTCTCCCATTTCTCTGTGCAATGCAACTGTGGCCGCACGGGATCACTGAGCTAGGCATATGTGACAAGAGCCGTACCTGTGCTTGCATGAGGGAATCTCTTTTCGCTTACTCAGTTTACCCCTCCAGCATCCTGTCAACGACAAGCATTGATGGACTATGGCGGAGCTGTTCACGTCTAGTTGCTACTTGCTACTACACCAGCTTTAGCCCATGCCACCCACGAGTATACAGTAGCCTTGCCCTAGGTTCCAGGGGGAAACATCCACAAGCATTGATGGACTAGTGCCGAACCTTTCCGCGACAGCTAGAGTCGAGAGGGAGCAGTAGCCACCATGAGTCGATGCCGCCCACGGGTTTCCGTCGGCAGACCACAACAAAAACCAAGATTGAACTGGGAGTCAGTCGTGGGCCTAGTTGCCCACGGACTAACAGTGCCAAACCACTCGCAGCAAGCATGCTTACGGCGTGCACACACTCGCTATAAGATGGCATGCACCACCCAGCAATTTTCGCCACGAACACTTGCGAATCACTTGCATTCCGAAGGTTTCTTACCGAGTAGCTGCGTTCGTGTAGTACATAGCATAGCAGACCACCGCTGAATCCATCATCCATGGCGGGATGCTGGCTGCTGCTCGTCATCATGGCGTTCCTCTTGCCGGCGGCCAGTGCGACGCCGTGCCACCCTGACGACCTCCACGCGCTGCGGGGCTTCGCCGGGGAGCTCGGCGGCGGGGGAGCCCTCCTCCGCGCGGCGTGGTCCGGTGCCTCGTGCTGCGGCTGGGAAGGTGTGGGCTGCGATAGCTCCAGCGGCCGCGTCACGGTGCTGCGGCTCCCATGGCGCGGCCTTACGGGGCACATCCCAGGAGCCTCCCTGGCGGGCCTCGTGTGGCTGGAGGAACTCTTCCTCGGCTCGAACCATTTCGAGGGCGTCCTCCCAGACGAGCTCTTCGGCCTCGTCAGGCTAAGGAAGCTCTCCCTCGCATCCAACGAGCTCACCGGCGAGCTGAGCCCACGCCTCGGTGAGCTCACACACCTTACCTTGTTGGATTTGTCCGCCAACCTCTTCTTCGGCCCCCTCCCGGATGTGTTCGGCGACCTCACGTCGCTAGAGCATTTGGCCATGCATTCCAATGGCTTCTCCGGCTTCTTGCCACCGTCTCTTTCATCACTATCTTCTGTCCGTGAGCTCAACCTCAGAAACAACTCCATGTCCGGTCCGATTGCTCGTGTTAGCTTCTCCGATATGCCACATCTTGCTTCGCTTGACTTTTCCACAAACTCCCTGACTGGGTGGCTCCCGACTAGCCTCGCCGGCTGTGGTGAGCTCAAGTCGCTCAACCTTGCCAACAACATATTGGTCGGCACCATCCCGTCGTGGATTGGTGAGTTTGACAACCTTTGGTACTTGAGTCTCTCAAATAATTCATTTGTTGGCGAGGTGCCCAAGAGTTTGTTAGGGCTTAAGGGCCTCGCCACTGCGGGTAGTTCATCGGGTATGGTTTTCATTAACATGCCATCTTTTGTAAATCACGAAAGAAGAGCACTCGATGAACAACCAAATACCATAACTGGGACCAACAACACTGTGAGATCTGGGCGCAACAACACCATGTCTGGGAACGACAACATTGTCATGTCTGGAGATAGCAATGCTGTGTCCGGGAGCTTCAACACCCTCGTATGTGGAAACAACAATATTCTAAGTGGTGACCACCATGTTGTATCTGGGAGCAACCATATTGTAACTAACAGTTTCAATAAAGTGACGGGCTGCACCAATAATGTATCCGGGAGCAACCATACTGTATCCGGAAGCAACAATACCGTAACTGGGAGCAGCAATACGGTATCTGGGAACAACCATGTCGTGTCTGGGAGCAACAGAGTCGTAACCGGAGATTAATGACCTGTCAGTGGACTGATTTCATCTACAAGCTAAGTATGAGGTTCCAAAGCACATCAAAGAGAGATCCATGAAGAGAAGAATAAGAGGTTCTCCGGTCTGAACTGAAAATCTAGGTCGATGGATACCCTAGCTTGTTCCAAGTTTGGCGAGGCTCCATAAAGACCTTCTGTATCTTTACTGTTTTTAGCCTATTTAAATTTCCGCAACCATATTAGTATGTATTTCCGTACTTGTAATATTAGTGTTATCTTCAAGCCTGCCATGAGAATTAGTATATCCAATGATGAACTCATCGTTTTTCGACGAATGTCTTTATTACAGCTTATGGTTATTGTTATTTTATGTGCGAATCCGGTTGAATGATCCCTTGTTACTTTTTAATTGGTCATGGCCGATAGATGCAAATTGTGAGGTGGGGACGTGGGTACGGCCTGGAGTTGGGTTAGGATAAGCTCATGCTGCTAGGTTACAACGAGGCAGTGCATGGTTCATATACAGATGGCTTGGACGTTAGCATGTACCCACCTGCATGAGCCCCCTGCCCGGACGTACATGCATGCAACTCATATGACTTGACAGGCTTTGGCTGCATGCCTCCCTCCCTCCCCTCTATCTCATGTAGTCATGTGAGTCCATGCATGGCCTTGACTGGCTGCAGAGAATCATTGCTTCTTTTTTTTTGTCCTTTTTTTTCTGCTGCTCCTCCTCCTCGTGCTTTCTCTCTGTATGTGACATGAAAGCACGTATGTCCTTGACTGGCTGCAGAGAATCATTTGTATCTCAGTTGGTGCCGCTGCCAAACAAACACGCCTCAACCGAGATGGCTCCATGATTACCGATTTGCCCCGCGAACGTATGTGGTATCAGGCTTTCAATAATTCAACACACACTATGGCGAGCATAGGGATATGGCTCCCAGCACAGATAAAGAGAGATTGGATGTGGGTCGGCCACTACAAGCTTACATGATATAGCGAGGTTGACAATGCAAAACTTCCACTCTCATCAAATTCCTGGGGCTCGCATCAATGAAGGGTTGTGAAGCAAATAAATTTGAGGTAGGGTCCAGAATCCTGAGTCGCGGCTAGTGTAGAATTTGCAGCTGAGCTTGCCAACGTGTATAGGTCACTCGTAGTAGGTGCAACGGAGTGCATGAAAGCGCTAAGACAACCTGGCGGTGAAGTGGCTCATGACATGGTTGATCCTGGCAATCGTCGAGATCTGTGTGCACCACGCACCTTAGCTAGGTTGCAGGCCTTGACGCTAGTCGCACGCCTGGACAATGCTGGCTCGTGTACATGGCTGGGTAGCCACAATACACTATGCCAGTGCTACTGATTACCATGACTCCCAGGACGAAAGAGAAATGTCATCGTGCCAAGCAGGATAGCGTGGGCGACAGGCGACAGGACTACAGGAGGTATTTGCGGTTCTCAATTTAGCATCTGCTGCCTTATCTACGTGCGAGAATTGATCGGAGCAGACTTGCCAAAGCAGTCAAGGATTGTCCATTGATGGAAAAATAATGATGTGGGAAAAGTTGATGAAAACTTGAGCAGGCAATCACGCATGCATATTTGTTCGTTTTATTCCTTGCTTGTGGGGTCAAAAAGGCATGCAAGATCCACGTCACAAAAAAAAATCCACATGCACGAATGTATGGAAGAGGTAAACATGGTCAAGTTGGTTATTTATTTTTACGTGAGAGATCTGTTTTTTTACATGTATACATGCGTTAAAAAATCCGTACGCATGCAGAAATATATGAAAGAGGCATTAAACGTGGCCAAGTTGGTCACCACTTTTTTTGGTTAGGGATCTTCTTTTCTTTTACATGCATGGATATGAGAGATCTAAATTATAAGGGTGTGGCTAGATCTCAGTCGACTGAGACTTAACCAAGTCTCAGTCAAGTGATATACTCCCTCCGTCCCAAAATTCTTGTCTTAAATTTGTTTAAATATGGATGTATCTAGTTATGTTTTAGTGTTAGATACATCCGTATCTAGACAAATCTAAGACAAGAATTTTAGGACGGAGGGAGTAGTATATAAGAAGAAAAAGGAAATATTGAAAAGAATTTTTTTGTACGAATCTCCATGCCAGATCGAAGGAATATAGCATTGACTGAGACATCACGAAGTCTCAGTCGACTGAGACTTAGTAAAACTGAAATTATAAATTATGTGCATCATATTTATGTTACTTGAGATGTGTATATGTGTCAAGTTGTTTTGGATACACCATATTGTGATATGCAGATCGAACAATTATAGATCAAAAGAAATAGATGGTCCATCCAATCGAGAGTCAACATATTAAGAACCTGTTCGGAGACCCGCCACTCCACCACTCCGCTCCCGGAGCTGGAATTAAAAAGCACGGAGCTGGGAAATAGATTCTCCGCAGCTCCTCGTATTATTAGGAGCTGGAGTGCCTTCGAACAGGGCCTAAGATTCACTCTTCGTATCATACGGACACATAACTCTTTCACAATAGTGTCAAACATTTGCTCCACGAAGTTATGAAAGAACAATACAGAGTCCGGCTGACCGCATCACCAACCGAGAGCCATTCGTGGATGCATTGCGGATTTTTTTGAAACTATCATGTTTTTATAGCAAATTCGGAAACTATATGACTGAACGCATAAAAATCGAATCTATGACCCCGCCGGCCTCCTACTGGCCGAAGATGAGCTTTTCGGCCAACTACTGGCCGAAGTAGAGTCTTTGGTCTATTTGCGGCCGAAGAGTGGTGGTACAGGGTTGAATAGCACTCTTTGGTCATCTGTAGGCCGAAGAGTACTTTTTGGTCATCTGTACGCCGAAGAGTCCTCTGGACCCATCTCTCTACCATTTACGCGGAGAGATGGGTCAAAGAGTACTCTTCGGCGTACAGATGACCAAAGAGTACTCTTCGGTCTACAGATGACCAAAGAGTACTCTTCGGCCTACAGATGACCAAAGAGTGCTCTTCGGCCCTGTTCCACCACTCTTCGGCCACAAGTAGATAGAAGACTCTACTTTCAGCCAAGATCTGGCCTAAAAGCTCATCTTCGACCAACAGGAGGCCGACGGGGTCATATATTTGATTTTTATGCATCAGGACGTATAGTTTCTGAATTTGCTATAAAATCATCATAGTTTTAAAAAAAACAACATGATGCCACATGCTGGTTAGGTATTTGATACATGCCGCACGGCAGAGTCATCCATCATCGTTTGACATTCGCTGTTGCATGCATCATCATGCACCAACATGTCCATACCAACATGTTAGGGCATCTTTAAGGGTGACGTGCAAATTTCCTTCCGCATCCGTTATGGATAGAGGGGGATCAGTCCACGAATACGGATGCGGGAGGCCATCATCCAAGTCCGCATATATTTCAAACACTTTGGCAACAAACCGGACAAAATTCGTGCAAACACGGTGGACTTCATACTTACTGGATGACATTCGTGCAAAAACGGCGGATTTTCGTTAGATTTCGGACATTTAGAACAAAAAACCTGTTCCAACCCGACCCTAAACCTATCCTACGGCGGCATCCAGCGTCCAAGCCCTTGTCGTCCTCCATCCACCGTCTCCATGACCACATGCGATAAGACTGATGAAGTGAAGTTGATGTCCCCGGAGAGGAAGAGTAGAACACGGAAGACGGGCCAACCCACATGGGACACAAGGCCCTGCCACCTCCCATGCCCTACTCATCCACGGAGGAGCCTGCGCCTTGTCCATCACCGGTGGACTTGAGGTCCACGATGGAAATGTTAGTGCGTTGTTGTCGTTCCACCAGGCCGCCTGATGGTTCATCGGTGGTGTGTAGGAGGCGCAACTAGCGTTTTTCTCGTCCGCAGTCGCATGTAGCTGCGCCTCCGCGGCGGCCGCTTCGTGATGAGCGGAGGCTTGAGCACGGACGACCATGTAGATCACACGCTGCTCCCGATGAAGCTGGGGTTTGCAGCAGCCATGGCCGCCATGGCCTCCTCGCTCGCGCTCTCGCCGTCGTTCTGGCACTTCGCTAGTCGGTGCTGCTCTATGAGGAATAAGTTGTACCATTATTCCTCCTGCGCCTGGTGGAACACCGACATAGGCGCCGACGCAGGCTGTTCTTCTGCCATGGTGGCGTTGAAGTGCGCCTGCGCGTGCTCCAAGGTGAAGCCAACATGCACAGGCGCGGGTTCTGGTTTGGTAACGTCGGAGCCCGTCTCCATCGTGGGGTCGTGCTCGATCCTCCTAGCACGGCGGCTCTGCCAGCTGGCCGCAAGGGTGGCCAGCTCGTGCTTCGTCTCCGTCAATAGGCTCTCCCATAGTGCATTGCTGCCTGCTATCATGGTGGATGTGGTGGAGGAGGATGTGGAGCGGCTTCTGTTGTAGCGTGGAGTAGGCCGGGTGTGGCCGCCCTAAAATAGAGGATTCTTGCGACGCCAGGCATCCGGGTGCGTCAATGCGCGGCGCCGGAGTCGGTTTCTCGGCCGACGAGCCTGTTTAATGGCGGCATACGGACGGACGGACAAGGCATATAACAGGCGTCGTAGATATTTGTCCCATCCCATCCACTAACGCGTCTCCGGCAATAAATAGGCACGGACATCGAGGACACATCGGGGCAGCGCCCTTGACCGTCGTGACGCTTCAATATCGACGCCAGTGAGAGGTTACATCCACTCTGTAGCCTACTTCAATGGGGAGTGGCCGCTCTACAGCGGCATGAATGCAGGCAGCTGGCACCGGGTAGGAACGCGTGCGGGCGAGGGTGGATGGTTTTGGATGGGCCAAGATGGTCACAAGCAGGTGTGCCTACTGTTTGGACGCCCACAAAGTCCCTCGCATTTGTCTTTGATTTGCGGGAAAAACTCATCCGGACCGCATTGCGGATCATTGCAGGACCGCATTGGATGGCACAACACGTTCAGACCGTGCGGTTCAGACGTATGCAAGCCGTTTAAGAGTCGACTGCCGTTAGAAGAGTAATGGTTGCTAGACTTTGCCGTCACTCGACGTCTCCAGGTTCATCCTGAACCCCAACATGACTTTGAGGTTGGAATAGTTGAGCAGTCTTTCACATCAATTACT
Source organism: Triticum aestivum (assembly GCF_018294505.1). NCBI lineage: Eukaryota > Viridiplantae > Streptophyta > Magnoliopsida > Poales > Poaceae > Triticum > Triticum aestivum. The sequence continues at coordinate 547,666,471 of NC_057808.1, forward strand.
AAGTGGCACACACAACCAGTCTCTGGCCACGCTGATATAAGCAGCAGGCATGCACTGTTGGCATATTGCCCGGGGATGGCATTAACAAGCTACTCCATACACAAAAATCATGCAAACACAAAGATTCAAAATTTTGACCAACTTCATAGAAAAGAGTAGTAGCATATATGACATCAAATTGATATATTATGAAAGTAAATTTCAAAATGAATCTAGGGTACTAATTTAGTGCCATAAATGCTGCTATGTCTTCCTATAAAGTTGGTCAAAGTTTTAGAACTTTGACTTAGGACAAAAGCTAGATGTACACTTATTCACGGACGGAGGGAGTACCAAGACAGCAAACATGCATCCTAATTTATTTTTTCTTAGTAAATAGCATACACACAAGGGCTATTTAATGATGTGGTAGCAAACAAGGGCCTTGAGAGCATCCACAGTCGGGGGTCTCAAACGTCCGGGCGGACGACCTGGTCACTGCATGGTAAAAAAACACCTCAGACGGGCGCCTCAAACAAGCCACAAATGCCCGGCTGACTGGCACCTCTCATATTCAGCCCAAATCCGGGGCGGAAATGGGGGCGGCCCGGGCACGCCCGCCACATCGGACTGACTAGCGGGTCCCACATATAATCTTCAAGAAACCCAGTGGTCCGACGGGCGACTCCTCTGGTGGGATGTGAACATCGCGTGACTTCGCTCAGACTCACTGCCCGAGGGCCAAGGTCGGCGTCCCCCGGCCCTAGCCACATATGCTTCCTCCTTCTCCGTGCCGCCAGCCTGTGCCCATCCACTTTTGTCTCTCTCCGCGTCCTTCATCCCTCGTCGTTCACCCCCGCCATGGCCTGGCAGAAGAAAACCACCTACGCTATGCTAATGCCGGAGAGGCATTTCCAGATGCTCGAGGAGATCCAGGCTAGGCACGCCACCCGGATCATAGCGGGCCTACCCCCGAATTCGCCGGAGGCGGAGGAGGAGGAGGGGCAGCAACTGGAGCCCATGGAGGAGGAGGATGGGGAGGAGGAGATTGCAGAGCTTGAGAGGGTCGCGGGCTTTGCCATGGGGGGCGCCATGGGAGATTTTGAGGTCGCCCAAGCAGAGGAAATGGCAGAGCAGACAACCATCCTAGAGTCCATCCAGGATGAGGCGTATGTCCAGGCCAACTGGCACTTCATCCGTCAAGAACAAGCGGCGAGCGACACACTTTTCGCCAAACTTGGGGCGAAGGCCGGCGCGGAGATACCGGAGTTGCGGCTGCCGCCCATATACTTGGTGCTGGGTATGGAGATCGTGAACATCTCCGGCGAGGTGTAGGGTAGTGTAGGGTGTAGTTGCCCTACATAGTATGTAGGTTTTACTCTATTGCATGCTTTGTATGGATTAATGGTTTGAAATATGAGGTATTCGGATGCACATAACAAAATTTGAGGGCGACCCAGTCAGCGCCTACGAACGCACCAGGGCGCAGCCGTGTGCGTTTGAGGGCCCGGATTTGCTGTCCGCAGCTGTAGATGCTCTTAATATGGTATTTGGTATAAAAATAATAGTAACTAGATGATACCTCGCGCGTTGCTGTGGGAATTGGTTGCAAAATATTTTAATGTGATTTGATTGTGTGGGATATAAATATTTAGGTTAATAACACGTGAACCAAAATTTAAAATATGTATGACTTATTATATTTTATTATGTATATTGGTAAAATATTTATTGAATATAAGTAGAATAATAAAATAAAAAATATTTCTCAAGCATGCTTGCATGTGATGGTGGGTCTTTTTTCATGCATGGTTGCATGTTGAGGTAGGCCTTATCCGGTCCATAATTGCTAGACTATGTGATATGCTTGCATGTTGAGATAAATAAATTAATGGGGTTCACTTTCTTATGTATATAGGATGCGATTGCAAACAAGGTGATACTATTATAGATTATAGGAAAATAATGTGAATTAATCCTAGAAGAGATTTTGACATAAATTCATATTGCTCCCAAGCAATACATTTAGCACAACTAATTCCTCAAACTAATTAAAAATCAATGTTGTTCGTTAATCACGTCTCTCATCCGTTGTGTCAATAGTATTTGATATTTCACCAGAAAAGTTTCACGGTCTATTTTTGTTATTTTTAGTAATATAACCATATATTTATATGTGAAATAAGGCATAAGGTACAATTCAGAAATGTATGAACGTCAAAAATATTGAGTATTATCCAATAAATTCAATAAATAGAAGTAAAAATGCCAACACGATAGAAAAGTATGCCCTCGCCCGAAAGTCCTATTCTGATCCCGAGCTCGAATGCAGCCTTATGAACAGTAAGATTGGAAAATATAGTAAAAATTAAAAAAATCTGATTTTTTGGGAAAACTTTGACAAATGTTTTCTATGCTTAACAATTTTCACCACGAAATAACATTTCTGAAATTCATTGCAAAGGAACAAAATCAGCACTTCAAAATGTATTCGAAACTAGCATTTTTGGAGCAAAGATTTTTTTTTGCCATGACATCCACAAATGTCATTTCGTTCTGAAATTTTGCAATCATGCAAAACATTTGCTAAAGTTTACCACAAAACAAATTCAGATTTGTTTTACTATTTCTTTCGATTTTCATCAGGGAGTATTTAAGCTCAGGAGCAAATACTCCACGTTCGCCCTCGCCGACCTTTCCTAGTTATATGAAAACATGATAACCAACAAACTATCAAAATGAGGTAAAAAAAATCAAAATGTGGAAGATGCCCTCAGCTACGCTCCAGATAGATAGCAAAAGGATCAAGTACCGAGGAGAGAAACTATCAGCTACCCTAGTACTCCCGTGATCGGAAGAGCCAGCTTGCTTGTACTAGCTAAAGCACCAAGTCCCGAGCAGGTCATCATCAACTGGAGTACCTCAGTTACCAAGTACCAGATCGACTCAAGGAGCACCAGTACTACTATACTTCGCGTGAAGCAAAACCACAAGGCACAACTCGCAAGATCTAATTGATTTCTACCGAAAGCGCTAGATCACATTATGATATTACCATTGTTGATGATGGCGCCGCTAGCCTCATTGGAGGCCATCGTCATGGTGGTGGTCTCGTAGAGCTCCGAGGGAAACATCAGGTTTGGCTTGCCAGATGGGCAGTGGCGGTGTGTGGCGTCGTTTACCTCCTAGGAAGCACCGTCTTGGAGCTTTAGCGATGATCTCGGAGGCGTGGCATCGTTGGACCTAGACTCTGATGGAAGGGTCGTTTGGTCGGAGGGAAACCCGTGATCCTGATCGGGCGATTGCGGCGTCTGGTGCCCCTAGTAGAAAACATGGCTTTGATTCGGCCAGAAAAGAGCATTAATCCCGGTTGCATTACGAACCGGGACTAATGTGAGCATTAGTCCCGGTTCGAGCGGCTAGGGCACCGTACAGACATTAGTCCCGGTTCAAATGGGACCTTTAGTCCCGGTTGATGCCACGAACCGGGACTAAAGGATGCGATGCCCATTAGTACCGGTTCGTGGCACCAACCGGTACTAAAGGTTAGACCTTTAGTCTCGGTTCGAGCCACCAACCGGTACTAATGGGTTTGAGGCATTAGTACCGGTTCGTGGCACGAACCGGTACTAAACGTCCCATTTTCAAACTCTACCCCACCCTCCATGGATCGCCTTTTCAGTTTTGTAAAAAGCAAAAGAAAATGATAAAAACTTCAAAAATTAAAATTCTTTCAGATGTAGTTATGTTACTACATGTACTAGTTAGGAAAATTTAAAAACTTAAATTTGGACATGTTTTGCAAAAATTGTAGGGAAAATGTAAAACGGCTATAACTTTTGCATACGATGTCAGAAAAAAAGTATAATATATCAAAATGTTCAGCACGAAAAATCCGCATCCGATTTTGACGGCCTACGGTCTGTTTGCAAATTTTTAGAATTCTCAAATTCTAAAAGGAAAAAAAGTTATGCTCAAATTTCTGTTTTTTTTTATTTTTGTTAAATCTGGTCAAACTACTTATTCAAGAAGTATTAGTGTTACTCAATAATTATTCAAGAATATTAGTGTTACTAAATAATTATTTCAGTTTTTTAAATTTTGGTCAAATCTGGTCAAATTGTGGTCAAACTATGGTCAAACAATGGTCAAACTAATTATTTAAGAAATATTAGTGTTACGAAATAATTATTTCAGTTTTTTTGAATTTTGGTCAAATCTGGTCAAACTATGGTCAAACTACTTATTCAAGGAATATTAGTGTTACTAAATAATTATTATTTTTTAGAACAATAGTTTCAAACTCAAACAGTGAAATGTGTGACTTCATGCTCAAGCTAAATTCCTGAGGGTTAATAGGATTGACATCTTACTATTGTCAGAAAAACAACAAGTGCAGACTTGGAAACGAGGGAGAATAGAACCCGGAAGTTAAGCGTGCTCAGGCTGGAGTAGTGAGAGGATGGGTGACCGTCCGGAAAGTTAGATGATTTGAAATGATGAGGGGTGATTAGAGATTAGAGGTTAAATTGAGCAGTGATGAGGGGTGATTAGATATTAGAGGTTAAAATAATTCAGAAATCTAAAAATAAACGAAATTCAAATATTTTTTTCAAATTTTATTAAAAAAATCATAAAATTTCATTTAGTACCGGTTCGTGTTACCAACCGGGACTAAAGGTGGACCTCCAGGCAACGGCCACGTGGAGGGCCTTTAGTCCCGGTTCGTGTAAGAACCGGGACTAAAGGGGGAGGCTTTAGTAACGACCCTTTAGTCCCGGTTCCAGAACCGGGACTAAAGGCCCTTATGAAACGGGACTAAAGGCCCCTTTTCTACTAGTGTGCCGCTCACCCTCATGGTCATGGGGCGACGTTCTTAGAGCAAGTAATGGCTAAAGGGGTCCAAAGGTAGAGTGGCGTCGTTTCTACCGTGTCGACGATGTCGTGTCTCGGCGGCACGGCGCAGCGGAGTTTGGGTCATGTATACGTCTTGATTGATGAGTGCATGGTGGCATCACCGGCAGTTCGGCTTGGTGATCTCAATGCATTGATCCCTCCTGAAGATGGAACGGTGAAAGATGTAGAGAACGGATTCTAGAGCGTACACATGTGATGCCCGTGAAGGGTCTGCTTGACTTGTTGGTGCTCTCGGCTTACCATAGTGCGGTTTGGTGAGGCCACGAAATTAGATGGTGTGTGTTGAGCGACATCTGAGCACATCATAAGGTTTGTAGGGTCGCCAGGATTGTGACTTTGGGTTGCTCCATGTATTTGTGTTGTCTAGCTGGGAAAATATCTGGTGCTACGGGAGCACTTAAGCTTAGGTGCTCCTGTGCAAGCTCGGCCGTTGGACCTCAGATCCAAGAGTTTTCGTGAGATGGCCAACATTTTTGTAAAAAAGTCTTTGAGGAGTCACAAAAATACGCACAAGTACAGGAGCTACAGCAACTCCTCAAAGGCCGTTGGATCAGATCTGACGGCTCGGAAGGCTATCAGGGGAGCACCTGTGCTCCCATATCACAGGATACTCTCCATTATCTAGCTCTGTTGATTAGTTTAATAAAGATGACCGTGTGCATCCTTGAATGCAGAGACTGGGGTTTCAACCTCATTTCCGAAAAATAAAAAGAAAACACTATCATACTACTAGTTTTTTATATAATTGCTACGCCGAGTAACAATTGAGTATTATTTCCTGATTATTTATCTTGTGTAGTTAATTTAAAAAATACTCTGATTGTTTCATAATGTAGCGCATATAGATTTTTGAGAAAGTCATTTGCAAACTTTGACCAAGTTTTTAGATAGACCTATTTATATCAACAATACCAAATGTATAAAATATGAAGCTACTATGGTGAATCTAATGATATACGTTTGACATTTCAGATTTAAATGTTTTCCCCATAACTTGGTCAAAGTTTTTGAGGTTTGACTTCTAAAAAAAATTGTATACACTACATTATGGTATGAAAGGAGTAGTTAGTTCCATCCTACACTACTTTGTGTACACAGATTAATTGGCTCACAGAGATCATGACGTACGACCTTCTGCTACTGAGCTGTGACACAAGTTTTTTGACACCTTGACGGTCGAGTCCGAGTCTGAGTCCTCCATGGCAGACTCCTCCGAGGGTTTTGCAACGTTGTCGCTCCACCGACCCGACGTCGTTGCTCCACGTAGTCGGACCACGTCGCGCTGCTACACCGTTAACCCTGCCCTATCGCCCCACGGACTTGGACCTCATCACGCTGCCACTCCGCCAAGTCGACCTCATCGCTCCGCAAACTCAGCCTGAGTCGACCTCCCACACAGCCTAGGGGACCTCGTCGTTCCACGGATTCAGATGTCGATGTGCCACCATTCTGTCGAGCGGTCCTCGTCGTTCCGTGGACTCGGACCTCGTCGAGCAGATCTTGTTGCATTGTGGACTCGAACCTCGTCACACCATCACTTCACTGAGTCGGCCTCTTCACTCTGCGGACTCAGACCGCGTCACGTCTTCACTCCGCGAGTCGACCTCGTCGCTCTGCGGACTCAGATCATGTCACTGACGGCAGGTGCATGAAACAGCTGAGTCACTTTCGTGCTTAAGCTTCATATTTTCACTCCACGGCGTATTAATTTTTTTTAGTCTTCAGAGCAACACTCGGGCTTCTCAGCACCCACACCCACTGGGTGAGCTGCTCAGGTGTGTCGCAACCCAGCATACTCCCGGCTGCTTTCGTTTTTTTTTTCCTGAAAAGAACCCCCGTAATGTGTACGGCCAATCTGAGGTTGCTGAGAGCACTCTTCGTCCCCAACTACAGGCCGCAACGCGGCTGTCCGGTTAGCAAGAACTAAACCCAAATTGTGACATTCTGAGTGCAGGTCCAAAAAAGGAATCATCATATACTTGGCAGAGTATTGTGTGTGGCATTCAAACATTCAAAAGGGGCTGCATATGGCGTGTTTGCACGGGCTCAAAAATTGATATTTGGTAGGATCCATGGATCCCAAGAAGTGAAGACAGGAGAGTTATTACGCCCAGGGGAGTTGCGCTACTAGGTAATGTGGATGAACTATTTGACCCACATACACACCAGTGGGACGTTGCCCTCGTTAGTCCTGTATTTTCACCGGTTGATGTCCATAGAATACTGCAAATACCACTACGGGTGGAGCTGTTGGATTACTTTGTGGCCTGGAGTGCAACTAGATCAGGGACCTTCTCTGTAAAATCAGCTTACCATGTGGAATTCCAACACCAGTTAGGGCATCACTGGAATAGGCAGGATGGCCAAGGTTGCATGCAAATTAACCCTATCCGGGAAATCGGCTTGGCGCCTCCGCATACCTAGGAAAGTTAAACATTTTGTTTGGAGAATTTTGAAAGGAGTTTTCCCTGTTTCGGTGTTCTAGCATCTCGAGACATCCCAACGAGTGCTCAATGTCTTATATGCAAAATAGGGATGGAAGATATCCAGCATTGTTTATTCACTTGCTCTCTGAGTGAAGGAAATCTGGTCTGAGCTAGGTCTTGGAGAGGAGATCAACAGAGCAGTGGCGCAAGACCGTTCGGGCTCGGTAACAATGGAAATTTTGGGTAGAACCGAAGCTTCAGTCGGCGAACTGCCTAAGGTGGAGCTAATCGCGGTTGCGGCATGGTACATCTGGTGGCAGCGCCGTTGAAGTGTGATAGGAGATTCAGTACAAACGTCTGATCGTTCCGCTCTTTCTATCAAGCTTCTTTCCACCAATTTTGTCAGATCATCAATGCCAAAATGTCCAACTAGGAAGCGAGATCATATGTGGAGAAAACCGATCTGAGGATCGGTGAAGGTGAATGTCGACGCGGTGTTCAAACTTTGTGGTTTCTTGCAGCTCTGGCGGCCTCTTAGCCGCCTCCAGGACCGGGACGCCATCAACATCATCATTTCCGATCTCCGTGCGATGGCTCTCGGATTGGCGCCGCCGCTTCCACCGCCGCCTCCTGAGCCTGATTAGTGCCTCCTTGTCTCTCCGGTGTCACCTGCTTTTTTTTTTCTTTGGGCTTGTTGAACTGTGCCCTCAGCAGAACCCCCTGTACTATTTGTTGTGAGACCTGAGTGTGCGTGTTTGTGGTTTCGATTGTGGTACTTGATGGCCTTTGGTGGTTTACTTTATTTATTTATAAAGCGAGGCGAAAGCCTTTTCCGGTAATGTCGATGCTTCAATTTGTGCTGATACAATGTCTGAAGCTACAGGAGCTGTTGCTCGGGATGATAAGGGCGATTTCATAACAGCCGCCACTTGGTTCTCGCCTCATGTTTGTGCAGTCGGCTCTGCGGGGATACATGCAATAAGGAATGGATTCTGGCTAGCATAGAGGATTAGCTGCAAGGATTGGCTGGAACTCTATGACAATCGAGTCAGATAGCTCAACTGCAATAGAGGCTGTGAATCAAGAGGCTTATGGACCTGACGTTGCTGTGATTAATGGATGCAACTAGTGGAGTTTGCATCGATGGCACGCGATCATTGCTTTCGGGAATCTAACAAAGTGGATGATGCTTTAGCAAAACACTCTTTTAGTAGTAGATGCTCTGAATTTTGGGAAGCTTCTATCCCTGATTTTATTTCTCACCTTATTGTAAAGAGCTATCCATTATTTGAGAAATAAAGTCTTTTAGCTGTAAAAAAAAGCCAAAACTAGCTTGCACACCATCGGATTCGGCGTAGAAATACAAGAGAAGGCTAAATAATTTGATTAATTATGCATAACTCAAGATTTCACTTGGCACCTCCGAGTCTGCACTTCTTCGGGTGGGTGCGCCGCGTTCAGGTGCACTCAGATTATTTGCCTCTATCTTTTTGCTAATTCTAGAAATGTGTAAGCATACTTGAGCTAACTCTTCATCCCAACATACAATTTACTCCTTAGGTACTACGACTAGGTTGGCAGCCCCCAACGCAACTTTTGATTTGCTCCTCGGGGATACGACTAGTTGGCAAGAGCACACGCAAAAAACACACTTACACACGGAAAATTATCATGCAAGGATAGGGATATGTTAAAAGAACTAGCATTTACACTATTAGGGAAATGCCTATACACATGAGCTTAGTAGTAGCTTTTTTATAAGAAAATGCTCCTACTACTTATCAGTAGCGCTTGTACACGGCAAGCGCTGATACTATGCACTTACCAGTAGCGCTGTGTTCATAAAACACGCTACTACTACAACTGCCAGACTGTTGCCGGCAGGCCAGGCATAGTAGTAGCGCTTCTATGAATACAGCGCTACTGATATTGAACGTAGCAGTAGCGCTTTCTACAGACAAGCGCTACTACTACGGGCTCCTTATCCAGTCCCACGGCCCGCGCTCGACCTCACTCCCCCTCACACACTCTCACTCACGCGCCTCCGACGCGCGCCGTCGCTGCCGCCCTCCCCCACGTGCCGCTATCTCCCGCGCCGGTCTTCTCCCGCCGACCGCCCTCGCCCGCGCCGGCTCTCCTCCCCTGCCGGCCACCCTCCCCCGGGCCGGCCTCCTCCCGCGCCGGCCCTCCTCTGTAGGGTAACGCAGCAGAAAACAAAAAAATTCCGACCTACGCACCAGCCCAGTACCACTATGGAGACTGCATATATGGTTTGATCTTTTTCGTTACCGACCCGTAGCGCAGCGGAAGTAGAGTCGATGACGAACGGCGGTGCAGATCCCCGCAGCTAGGATTTACAACTTCCCAACCGCGAGGATGTATACCCTCATCCGCCCCACGGACAGCCCTCCGGGAGGTGGTCGGACAGTCCCTCGAACGGTGTCGCGGACAGCCCTTCGGGAGGACCCTCAAAACTCGGACGGTCACTCGGACAGCCGTTCGGGAGGATTCACAGAACTCGGACCGTCACTTGGACAGCCCTTTGGGAGGCACTCTCAAAACAGCCCCTCTGGCAAAAGGATCGAAACTACGACCTCTCTACGGGGTTGCGCCACTAGTAGAAAAAGGACCTAATGTGAGACACATTAGTCCCGGTTTGATTTTGGCCCGGTACTAATGGTACCATTAGTGCCGGTTCGAACGACTATGCATTAATGCCGGTTTGTGTTGAACCTTTAGTACCGGTTCGTGCCACGAACCGGTACTAAAGGGGTGGTGGCAGGCTGGCGTCAGGCCGGGGCCCCACGATCACCTTTAGTACCGGTTCGTGGCACAAACCAATACTAAAGGGCTAACCTTTAGTACCGGTTCGTGCCATGAACCGGGACTAAAGGGGTCTGACCTATAGTCCCGGTTGGAGACACAAACCGGGACTATAGGGCAATTTTCAAACTCTACACCCCCCTGTGTATCGCCATTTCAGTTTTGAAAAAATCAAAAGAAAATGATAAAAACTTCAAAAAATAAAATCCTTCGAGAGGTAGTTATATTACTACATCTACTAGTTAGGAAAATTTGAAAACTTCAATTTGGACATGTTTTGCAAAAAGTGTAGGGAAAATGTAAAACGGCTATAACTTTTGCATACGATATCAGAAAAAACGTATAATATATAAAAAAAATCAGCACGAAAATCCGCATACGATTTTGACCGCCTACGGCCTGTTTGCAATTTTTTAGAATCCTCAAATTCCAAAAGGAAAAAAAGATATTCTCAAATTTCATTTTTTTGGTTAAATCTAGTCAAACTATGGTCAAACTACTTATTCAAGAAGTATTAATGTTACTACATAATTATTCAAGACTATTAGTGTTACTAAATAATTATTTCAATTTTTTGAATTTTGGTCTAATCTGGTCAAACTATGGTCAAACTATGGTCAAACTGTGGTCAAACTTATTCAAAAAATATTAGTGTTACTAAATAATTACTGTTTTTTAGAATAATAGTTTCAAACTCAAACGGTGAAACGTGTGACCTAATGCTCAAGCTAAACTGCTGAGGGTTAATAGGATTGTCAGCTTACATTTGTCAGGAAAACAACAAGTGCAGACTTGGAAAGTAGAGGGAATAAAACTCCGAAGTTAAGCGTGCTCAGGCTGGGGGAGTGAGAGGATTGGTGACCGGCAGGGAAGTTAGATGATTTGGAATGAGTGATCCACACTTGAGTAGTTAAGAGGGGTGATTAGAGACTAAATCATCAAATAATTCAGAAAATTGAAAATCGAAAAAAAAATCAAAATTTTTTCCCAAAATTTTCAGAAAAAATTTCAAAAAAAAAAAACCTTTAGTACCGGTTGGTAACACCAACCGGTACTAAAGGTCCCCCATACCACAGCGCGGGCTCATGCCACGTGGTGGGCCTTTAGTGACGGTTCGTGCCGAACTGGTACTAAGGGGGGGGGGCTTTAGTGTCCACTCTTTAGTGCCGAACCGGCACTAAAGGCCCTTACGAACCGGTGATAAAGCTTCGTTTTCTACTAGTGCACACATACGGTGTCATCTATCCGGCAGGGCTTCGCCGTCCAGAACTAGTTCCTGCCGGAACCCAGACAGCCTTACGGCTCTACGAAACTCTTTTCGTGGGAGGGAGAGAAGAAGCCAGATAGTGCATGGCATGTGTATGAGAGCCAGGGATGATCCTTTAGGCAGCCCCCCTCCACCCCTATTTATAGGCCAAGCCCAAGGGTGGCTTCTCCAAGAAGCCAATGGGGGAAATACCAAAAAGGCCCTCAAGGTGGCTTCTCCAAGAAGCCAAGCAAAAAGCACTTTCACTATTCATGACGACATTTTTCAGCGTCCGTTCGAACTGGAAATATTTATGTGGGCTCAGAACATTTCCAGTACCCACTAAAATAATTTTCAACGCGTTCCAAAACAATTTTGGTTTAGTGATTTTCATCTGCGAAAAACAAACAAGAATGCATTTTCACTATTCATGAAGAGAATTTTTCGCGTCCATTAAATCCAAAAATATTTCTGTGGGTCTTAGAATAATTCCAGTACCCACTAAAATGATTTTAGATTCGTTCCGAAACAATTTCAGATTAGTGAATTTCATCTGCGAAAAACAACCAAAGCGGTACCGGCAGCTCCGAAACATTTTCGGTTTTTATTTCTGAAAATTCCAAAAAGTTTCCAGAATGATTCTGGCACCCTCCAAGAATTATCAGGCATGTGCCGAAACCATTTTGACTTAATGGCATACCCCGAAACAACTTTTTCGGTTTCACCAGAACTCATCCGGTGACCTCTCTTTTCAGAACTTTTCTGATGTCTCCAAAAAACCTTTTCCGAAAACTTTCTCTCAGACTCCCTGTCTAGTATTCAGCAGATAGATGACCCTTAAGCGTGTGACCCTATAGGTTCGGTGAAGTATAGACATGACCTGGAACCTCTTCCGATCAATGATCAACATCGGAGCCGTGGACACCCATATTGACCCCTATACCCACACGAATGAATATTCGAGTGAACCTCCAGTTGCCGTGAGCTATTCCTGTTGCTTCGCGATATGTCACAAACACCCGAGGTGAGATTTATTGCATTCATGTGGATCAACAATTTGTCCACCATGCAAGTTACCTCGTTACCAGTTTTGTTCTCTTTTCTCGTTTCCGTGTTCCGGCATCCCAGTGATCAAATCACAATGTGTCTGGCCAGACGATGATGGATACCGCTACACCGAGAGGGCCCGAGTATATCTCTCCATCGTCGGAGGAGCAAATCCCAATCTTGAGCTATCTCGTTACTTGCCATACTTTTCCGTGAACCCGTAAGCCGCCGTAATAGCCACCCAGTTACGGATGACGTTTAACAAACCCCAAAGTTCACGAAGCAAGTATGAAGGAACTCGATACTCTCATGGTCTAAGGAATTACGCAAACATTAACTTCTCTGTGTTATTAAACATTAACTTGTGACGAATGTATCTCATAGCATAACATTAAATTGGGTCGATTCAACACAAGTGTTCTACTAATAATTGTGCCCTCAAAATTGCCGGCATAGTCATGCCCATGATCAGGAAAACAGGATCATCATGCAATACTTGAGCTAGTCATAGAGGCTTGACTAGGAATACATTTTACCGTTTATTATCCCACACGTGCACATGAGTTTCCCTCCAAGCCTCGTTTTATTTGCAGACTCGAGAATCATTGTAGTTATAGCATGTAACATAAACCTAATTATGAATAGGGAGATAATCAATAACATTTATTATTGCCTCTAGGGCATATCTCCTACAGACTCCCCCACCGCCCCCCCCCTGTGACACCCAAAAAATTTGACCTTGTTTTATTAATTAAAATTTTGCTAGGAAATTAAATTTTTATTTTTCTGGATTTCTCCTTTGATTTCAGAACCCCTCTTCACTTTAATATTGTGGGTTTTTACCTCTAGTGGAAACTTTTCAAAAGTATTATTGGACTTGTATGCTCTCTCAATAAAACAATTCTTTATCAGTGGATTTATTTGCATAATTGTTTTTCCTGAGCTTTATACTTTTAAAAATGATTTTTCATAAATTTGGAGCCACTTTTGCACTGCAACCATTTGATAAATGCTTTTAAAATTTTCACCAAAATTTGGGGATGTCGTGTGAGGTTCCCACATCACTTTTATGCAAAAATATCTTTTGGTTCTTGGAGATTTTGAGCTCTACATCAATTCTTCAAATCTGGTCCAGTAGGCATTTTTGCACTACAACCTATTTAAATATTCTTCTAAAAATTCTTCCAAGTGTTTGGGGATGTCAGGAGATGCATATAATTCAACTTCATGCAAAAACCCAGTGTTGTTCTTTGAAAAATTTGAGTGAATCAACCTCATTTTCATTCTGGTCCAGTTTGGTGATTTGTACTGCAACCCTATTTTATTTTGATCTAGTGCCCTTGATCTTTTTCCTACTTATAGTCCTCCCTACCAAACACTTAAGTCCAGGATATTGGACCCATTGGAGTATTTTTAGTGCATGCAATGTTAGCCTTTAGTTTCTGCCCAAAACTGGTTTTCTCAAAAACTTGCACTAACAAATTTCTGTTTTTGCCAAACTAACCTTACCACCCTCTTTAACTCCCAAAGAGACTAGGAACTGGAGATTTTGGCCACCCCAAGAGTTGCCTAGATGCCCATGGCATTCTGTCGAACACCCTGTGTGCAGGGACAGTTTTGGCATGATTTCTAGTTTGCATTGTGAGCTTGAGCCCCTGACCCATCCAGCATGTCCACTAACCTCCTAGCTATCCCTAACCCTGGCCTGTTAGCTACAAGCCTCACCCAAGCTCTCTAGCACGCGCTGGCATTTCGTCGAGCACCTGGTGTGCGTGCTCTGGGCGCGGCCAGAGCGCGCGTTTTGCACGTGCGTGCGCACGGGTCGCCGCGTCGCACCCCCGGCCCTTGCTCACCTGCAGAGCCGCGCACTACCCTCGCCCACTCACCAGTACCCTCCAAGCCGCACTAGCGCCCTACAGCGCCGCCGTCAGAGCTCCCTTGGCGGCACGCCGGCGTCGGCAGCGGGCTCTGCCGTGGACGGCGCCGCCCAAGCCACCCGCGCGCGCCAGCTGCCCCCTGGGAACAGCCCGAGCTTATCCGCAAGCCGTCGGCACGCGCTCGTCGCCACCACGTAGCCCTGCAACCACAGTACAGCGGTCGCCGGCGATCCTATCCACGGCCTCCGCGGGACCGACCTTGAGCGCCTATATAAGGGGACCCCGAGCTCAACCGAGCACTCAGGCAACCCCAGGCCACCCCCATAGTACTCCCGCAGCCAGCAATCGACGGGGAGGGGCCTTCTTCCTCGTCTCCGGCCAGTTCGGCCGCCGCCGAGCTCCGGTGCAATACGTCGCAGCCAGGCCCTCCCCCGCCCATCCAATGCCACCAAACGTCTCCCCATAGCCTTGCGGAGCTGCCTGGCGCCTCAGCCACGACCAAGGACCACCATAGCCCGAAGCCCACTTTGCTCCCGAACCACCGTCCGCCGCGGAGCTCGCCGCCGGTGACTTCCTCCGTCCCCACCTGCCTAGCGCCAACCGGGAGGACCGCCCTAGACTGGCGGATCCATCCCTGCCCTCGGGGCCCCGTGGGGAGCTGCCGTTCGTCGACGGCGATCGCCGGAGTCCCGCCACCGTTCGGACAAGGAGAGAGGAGGGAGGGAAGACCAGTCAAACCTGACCAGTGGGCCCCCTGGACCCACTGTCAGTGACCCGCGCGCCCGTCCACTCTGGTTAGGTGATAGCGCAAAATCCCGAGTACGTCTTCTCTGCTTCGAAAGCGTATTCTCCCCCGAAGCGTTTTCTTTTCTGGTTTTATTTAAAAACAGAACTTTGACTAATCTTTGACTGGCTATATCTTTTAAAATAAAACTCCAAATGAGTTGATTCTTTTTCCTACCTCTCTCAAATTTCATCTAGTTTATTTTAAGATTTATTTCAAAAATATTTGGGACAACTTTTTTGTACTGTTTTTGAAATGTATGTTATTTGAATATTTCTCAAAATAGGATTTTGGAGAAAAGGCAACCTTCAAAAAGTGCACCCCCACATGCATACACTTGAAGGCAACCATCCTGAACCCTGGCTTAATATTTTTGGATGTTGTTGATACGGTTACAACATCACCTTGACTTGGAGCATACGCTAATTTATGTGACAATAAGATCCTTCGCATAAGTGCAAAAATGGAGATTTCTTTGCTGTTATAAATGGATATGCTGGTGATAGTGATCACCCTCGTAAGCTTCTCATGCATGCCGGAAGGAAGTCGGGAAAGTCGCGGTCTTGGGTAGACGCGAGCTAGTCCCTAGTTCCTCGTTGAGACAAGAATGTCCGGTATGGCATGGTGAGGCTTGATGACTGGTGAGTTTACCTGTTAATGGAAATATTTCGTTATGCTATTCATGCAGAGAATACCTGAACCTCCTAAGTCGGTCGTAGATCGAGTCTTGTCCACTCCGTCAACCCCTTTCTTGCACACACCATACAGAGAGGCCGTGATGAGGGTCCCATGGCCATGGATTAAAGCCAGTCATCCGGTCCGGGGGCATGGGTGTTTCGGTTGTAGCCGAAGGGGTAGCTGTTGGGAATCGTAGCATAATTTTAAAATTTTCCTACGCTCACCAAGATGCATCTATGGAGTATACTAGCAACGAGGGGAAAGGAGTGCATCTACATACCCTTGTAGATCGCGAGCGGAAGCGTTCCAATGAACGTGGATGACGGAGTCGTACTCGCCGTGATCCAAATCACCGATGACCGAGTGCCGAACGGACGGCACCTCCGCGTTCAACACACGTATGGTGCAGCGACGTCTCCTCCTTCTTGATCCAGCAAGGGGGAAGGAGAGGTTGATGGAGATCCAGCAGCACGACGGCGTGGTGGTGGATGTAGCGGGATGCCGGCAGGGCTTCGCCGAGCTTCTACGAGAGAGAGAGGTGTAGCAGGGGAGGAGGGAGGCGCCCAAGGCTGTAATAATGCTGCCCTCCCTCCCCCCCTTTATATAGGCCCCCTTGGGAGGGGGGGGGCGCCGGCCAAACCCATCTAGGGTGGGGGGGCGGCGCCCAAGGGGGTGCCTTGCCCCCCAAGGCAAGTGGGAAGCCCCCCACCCTAGGGTTTGCAACCCTAGGCGCATGGGGAAAGGCCCATGGGGGGGGCGCCCAGCCCACTAGGGGCTGGTTCCCTTCCCACTTCAGCCCACGGGGCCCTCCGGGATAGGTGGCCCCACCCGGTGGAACCCCGGGACCCATCCGGTGGTCCCGGTACAATACCGGTAACCCCCGAAACTTTCCCGGTGGCCGAAACTTGACTTCCTATATATAATTCTTCACCTCCGGACCATTCCGGAACTCCTCGTGACGTCCGGGATCTCATCCGGGACTCCGAACAACTTTCGGGTTTCCGCATACACATATCTCTACAACCCTAGCGTCACCGAACCTTAAGTGTGTAGACCCTACGGGTTCGGGAGACATGCAGACATGACCGAGACGCCTCTCCGGTCAATAACCAACAGCGGGATCTGGATACCCATGTTGGCTCCCACATGTTCCACGATGATCTCATCGGATGAACCACGATGTCGAGGATTCAGTCAATCCCGTATACAATTCCCTTTGTTAATCGGTATGTTACTTGCCCGAGATTCGATCGTCGGTATCCCAATACCTTGTTCAATCTCGTTACCGGCAAGTCTCTTTACTCATACCGCAATGCATAATCCCGTGACTAACGCCTCAGTCACACTGAGCTCATTATGATGATGCATTACCGAGTGGGCCCAGAGATACCTCTCCGTCACACGGAGTGACAAATCCCAGTCTCGATCCGTGCCAACCCAACAGACACTTTTGGAGATACCCGTAGTGCACCTTTATAGTCACCCAGTTACGTTGTGACGTTTGGCACACCCAAAGCACTCCTACGGTATCCGGGAGTTGCACGATCTCATGGTCTAAGGAAAAGATACTTGACATTGGAAAAGCTCTAGCAAAGGAAACTACACGATCTTTTATGCTATGCTTAGGATTGGGTCTTGTCCATCACATCATTTCTCCTAATGATGTGATCCCGTTATCAATGACATCCAATGTCCATAGTCAGGAAACCATGACTATCTGTTGATCAACGAGCTACTCAACTAGAGGCTTACTAGGGACACGTTGTGGTCTATGTATTCACACATGTATTACGATTTCCGGACAATACAATTATAGCATGAACAATAGACGATTATCATGAACAAAGAAATATAATAATAACCATTTATTATTGCCTCTAGGGCATATTTCCAACAGTCTCCCACTTGCACTAGAGTCAATAATCTAGTTACATTGTGATGAATCGAACACCCATTGCGTCCTGGTGTTGATCATGTTTTGCTCTAGGGAGAGGTTTAGTCAACGGATCTGCTACATTCAGGTCCGTATGTACTTTAAAAATATCTATGTCTCCATTTTAAACACTTTCACGAATGGGTTTGAAGCGACGCTTGATATGCCTGGTCTTCCTGTGAAACCTGGGCTCCTTTGCAAGGGCAATAGCTCCAGTGTTGTCACAGAAGAGAGTCATCGGGCCCGACGCATTGGGAATCACCCCTAGGTCGGTAATGAACTCCTTCATCCAGACTGCTTCCTGTGCTGCCTCCGAGGCTGCCATGTACTCCGCTTCACATGTAGATCCCGCCACGACGCTTTGCTTGCAACTGCACCAGCTTACTGCTCCTCCATTCAAAATATACATGTATCCGGTCTGTGACTTCGAGTCATCCAGATCTGTGTCGAAGCTAGCGTCGACGTAACCCTTTACGACGAGCTCTTCGTCACCTCCATAAACGACAAACATATCCTTAGTCCTCTTCAGGTACTTCAGGATATTCTTGACCGCTGTCCAGTGTTCCATGCCGGGATTACTTTGGTACCTTCCTACCAAACTTACGGCAAGGTTTACATCAGGTCTGGTACACAGCATGGCATACATAATAGACCCTATGGCCGAGGCATAGGGGATGACACTCATCTTTTCTATATCTTCTGCTGTGGTCGGGCATTGAGCCGTGCTCAACTGCACACCTTGCAATACAGGCAAGAACCCCTTCTTGGACTGATCCATATTGAACTTCTTTAATATCTTGTCAAGGTATGTACTCTGTGAAAGACCAATGAGGCGTCTTGATCTATCTCTATAGATCTTGATGCCTAATATATAAGCAGCTTCTCCAAGGTCCTTCATTGAAAAACACTTATTCAAATAGGCCTTTATACTTTCCAAGAATTCTATATCATTTCCCATCAATAATATGTCATCCACATATAATATGAGAAATGCTACAGAGCTCCCACTCACTTTCTTGTAAACACAGGCTTCTCCATAAGTCTGTGTAAACCCAAACGCTTTGATCATCTCATCAAAGCGAATGTTCCAACTCCGAGATGCTTGCACCAACCCATAGATTGAGCGCTGGAGCTTGCATACTTTGTTAGCATTCTTAGGATCGACAAAACCTTCCGGCTGCATCATATACAACTCTTCCTTAAGGAAGCCGTTAAGGAATGCCGTTTTGACATCCATCTGCCATATCTCATAATCATAGTATGCGGCAATTGCTAACATGATTCGGACGGACTTCAGCTTCGCTACGGGTGAGAAAGTCTCATCGTAGTCAACCCCTTGAACTTGTCGATAACCCTTAGCGACAAGTCGAGCTTTGTAGATGGTCACATTACCATCTTCATCCGTCTTCTTCTTAAAGATCCATTTATTTTCTATGGCTCGCCGATCATCGGGCAAGTCAGTCAAAGTCCATACTTCGTTTTCATACATGGATCCTATCTCGGATTTCATGGCTTCTAGCCATTTGTCGGAATCCGGGCCCGCCATCGCTTCTTCATAGTTCGAAGGTTCACCGTTGTCTAACAACATGATTTCCAGGACAGGGTTGCCGTACCACTCTGGTGCGGAACGTGTCCTTGTGGACCTACGAGGTTCAGTAGTAACTTGATCCGAAGCTTCATGATCATCATCATTAACTTCCTCCCCAGTCGGTGTAGGCACCACGGGAACATCTTCCCGCGCTGCGCTACTTTCCGGTTCGGAAGGGGTGACTATCACCTCATCAAGTTCCACTTTCCTCCCACTCAATTCTTTCGAGAGAAACTCCTTCTCCAGAAAGGACCCGTTCTTGGCAACGAAGATCTTGCCTTCGGATCTGAGGTAGAAGGTATACCCAATAGTTTCCTTAGGGTATCCTATGAAGACGCATTTTTCCGACTTGGGTTCGAGCTTTTCAGGTTGAAGTTTCTTGACATAAGCATCGCATCCCCAAACTTTTAGAAATGACAGCTTAGGTTTCTTCCCAAACCATAATTCATACGGTGTCGTCTCAACGGATTTCGACGGAGCCCTATTTAAAGTGAATGCGGCAGTCTCTAAAGCATAGCCCCAAAATGAGAGCGGTAAATCAGTAAGAGACATCATAGATCGCACCATATCCAATAGAGTGCGATTACGACGTTCGGACACACCGTTTCTCTGAGGTGTTCCAGGCGGCGTGAGTTGTGAAACTATTCCACATTTCCTTCAGTGTGTACCAAATTCGTGACTTAAATATTCTCCACCACGATCTGATCGTAAGAATTTTATTTTCCTGTCACGTTGATTCTCAACTTCACTCTGAAATTCCTTGAACTTTTCAAAGGTTTCAGACTTGTGTTTCATTAGGTAGACATACCCATATCTACTTGAATCATCAGTGAGAGTGAGAACATAACGATATCCTCCGCGAGCCTCAACACTCATTGGACCGCACACATCGGTATGTATGATTTCCAATAAGTTGGTTGCTCGCTCCATTGTTCCGGAGAACGGAGTCTTGGTCATCTTACCCATGAGGCATGGTTCGCACGTGTCAAATGATTCGTAATCAAGAGACTCCAAAAGTCCATCTGCATGGAGCTTCTTCATGCGCTTGACACCAATGTGACCAAGGCGGCAGTGCCACAAGTATGTGGGACTATTGTTATCAACTTTACATCTTTTGGTATTCACACTATGAACATGTGTAACATCACGTTCGAGATTCATCAAAAATAAACCATTGACCAGCGGTGCATGACCATAAAACATATCTCTCAAATAAATAGAACAATCATTATTCTCGGATTTAAATGAGTAGCCATCTCGAATTAAACGAGATCCGGATACAATTTTCATGCTCAATGCTGGCACTAAATAACAATTATTGAGGTTTAAAACTAATCCCGTGGGTAGATGCAGAGGTAGCGTGCCGACGGCGATCACATCGACCTTGGAACCATTCCCGACGCGCATCGTCACCTCGTCCTTCGCCAGTCTCCGTTTATTCCGTAGTTCCTGTTTTGAGTTACAAATATGAGCAACCGCACCGGTATCAAATACCCAGGAGCTACTACGAGTACTGGTAAGGTACACATCAATTACATGTATATCACATATACCTTTGGTGTTGCCGGCCTTCTTTTCCGCTAAGTATTTGGGGCAGTTCCGCTTCCAGTGACCACTTCGCTTGCAATAAAAGCACTCAGTTTCAGGCTTGGGTCCATTCTTTGACTTCTTCCCAGTAACTGGTTTACCGGGCGCGGCAACTCCCTTGCCGTCCTTCTTGAAGTTCTTCTTACCCTTGCCCTTCTTGAACTTAGTGGTTTTATTCACCATCAACACTTGATGTTCTTTTCTGATCTCCACCTCCGCTGATTTCAGCATTGAATATACCTCAGGAATGGTCTTTTCCATCCCCTGCATATTGTAGTTCATCACAAAGCTCTTGAAGCTTGATGGAAGCGACTGAAGGATTCTGTCAATGACCGCGTCATCCGGGAGATTAACTCCCAGTTGAGTCAAGCGGTTGTGCAACCCAGACATTCTGAGTATGTGCTCACTTACAGAACTGTTTTCCTCCATTTTACAGCTGAAGAACTTGTCGGAGACTTCATATCTCTCGACCCGGGCATGAGCTTGGAAAACCAATTTCAGCTCCTCGAACATCTCATATGCTCCATGTTTCTCAAAACGCTTTTGGAGACCCGGTTCTAAACTGTAAAGCATGCCGCACTGAACGAGGGAGTAATCATCAGCACGCTGCTGCCAAGCGTTCATGACGTCTTGGTTTTCTGGGATTGGTGCTTCACCTAGCGGTGCCTCTAGGACATAATCTTTCTTGGCTACTATGAGGATGATCCTCAGGTTCCGGACCCAGTCCGTATAGTTGCTGCCATCATCTTTCAGCTTGGTTTTCTCTAGGAACGCGTTGAAATTGAGGACAACGTTGGACATTTGATCTACAAGACATAGTGTAAAGATTTTAGACTAAGTTCATGATAATTAAGTTCATATAATCAAATTATTTAATGAACTCCCACTCAGATAGACATCCCTCTAGTCATCTAAGTGATACATGATCCGAATTTAACTAGGCCGTGTCCGATCATCACGTGAGACGGACTAGTCAAGATCGGTGAACATCTCCATGTTGATCGTATCTTCTATACGACTCATGCTCGACCTTTCGGTCCTCCGTGTTCCGAGGCCATGTCTGTACATGCTAGGCTTGTCAAGTCAACCTAAGTGTATTGCGTGTGTTCCGAGGCCATGTCTGTACATGCTAGGCTCGTCAACACCCGTTGTATTTGAACGTTAGAATCTATCACACCCGATCATCACGTGGTGCTTCGAAACAACGAACCTTCGCAACGGTGCACAGTTAGGGGGAACACTTTTCTTGAAATTATCATAAGGGATCATCTTACTTGCTACTGTCGTTCTAAGCAAATAAGAGGCAAAAACATGATAAACATCACATGCAATCAAATAGTGACATGATATGGCCAATATCATTATGCTCCTTTGATCTCCATCTTCGGGGCACCATGATCATCTTCGTCACCGGCATGACACCATGATCTCCATCATCATGATCTCCATCATTGTGTCTTCATGAAGTCGTCACGCCAACGATTACTTCTACTTCTATGGCTAACGCGTTTAGCAACAAAGTAAAGTAATTTACATGGCGTTATTCAATGACACGCAGGTCATACAAAATAATAAAGACAACTCTTATGGCTCCTGCCGGTTGTCATACTCATCGACATGCAAGTCGTGATTCCTATTACAAGAATATGATCAATCTCATACATCACATATATCATTCATCACATCTTCTGGCCATATCACATCACATAGTTAGACGTCCTCTAATTGTTGTTGCAAGTTTTTTACGTGGTTTGTAGGTTTCTAGCAAGAACGTTTCTTACCTACGTATGACCACAACGTGATTTGCCAATTTCTATTTACCCTTCATAAGGACCCTTTTCATCGAATCCGTTCCGACTAAAGTAGGAGAGACAGACACCCGCTAGCCACCTTATGCAACTAGTGCATGTCAATCGGTGGAACCTGTCTCACGTAAGCGTTTTTTATAAGGTCGGTCCGGGCCGCTTCATCCCACAATGCCGCCGAAACAAGATAAGACTAGTAGCGGAAAGAAGAATTGGCAACATCAACGCCCACAACTTCTTTGTGTTCTACTCGTGCATAGTAACTACGCATAGGCCTGGCTCATGATGCCACTGTTGGGAATCGTAGCATAATTTGAAAATTTTCCTACGCTCACCAAGATGCATCTATGGAGTATACTAGCAACGAGGGGA
Source organism: Triticum aestivum (assembly GCF_018294505.1). Lineage (NCBI taxonomy): Eukaryota > Viridiplantae > Streptophyta > Magnoliopsida > Poales > Poaceae > Triticum > Triticum aestivum. The sequence goes on from NC_057808.1 coordinate 547,689,533, forward strand.
AAGGAGTGCATCTACATACCCTTGTAGATCGCGAGCGGAAGCGTTCCAATGAACGTGGATGACGGAGTCGTACTCGCCGTGATCCAAATCACCGATGACCGAGTGCCGAACGGACGGCACCTCCGCGTTCAACACACATACGGTGCAGCGACGTCTCCTCCTTCTTGATCCAGCAAGGGGGAAGGAGAGGTTGATGGAGATCCAGCAGCACGACGGCGTGGTGGTGGATGTAGCGGGATGCCAGCAGGGCTTCGCCGAGCTTCTACGAGAGAGAGAGGTGTAGCAGGGGAGGAGGGAGGCGCCCAAGGCTGTAATAATGCTGCCCTCCCTCCCCCCTTTATATAGGCCCCCTTGGGAGGGGGGCGCCGGCCAAACCCATCTAGGGTGGGGGGCGGCGGCCAAGGGTGTGCCTTGCCCCCCAAGGCAAGTGGGAAGCCCCCCACCCTAGGGTTTGCAACCCTAGGCGCATGGGGAAAGGACCATGAGGGGGCGCCCAGCCCACTAGGGCTGGTTCCCTTCCCACTTCAGCCCACGGGGCCCTCCGGGATAGGTGGCCCCACCCGGTGGACCCCCGGGACCCATCCGGTGGTCCCGGTACAATACCGGTAACCCCCGAAACTTTCCCGGTGGCCGAAACTTGACTTCCTATATATAATTCTTCACCTCCGGACCATTCCGGAACTCCTCGTGACGTCGGGGATCTCATCCGGGACTCCGAACAACTTTCGGGTTTCCGCATACACATATCTCTACAACCCTAGCGTCACCGAACCTTAAGTGTGTAGACCCTACGGGTTCGGGAGACATGCAGACATGACCGAGACGCCTCTCCGGTCAATAACCAACAGCGGGATCTGGATACCCATGTTGGCTCCCACATGTTCCACGATGATCTCATCGGATGAACCACGATGTCGAGGATTCAGTCAATCCCGTATACAATTCCCTTTGTTAATCGGTATGTTACTTGCCCGAGATTCGATCGTCGGTATCCCAATACCTTGTTCAATCTCGTTAGCGGCAAGTCTCTTTACTCGTACCGCAATGCATAATCCCGTGACTAACGCCTTAGTCACATTGAGCTCATTATGATGATGCATTACCGAGTGGGCCCAGAGATACCTCTCCGTCACACGGAGTGATAAATCCCGTCTCGATCCGTGCCAACCCAACGGACACTTTCGGAGATACCCGTAGTGCACCTTTATAGTCACCCAGTTACGTTGTGACGTTTGGCACACCCAAAGCACTCCTACGGTATCCGGGAGTTGCACGATCTCATGGTCTAAGGAAAAGATACTTGACATTGGAAAAGCTCTAGCAAACGAAACTACACGATCTTTTATGCTATGCTTAGGATTGGGTCTTGTCCATCACATCATTTCTCCTAGTGATGTGATCTCGTTATCAATGACATCCAATGTCCATAGTCAGGAAACCATGACTATCTGTTGATCAACGAGCTAGTCAACTAGAGGCTTACTAGGGACACGTTGTGGTCTATGTATTCACACATGTATTACGATTTCCGGACAATACAATTATAGCATGAACAATAGACGATTATCATGAACAAAGAAATATAATATTAACCATTTATTATTGCCTCTAGGGCATATTTCCAACAGTAGCTCCCCTAGTTTGTGCGCGGTATAAATTTTGTGATCCCATGCTACGTCGAGGTTGTAGCCTCCCCACTTAGAGTTTCGCTTGACAGGTGTCGTGGGTGATTCCAGACACCGGTAAGTTAAGCTGGTGTGTGAAGGTCAGGCGTGTTTTCAATTAAAAGACCGTAGACGGAATTAGTCCCGATGGACTAAAGAAATCCGTTACCCGTGGGTAAAGAGTACACCCTCTGCAGAGATTATACATCTATTCGAATAGCCGTGTCCATGGTTAAGGACTACAGTCTGGGATGGGTCAAGTGTCGGGTCGCCGCGTCGCACCCCCGGCCCTTGCTCACCTGCAGAGCCGCGCACTACCCTCGCCCATTCACCAGTACCCTCCAAGCCACACTGGCGCCCTACAGCGCCGCCGTCAGAGCTCCCTTGGCGGCACGCCGGCGTCGGCAGCGGGCTCTGCCGTGGACGGCGCCGCCCAAGCCACCCGCGCGCGCTAGCTGCCCCCTGGGAACAGCCCGAGCTTATCCGCAAGCCGTCGGCACGCGCTCGTCGCCGCCACGTAGCCCTGCAACCACAGTACAGCGGTCGCCGGCGATCCTATCCACGGCCGCCGCGGGACCGACCTCGAGTGCCTATATAAGGGGACCCCGAGGTCAACCGAGCACTCAGGCAACCCCAGGCCACCCCCATAGTACTCCCGCAGCCAGCAATCGACGGGGAGGGGCCTTCTTCCTCGTCTCCGGCCAGTTCGGCCGCTGCCAAGCTCCGGTGCAATACGTCGCAGCCAGGCCCTCCCCCGCCCATCCAACGCCACCAAACGTCTGCCCATAGCCTTGCGGAGCTGCCTGGCGCCTCAGCCACGACCAAGGACCACCATAGCCCGAAGCCCACTTTGCTCCCGAACCACCGTCCGCCGCGGAGCTCGCCGCCGGTGACTTCCTCCGTCCCCACCTGCCTAGCGCCAACCGGGAGGACCGCCCTAGACTGGCGGATCCATCCCTGCCCTCGGGGCCCCGTGGGGAGCTGCCGTTCGTCGACGGCGATCGCCGGAGTCCCGCCACCGTTCGGACAAGGAGAGAGGAGGGAGGGAAGACCAGTCAAACCTGACCAGTGGGCCCCCTGGACCCACTGTCAGTGACCCGCGCGCCCGTCCACTCTGGTTAGGTGATAGCGCAAAATCCCGAGTACGTCTTCTCTGCTTCGAAAGCGTATTCTCCCCCGAAGCGTTTTCTTTTCTGGTTTTATTTAAAAACAGAACTTTGACTGGCTATATCTTTTAAAATAAAACTCCAAATGAGTTGATTCTTTTTCCTACCTCTCTCAAATTTCATCTAGCTTATTTTAAGATTTATTTCAAAAATATTTGTGACAACTTTTTTGTACTGTTTTTGAAATGTATGTTATTTGAATATTTCTCAAAATAGGATTTTGGAGAAAAGGCAACCTTCAAAAAGTGCACCCCCACATGCATACACTTGAACGCAAGCATCCTGAACCCTGGCTTAATATTTTTGGATGTTGTTGATACGGTTACAACATCACCTTGACTTGGAGCATACGCTAATTTATGTGACAATAAGATCCTTCGCATAAGTGCAAAAGTGGATATTTCTTTGCTGTTATAAATGGATATGCTGGTGATAGTGATCACCCTCGTAAGCTTCTCATGCATGCCGGAAGGAAGTCGGGAAAGTCGCGGTCTTGGGTAGACGCGAGCTAGTCCCTAGTTCCTCGTTGAGACAAGAATGTCCGGTATGGCATGGTGAGGCTTGATGACTGGTGAGCTTACCTGTTAACGGAAATATTTCGTTATGCTATTCATGCAGAGAATACCTGAACCTGCTGAGTCGGCCGTAGATCGAGTCTTGTCCAGTAACCCCCATACTTGCTTCGTACTACCACTTGTCCCTGCCTTAGGTAGGGTACGGTTCAGTAAGTTGTCAACCCCTTTCTAGCACACACCATACAGAGAGGCCGTGATGAGGGTCCCATGGCCATGGATTAAAGCCAGTCATCCGGTCCGGGGGCATGGGTGTTTCGGTTGTAGACGAAGGGGTAGCTCCCCTAGTTTGCGCGCGGTATAAATTTTGTGATCCCATGCTACGTCGAGGTTGTAGCCTCCCCACTTAGAGTTTCGCTTGACAGGTGTCGTGGGTGATTCCAGACACCGGTAAGTTAAGCTGGTGTGTGCAGGTCAGGCGTGTTTTCAATTAAAAGACCGTAGACGGAATTAGTCCCGATGGACTAAAGAAATCCGTTACCCGTGGGTAAAGAGTACACCCTCTGCAGAGATTATACATCTATTCGAATAGCCGTGTCCATGGTTAAGGACTACAGTCTGGGATGGGTCAAGTGTCGGTCTTCGGAGGAAAAACTGTTAAACCAGAACTTGGATCATGACTTGTGACTTGGTGACGATTATGAGTACTATTATTATGGACTAACCATTTACATTATTTGAATTATTGAGTATCCCTGGGACGGTTCTACCTCCTGGATATTCACTGTGATTATCCATTATAAGCCCTTTATGTGGTGTCGCATAGACGCCCGACTGTGGCATGCTTGTTATTTCTTTTATTTATGAGCCCTTTATGTGGTGTCGCATAGATGCCCGACTGTGGCATGTTTGTTATTTCTTTTATTTATAAGCCCTTTATGTGGTGTCGCATAGACGCCCGACTGTGGCATGTTTGTTATTTCTTTTATTTATAATCCCTTTATGTGGTGTCGCTCAGACGCCCGACTGTGGCATGCTTGTTTTTTATCTTTTATTTATGAGCCCTTTATGTGGTGTCGCTCAGACGCCCGACTGCGGCATTGTTAATGTATTTGCACCCTGTTCGAGGAGTCATTTCAGACACTCGATCACTACACTCTATTTCTATATTGCATATTCATATTTTACCCGCATGCGTACATCATGGATTTCGCATATTTCGTGACAGACGTTATGATCATAGAATTTTTTTTTGGAGCATGTTTTGATATATTATACCCGTGTTCACAATGTTTGCGAGTACATTCAAACGTACTCACTGGCTTGTCCCTGGCTATTGTCTTGGCCAGATTTCTTGCGTGGAGAAGAGCGTTACGACGACAGCCCCGGAACCCATGTAAAGGTGATAGCAGCCTCGCGAAGATAGGAGTTATCCTGGTCAGCTGTTCTTGTGGGAAATGGAGTCCCATAGACGCAGATGAACCACAAACCGCTTCCGCCATCAACCACTAGAAACCAAGTGTTGTACTCATAGGCCACAATGGTCTTGTACTTCATATTTTGTGCTTTGCTTGGAATTCTTGTATCGAGTTGGTGTCTCATCAGCTAACAGTAATCCTGGGGCTGGTGAGCATAAGGGCCATTTTCTGGAGAATTAATATCCCGAAAATCCGGTCCTGACAGACTTGGTATCAGAGCCAGGCTGACCATTGGCTAACCCTATCTTAGCCAGGTCAATAAACCTAGGATAACCAACCCACCAGACCTTAACCCAACCCCGGCCAAGCTTCTCGTGTAAGATAGCCACACAGTGACCCCGACGCTTTTGGCAGTCGGTGCCCAACCTATCAGCTTAGCCTGTCGATCACGCGCCAGTGACCGACACCTAACTTGTCTCATTCGCAAGCGTGCGAAGGAAGACTCCGTCCCCTTTTTCCTATAAAAAGGGCACGCTAGCCTCAACCCAGCACAGCACAACCTCTTTCCCAAACCAAGTCACGATGCCTGGCCCCATTGTTCACAATGAGACCACAGCAACCAACCTTGGAGGTTTTGTGACCGTGCTCGCAAACCTCACCTGCCGTACCTATGCATTAGAAGAGCCACCAGAATATGTTGTGTACCAAGAACTCATGAGCGGTGAGAGCCGTCAGTTCTGGGCCACTGTACACATTTATGGTAGGGGTCTATCGCCAGAACGCCCCTACAGGTTCACTGGAAGGACCACTCCCTTTGAGCCACAAGCCATCCAACTGGCAGCTCGAGAAGCTATAGTTCAACTCCGGCACTTGTCGCCCAGAGTTAACTGTCGCTCGTTCTACTACTACCCCAGTCGTAACGGGTATGGTAGGCCGCCCCAGGTTGCCAACGGAGATCACGAGACGGATCCTGCACTATTGCATCTGGTGCGCTATGTAAGTGCACTAGAGGAACTGTTCGATCAAATCACCCTGGATCTGATCGCAGCTCGTGGAGAACTGTTTCGCCGAGCCCCGGCGAGAGGAGAAGTGGAGCCCGACACCGACAACCCAGTCATGCTGTTCGGACACCCGATCGAGCCCTTGAGGTCTGCCCCAGCCATCGGCCAAAACGCTTTGGCGTCCCCAGAAGTGCTTCGTCGCCTTTTGGGAACACACTCCAACGGGGTTGTGGCCAACAACCCCCGCGATGGTCATCATTGCTACCCCGACCCTGCAGCCCCTCAACCTCATCCGGCTAATCCCGACGGTGAAACCCGTGGAGAAGCTTCGGCGTCCACTAGGCCAGCCCGCTTAGATATTAACGGAGTAGACTAAATCATTCGAGTAGTAGCGAGCCTTATTATTTCTACGCCTTGCGATCGTGTTCCTGTATCACCATTATTAAAGGATGTCTGCTTGTGCGTCCCAGTACCAGAGACCTTTTCTCAGGACCCTGTCCTTTAACCGTTTTCATTGTAAACATCATGGCTATGTTTATTTGTGTGTTGCAGCTTATGATTGTACCCTAAGTTTGTGCTATGAGCAAACTCTTGGTTTCAACTAATGGGAGTATTAAATTTTTTTTAAAAAAACAACCCTTAGCAAATCTCGAGGACGAGATTTTTCTTAAGGGGGGTAGTGTTGTGACACCCCAAAAATTTGACCTTGTTTTATTAATTAAAATTTTGCCAGGAAATTAAATTTTTATTTTTCTGGATTTCTCCTTTGATTTCAGAACCCCTCTTCACTTTAATATTGTGGGTTTTTACCTCAAGTGGAAACTTTTCCAAAAGTATTATTGGACTTGTATGCTCTCTTCATAAAACAATTCTTTATCAGTGGATTTATTTGCATAATTGTTTTTCCTGAGCTTTATTCTTTTAAAATGATCTTTCATAAATTTGGAGCCCCTTTTGCACTGCAACCATTTGATAAATGCTTTTAAAATTTTCACCAAAATTTGGGGATGTCATGTGAGGTTTCCACATCACTTTTATGCAAAAATATCTTTTGGTTATTGGAGATTTTGAGCTCTACATCAATTTTTCAAATCTGGTCCAGTAGGCATTTTTGCACTACAACCTATTTAAATATTCTTCTAAAAATTCTTCCAAGTGTTTGGAGATGTCAGGAGATGCATATAATTCAACTTCATGCAAAAACCCAGTGTTGTTCTTTGAAAAATTTGAGTGAATCAACCTCATTTTCATTCTGGTCCAGTTTGGTGATTTGTACTGCAACCCTATTTTATTTTGCTCTAGTGCCCTTGAGCTTTTTCCTACTTATAGTCCTCCCTACCAAACCCTTAAGTCCAGGAGATTGGACCCATTGGAGTATTTTAGTGCATGCAATGTTAGCCTTTAGTTTCTGCCCAAAACTGGTTTTCTCAAAAACTTGCACTAACAAATTTCTGTTTTTGCCAAACTAACCTTACCACCCTCTTTAACTCCCAAAGATACTAGGAACTGGAGATTTTGGCCACCCCAAGAGTTGCCTAGATGCCCATGGCATTCTGTCGAACACCCTGTGTGCAGGGACAGTTTTGGCATGATTTCTAGTTTGCATTGTGAGCTTGAGCCCCTGACCCATTCAGCATGTCCACTAACCTCCTAGCTATCCCTAACCCTGGCCTGTTAGCTACCAGCCTCACCCAAGCTCTCTAGCACGCGCTGGCATTAGGTCGACCACCTGGTGTGCGTGCTCTGGGCGCGGCCAGAGCGCGCGTTTTGCACGTGCGTGCGCACGGGTCGCCGCGTCGCACCCCCGGCCCTTGCTCACCTGCAGAGCCGCACACACCCTCGCCCACTCACCAGTACCCTCCAAGCCACACTGGCGCCCTACAGCACCGCCGTCAGAGCTCCCTTGGCGGCACGCCGGCGTCGGCAGCGGGCTCTGCCGTGGACGGCGCCGCCCAAGCCACCCGCGCGCGCTAGCTGCCCCCTGGGAACAGCCCGAGCTTATCCACAAGCCGTCGGCACGCGCTCGTCGCCGCCACGTAGCCCTGCAACCACAGTACAGCGGTCGCCAGCGATCCTATCCACAGCCGCCGCGGGACCGACCTCGAGTGCCTATATAAGGGGACCCCGAGCTCAACCGAGCACTCAGGCAACCCCAGGCCACCCCCATAGTACTCCCGCAGCCAGCAATCGACGGGGAGGGGCCTTCTTCCTCGTCTCCGGCCAGTTCGGCCGCTGCCGAGCTCCGGTGCAATACGTCGCAGCCAGGCCCTCCCCGCCCATCCAACGCCACCAAACGTCTCCCCATAGCCTTGCGGAGCTGCCTGGCGCCTCAGCCACGACCAAGGACCACCATAGCCCGAAGCCCACTTTGCTCCCGAACCACCGTCCGCCGCGGAGCTCGCCGCCGGTGACTTCCTCCGTCCCCACCTGCCTAGCGCCCACCGGGAGGACCGCCCTAGACTGGCGGATCCATCCCTGCCCTCGGGGCCCCGTGGGGAGCTGCCGTTCGTCGACGGCGATCGTCGGAGTCCCGCCACCGTTCGGACAAGGAGAGAGGAGGGAGGAAAGACCAGTCAAACCTGACCAGTGGGCCCCCTGGACCCACTGTCAGTGACCCGCGCGCCCGTCCACTCTGGTTAGGTGATAGTGCAAAATCCCGAGTACGTCTTCTCTGCTTCGAAAGCGTATTCTCCCCCGAAGCGTTTTCTTTTCTGGTTTTATTTAAAAACAGAACTTTGACTTTGACTGGCTATATCTTTTAAAATAAAACTCCAAATGAGTTGATTCTTTTTCCTACCTCTCTCAAATTTCATCTAGTTTATTTTAAGATTTATTTCAAAAATATTTGGGACAACTTTTTGTACTGTTTTTGAAATGTGTGTTATTTGAATATTTCTCAAAATAGGATTTTGGAGAAAAGGCAACCTTCAAAAAGTGCACCCCCACATGCATACACTTGAAGGCAAGCATCCTGAACCCTGGCTTAATATTTTTGGATGTTGTTGATACGGTTACAACATCACCTTGACTTGGAGCATACGCTAATTTATGTGACAATAAGATCATACGCATGAGTGCAAAATGGAGATTTCTTTGCTGTTATAAATGGATATGCTGGTGATAGTGATCATCCTCGTAAGCTTCTCATGCATGCTGGAAGGAAGTCGGGAAAGTCGCGGTCTTGGGTAGACGCGAGCTAGTCCCTAGTTCCTTGTTGAGACAAGAATGTCCGGTATGGCATGGTGAGGCTTGATGAGTGGTGAGCTTACCTGTTAATGGAAATATTTTGTTATGCTATTCATGCAGAGAATACCTGAACCTCCTGAGTCGGCCGTAGATCGAGTCTTGTCCAGTAACCCCCATACTTGCTTCGTACTACCACTTGTCCCTGCCTTAGGTAGGGTACGGTTCAGTAAGTTGTCAACCCCTTTCTAGCACACACCGTACAGAGAGGCCGTGATGAGGGTCCCATGGCCATGGATTAAAGCCAGTCATCCGGTCCGGGGGCATGGGTGTTTCGGTTGTAGCCGAAGGGGTAGCTCCCCTAGTTTGCGCGCGGTATAAATTTTGTGATCCCATGCTACGTCGAGGTTGTAGCCTCCCCACTTAGAGTTTCGCTTGACAGGTGTCGTGGGTGATTCCAGACACCGGTAAGTTAAGCTGGTGTGTGCAGGTCAGGCGTGTTTTCAATTAAAAGACCGTAGACGGAATTAGTCCCGATGGACTAAAGAAATCCGTTACCCGTGGGTAAAGAGTACACCCTCTGCAGAGATTATACATCTATTCGAATAGTCGTGTCCATGGTTAAGGACTACAGTCTGGGATAGGTCAAGTGTCGGTCTTAGTGTCGGTCTTCGGAGGAAAAACTGTTAAACCAGAACTTGGATCATGACTTGTGACTTGTGACGATTATGATTACTATTATTGTGGACTAACCATTTACATTATTTGAATTATTGAGTATCCCTGGGACGGTTCTACCTCCTGGATATTCACTGTGATTATCCATTATAAGCCCTTTATGTGGTGTCGCATAGACGCCCGACTGTGGCATGCTTGTTGTTTCTTTTATTTATAAGCCCTTTATGTGGTGTCGCATAGACGCCCGACTGTGGCATGTTTGTTATTTCTTTTATTTATAAGCCCTTTATGTGGTGTCGCATAGACGCCCGACTGTGGCATGCTTGTTATTTCTTTTATTTATAAGCCCTTTATGTGGTGTCGCTCAGACGCCCGACTGTGGCATGCTTGTTATTTTCTTTATTTATAAGCCCTTTATGTGGTGTCGCTCAGACGCCCGACTGCGGCATTGTTAATTTATTTGTACCCTTTTTTCGAGGAGTCATTTCAGACACTCGATCACTGCATTCTATTTCTATATTGCATATTCTTATTTTACCCGCATGCGTACATCATGGATTTCGTATATTTCGTGACAGACGTTATGATCATAGAATATTTTCGGAGCATGTTCTTGATATATTATACCCGTGTTCTAAATGTTTGCGAGTACATTCAAACGTACTCACTGGCTTGTCCCTGGCTATTGTCTTGGCCAGATTTCTTGCGTGGAGAAGAGCGTTACGACGACAGCCCCGGAACCCATGTAAAGGTGATAGCAGCCTCGCGAAGATAGGAGTTATCCTGGTCAGCTGTTCTTGTGGGAAATGGAGTCCCATAGACGCAGATGAATCACAAACCGCTTCCGCCATCAACCACTAGAAACCAAGTGTTGTACTCATAGGCCACAATGGTCTTGTACTTCATATTTTGTGCTTTGCTTGGAATTCTTGTATCGAGTTGGTGTCTCATCAGCTAACAGTAATCCTGGGGCTGGTGAGCATAAGGGCCATTTTCTGGAGAATTAATATCCCGAAAATCCGGTCCTCACACCACCCCCCCCCCGCGCCGGCCATCCTACACTGAGAGGTACTCCTTCTCCCTCCTCCCTCCTCCTCCCTCTAGGTTAATTAGGTTAACTAAGTGAACTAGCTAGGTTAATTTGGTTTACTAACTAGGTTAATTAGATGTGTTTTAATGTTTGGTTAACTAAGTAGATGTCAATTAGGTTAGGGCAGTAGTGGTACTGTTAATTAGATGTTTTTTAGTTAGGGAAATAGGTTAGGTAACTAAGTAGATGTTAATTAGGATATGTTACTAAGTAGATGTTAATTCAGGGTAGTAGTGTTTAGTTTAGAGAAAAAAATCAATATAGTTTTTTACTGTTTTTTACTAAGTGTTTAATAGAATTAGTAAGAAAATTAATAGAACTAGTTGAACTAGTTTATTTTTAGTAAGTACTAGTTTATTTTTATTTATAGTAAGTGCTTAGTTAAACAAGTTGAATTAATAGAGTAGTTTATTTTTAGTAAGAAAATTTAGGTATATGAGATTTGATGATCTAATTAAAATTTTACTATAGAACTAGTTTATTTTCAGTAAGAAAATTAATAAAACTAGTTTAATTTTTTAGTTAAAGAAATTATTCCTGCATCGACGTCGACTCAGCGGAGGACACCTGCTTGATCAGAGGGGCCATGTCCGAGACTGGGCTCCGCCGGGCTGGTACTGGGAGGTGCTACCTTCCAGGGGCGCAGCTTGGTGAGGAGCCAGCCCGTCATTGACCCGAACCTTCTTTGCTGGCGGTCGCGTGGGCCAGTGACGGTGCGGAGGCTTTCGTCCCCCGCGGAGGTGGTACGTCACCGTGTCAGCGAGGAGGACGAGCATGTCCGTCGCTACATGGTTGCGTTGTAGGGCAGGTTCTCCAATATCTGGCAGGTTCTTCAGGGATCTCACTGGAGCTATGATCCTGTGACGGTTCCTTCTCTTTGGGTGTCCACCGCCCGCGCCGACAGCCATCGTTCGCTAGGGTTTTAGCTGTATTAGTGATGTTATATGTATGATACTATTCGAGATGTATTAGTGATAATATTCGACGATGTACGGACGCAAGAGATGATTTAGTTTTGCTTATTGAATGCATGCTAATTTGAATACTTATTTATTTTACGATTTGCTTTTGCTTATTGAATGCTCAAATTGGAGAAGTACTCCTACTTTGAATGCTCCAATTGGATCCCACTTTGCAAGGCGTATGCATTTGATTAGTTGATAGCTTATAGGGTTTTTGTTTTTGCACAAATCAAGGATCCCCTCCATCATACCCGCCCTTGTCCCCGTTACCGACCCCCTCCGACCTCGAGGTGAGACCAGCCAAATCTTGTGTTGATTAGTTGATAGCTTATTTTTTTCTTCATATTTTCAACCATTGAAATGCAATGACCATCAAGTTTGAATGCTCATATGATGTAGATATAAACATGTATATCTTGTGTTGAGTGGCCTATGTTTTACCGGAGTGTTGATTAATTTCCGTTCCGGCAAATTTCAGGCGCTTGATATGTCCTTTTTCAGCGAAGGTCATGCCGGATTTCTCCGCGAATTTTTGCATGACTTGTGCTAGAATATGTAGGAAATTTCGAGTGGCCTGGATTTTCTAGAAATATAATTAAACAACATTTCGGGTTGACTTTAAGTCTGTCGAGGCTCCATACATGACAGTCAACAAATGAGTGAGGGAGAAAGTCTGCACCATATATGAGAGAAGAAGAATCCCGACTGTTGTCGTGGGGGTCGTTCCACCTCTTCTTTCTCATGATAGACCTTTTGGTAATGCACGGGAAGGATGGGAGGAATGACCATCACCGACGGTCGCAAATGTCAGAGAGAAATCAGTGAGGGAGTGTGTCCACCATATATGAGAGAGGACGAAGAATCCCGACTGTTCGTGGGGGTCATTTCTCCTTCTTCTCCTTGTGCTAGACCTTTGGTATGCACTAGGGGAAGGAGGAGTAACGACCATCACAGACGGTTGCAAATGTCAGAGAGGAATCAGTGAGTGAGAGTCTCCACCACATATGAGAGGACGAAAAATCCCGACTGTTGTCGTGGGGGTCGCTTCTCCTTCGTTCCCGTGTGCTAGAAATTTTGGTGTAATGCACTCGGGGACGAAGGGAGGAGCGACCATCACCGACGATCGAATATATACACCACGTGAGCTTAGAGTTTTCAAGAAAAGACTCGGCAGACCGATAGTCAACCCGTGATGAATAATAATGATCTAATTTAGTTTTTGTAGTACATATTTTTAATTGTACAACTTTAATCTTTGAATTATATGACCATAGGAAATGTCTTCATCGGACGACGGAAGTCTCCCGGGGGAGTGCGACTGGTGCAACGACGACCGGGGTATGTGCGACATGCCTCACCTGGACGAAGGTCGACGCTTCAGCATTAAGCTCCAGGAGACCTTCGATGTTGAAACGGTACGCAACGACGACATTTTTTTCGTAATTAAGCACGACTTCTACTACTTTAACGTGTTATTTCCGTATTTTACAATTCGGCTAGCTTATCCCATGCCATGCAAGACGCTATGTCTTGGAGAGGCTAGATTTTGAAGATCATGAAAGTATGGAAACAAAGAAAATTCACCTAAGGACCCATCATGATATGGATTTTGAAGTAAATCTGTACAATTCTGAGAGCACGAATTGGGAAGCACTTTGCAAGATGTATGGTTTTTATGAGGTATGCTTGTCACCATGGATCTTGGTGATCCTGACATCACCGAGGACAATTTGGACATTTGGGTCCTTGTTGATACGCTTCCAATTCTACCGCTATGTGAGTTTCTCAAACATAGTTATTAAGTAATTTATATTGTTTATTTCGAAATAGTTGACAGCTTATTTCCATTGACAGCTTATTTTCATTCTTCAAAGAATATGCGGAAGATGGTAGACAGAACCTACTACAATGATGGCTCAGAATTAACTTATCAGGAGAAAAATCATCTGATCGCATTTTGTACTGATCTTGAGAATTACTATGTCTATTATCAAACTCCTCCACATTATGGTCAATACGTGCCACTAGTGCACGTGTTGAACTACGGTAACATCCATGGAGATGTTATAGTAAGATTTTTTACTATTATGACATCCGTGCATCTTTTGCATAAATTCTTCTAAAACCGAACTACATTGCAACTACGAAGTTATTACTATGTTTTTCAATAGAAAATCCCGAAGAATTGTGTGCCTCATCTAATGTTTCAGAAAGGTCGTCTTGATGTTTTGAACATACTGCCAGGTAATCCTATGAATCACTCCTGTCCATACCAGATTTCTAAAAGGGATGAAGACATGACAATCAAGATTGGAAAAAATGTATGGTCAATCGTAGGGAGGTACTTGGAAGCAACATTGTGCGAAGGCCAAGAATTGGAGACAGGATAATCTCCATTCTCCATAATGGAGAGTGAGGGACTATCTTGTTTTATGCTATTTTACCTTAGAGAGGGTATTTAGGTCCTAGCTAATACTCATGATCATGTGCTAAGAACAACTAAGTAGGATTGGTTAGATGACTATGATGATGATGAGTATGACTTGTTATTATGGTATCGAGTAGAAGTTGTATGATCGATGATGAGTATGACTTGTTATTATGATACCAATGATGAGTTATTTATTATTATGATCGATGATGCATGATCCTAAGTTATTATATGAGCATGATGAGTTATTTTATATATATATATATATATATATATATATATATATATATATATATATATATATATATATATATATATATATATATATATATATATAGGTGAAATGAACATGGATTAGATTCAAGTGGAAGCAACATGTGGTGCACATGAAAAGTACTACTAATCCAAACTAGATCAAGTTTGAATTAGTAGTACTTTCGACATGCACTACATGTTGCCTCCACTTGAATCTACTCCACGTACATTTCACCCACTGTTATATATAATAACTAATTATGGTCATAAAATCATATGATGAAAGTACTGTATATAAAACCACAACAAAAATAAGTTGTATTTCTAAAAATACAGGAAAAGTTAGCAGCAGCGCTTTTCAGAAGAAACGCTACTACTATTAGTAGCGCTTTTCCAATAAAAGCGCTACTGCTAACTAGATATAGCAGTAGCGCTCGCGCTACTGCTACTAGTTAGCTGTAGCGCCTTAGTGGTAGCGCTTGTACAAGCGCTACTGCTAGCTATAAAACAAGCGCTACTACTAGGATTTTCCCTAGTAGTGTTAATTTGTCACCTTCATATAAGTGTTCACACCCATCCCTAGTTTTAGAAACAAAAAAATTGCATGTTCACTCTGTTTTCTTGGCCTTCTAGGTTGTTTCAACACGTCTCAAAACAAAGCCAACCTAAACGCATACACACAAAAAACATGGGCAAATAAGAAAGTCATATAAGACCAAAGATATGCCTAAGCAAGGAAAAAGAAAAAAAAATCAAAGCGATCAAATCCGTGATAGACAAGCTACAACAAGAACATACCCACACCAACCATTTTATAACACCACAAGAACAATGTGGTTCTTCAACATCAACGCCTTTAGGAAGGGAGCGACGCTTGTGCACCCCCTCATCGGATCCAATCATCAAAGGCCAAAGTCTAGATTTTCGTTCAAAAGAACTAGTCTGAGCATATCCGAGCAATGCCTTCAACAAAGTAACGACGCAAAAACATTGCTATTGCCAGGTATGAACAACTCAGGCAAAATCCTAGGTTTTCACCTCAGAGCTAGAGATCGAGCATTTGAGAAGCGCCAGCATCAAAGTCAATCATGTGTTGTCTCCATCACTTTTCGGTGTCAAGCCGTGGTCCATAGACTGCATCTCACCGTTGAGGCGACCACCAAAACCGGAGAGAAGAACACTCGCGAAGACCTTGCGGTGGTATCACAATCTGCAACAAGGCCGCCGCCACAGGACGGAGTGGTCGTCACATGGACCAACATTGACGGCGAAGCACATCACCACTAGTTGCCATCTCGCCAAAGATAGCCTTGCTCAGACCAGTTGGCCAATGAGTCGACATGGACTGGTTAAGACCAAGGCAGATCAATTCGTGGCGCCGAAGCTTGCCTGGCTATGAGATCCACACCAGATCCATCTGGGACGGCCAGGAGGCAGGGATATGGCAGGGATGGTGAGGCGACCCCGGCTGGACACGCAGCAGGTGCACACATCCCGGAACAGACGCGGATGGAGCCCGTGTCATCGACAGCCCACTGGATCGAGGACTTGGTGGCCAACAACCATTACAGCTCTAGGGCCTTGCAACTGAGGGAGGGGCGAGAAAGATACCGGATACTCGAAAATTCCAAAATGAGCTCAAGATCCATGGAGCCCTTTATTTAAAAGTTCAAGATTAAAAAATTTAGGTTTCAAAAATTCTGAAAAAAAACATACATACGGATGTAAACTACTTGTCTGCAAAGTTTCATTGTGAAATACCTTTTTATGCAAGCTACACAAAAATGATATAATCATGTATTTTTAACACATCCACCATTCACTATAAAAGTACTACTCCCTCTGATCCGAAGTAATTGACACAACCTTGTACAACTCTGCGTCAATTAATTCGGATGGGAGGGAGTACATGATTTTGTTTTTTCAGCTCACATCAAAACGTATTTTGTGATGAAATTTCACACGCGTCTAGTATACATCTACAAGTACTTGCGTATTTTTTTTCAGATTGCTTTGAAACTTAAAAAGCTGGTTTTTTTAGCCCGAGTGCAAAGAAAACCCAAATATCTTGTGTGTGTGTGGGGGGGTGTGGGGGGGGGGGGGGGGAGGGGGACACGAATTAAAGAGCATATTACTCAGCAGAAATAATGGACCAATCTAGTCTATGACAACGGAACGGGACCAGCAGAGGTTGAGGAGGAGGAGCATGCATACCACCCACCAACGGGGGGGGGGGGGGGGGGGGGGGGGGGGCCGAATTCAAGAGCATATTACTCAGCAGAAATAATGAGCTAGGACCAATCTAGTCTATGACAACGGAACGGGACCAGCAGAGTTTGAGGAGCAGGAGTTGCCGGCTTGAGTACATGCATACCACCCACCAATTTCAGTCGACATACAGCACCCATGAAAATCGAGTTTGGCGCGCAGCTGTACCACCCACCAATTTCAGTCGACATACAGCACCCATGCACTGGTACTTGCAACGCATGGCCACCCACGAATTTAGTCGACGGACAGCACCATGCATGAAAATCAAGTTCCAACCACTTGCAAGTTGCAATGCATGCTTCCTTCCACGCGTGTATAAACTATAAAATACGATGCAGTTTGTGCCAAGACAAGAGCACTTGTTGCTGAGTTCTTGCGTTTGTGTGCACATAGTTACATACCACCATGGCGAAATCCTGGCTGCTGCAGTTCTGCTTGGCGTTTCTCTTGCCGGCGGCAAGCGCGACGTGCCACCCCGACGACCTACGTGGGCTGCGGGGCTTGGCTCGGAACCTCAGGGGTGGTGGTGCCGCCCACCTCCGCAGCGTATGGTCTGGCGCCTCGTGCTGCGATTGGGAAGGTGTGGGCTGCCATGGTGCCAGCGGCCGCGTCAGAGCTCGGCTCCATGGTCACGGCCTCGCGGGGCCCATCCCAGGAGCCTCCCTTGCCGGCCTCACAAGGTTGGAAGAGCTCTTCCTCGGCTCCAACTCTTTCGCGGGCACCCTTCCCGACGCGCTCTTCGGCCTTGCTGGGCTGCGGAGGCTCTCCCTCGCATCTAACAACCTCGCCGGTCAACTGAGCTCGCGCCTCGGTGACCTCAGAAACCTCACCTTGTTGGATTTGTCCATCAACCGCTTCTCCGGCCACCTCCCTGACAACATGTTCCATGACCTCATGTCGCTCGAGCATTTGGTTGCACACTCCAATGGCTTCTTCGGATCACTGCCACCGTCCCTGTCATCTCTCCGTGAGCTCAACCTCCGGAATAACTCTCTGTCTGGTCCGATTTCTCACGTCAACTTCTCTGGCATGCCGCTTCTTGCTTCGGTTGACTTGAGCGCAAACTACCTGAATGGGTTGCTGCCAGTTAGCCTTGCCGATTGCGGCCAGCTAAGGTCGCTCAGCCTTGCCAACAACAGATTGGTCGGCACCATCCCGTCCTGGATTGGTGAGCTTGACCACCTTCACTACTAGGATCTCTCAAATAATTCAATGGCTGGCAAGGTACCCAAGAGTTCGACACGACTCAAGGGCCTCACCACCGTTGTGGGCCATTCACCGGGTATGGCTTTCACTAACATGCCCTTGTATGAGAAGCGTAGCAGGCGCATACTCGGCCAACAACCAAATGTCATATCTGGAAGCCGCAACACTATCAGATCTGGGAGCAACAATGTTCTATCTGGGAACGACAACACCGTCATATCCGGGAATGACAATGTTGTAACCGGGAGCAACAATGTCGTATCTGGTAGCGGCAATGTCGTAACTGAGAGAAACCATTCGTAGGAGCGACAATGTCGTATCCGGGAGGAACAATGTCGTAACTGGGAGCTATAATGTTGTATCTGGGAGAAACCATGTCGTATATGGGAACAATAAAGTTGTAACTGGAGGTTAGTTATCTGTCAGTGGGTTGATTCCCTCTTACCTGACGGAGCTCATGTCCTTGTCCAAATTCAATTTAGTTCACAATTAGCTTGGTGCAGCCAATCGCGTACTTTGTAACTTCATGGGTATATCATCCTATTATACTACTTAAAATATCTATAAAGTGTTTTACATACACGCTGAACTGAACAGCAACAATGAGCGGCTTGCAGCCGACGTAGACCAAGCATGTTTGCTTGTCTGCAAATTTGCGTCGTGGATGTCGAGACGTGGTCATTATTGCACCTCTTATATTCTCTGTGACGTGTCATGCTTTCTTATATATGCTGATTGGGAAATGGATCATATGATGAATTATGCCTTCTTAAGTGTCAGCTAGCTATACACTTCTCTTGTGCAAGTGCCAATGTTATTACATGCATCAATGTGAAATGTCTGGATGAAGGAGATGGAACAATTCCAGACGGGGTCTCACATAACCCACATTTTCTTTTTGAAAAATTGTGAATCTTATTTGCTCAAAATGGAGCATCAAGAGGATATAAACACAATGAGCGCTCGCCCGGCCTCTACATAGATAGAATGCACACAACGCACACACATAAAAACAAGCCGGCAAATAGCAAAGTCATGTAAAACCAAAGTTATGCATAGACGGAGAAAAAATAAAAACCCATAGCGAACAGGTCTGCGATCGGCAAATTACAACAATGGCAGAGCCGCGCCAACCATCTCATGGCACCAAACAGACGACAAGGTTCTCCAACAACAACGCCTTTAGAAAGGGAGCGACGCTCAAGTGCCACCATCACCTGATCCAACAACTCAAAGCCAGAATCCACATATGTCAGTGCCTCGGTGGTGATGCAATACGGATGCTTGGCTAGGTGCACCTTGTAGTTCGTTTGTGGCTTGATTGTCTACACCTACGTAGTTTTCAATTAAATTAAAAAACCTTGTAACTATCTTAAAGTTTGATTATTACTTTGAACTAATGTGCATATAATTCTATGCCCAGTTCCTGGAAGACGCAAGGAGGGTTGCCAACATTAGCAGGGACATGGCCATGGCGAAGATCTTTGCAAGCCATGGTCGCCTAGGGTAGCCTGCTGGTTGGGGTTAATCTGACTACATGAGGTCTAGGTAGGAATGCAAATCAGTGGTGCAATGCAAGGGTTTACTTGTACATAGGTATTGCATATTTATAGCGAACCACAAGTGAGATGTATATGTGTATGTATGGAAACCGAAGTGCAAATACAGAAATAGCTATTATAAAATGGGTATCAACCTTCGATTTTGACAGTGGGTAATTATAACCTTTGCCCTAATTGTCACTAGAGGGTTGTACTAAATTCATGTTTTGGTCAATTCGTCCAAAAGTGCTTCTTCTCGGCGGCTGTCGGTGGGGGTCGCCTGGCCCCCTTCGCTGATCTGTGTGGCTGCGTGTGCCCAGTGGGCTTCCGCCGGTGCTCCTCTCCGGCAAGTTGGGATTGCGTGGCACGCCCCTTCTTCTACAGTAATTGAAGCAATCTTCTCGCCTTCAGCTCCGGGCCGATATCTGGCGGCCCTCTCGGCGATCCAACAGCAGCGGCTCGCTAGATCTGGGCGAGTGCGGTCAGATCCGGCTCTCCCATGGCGGTGGACTGTTGTGCCTGTTGGGGTGCTCTGGCTAGCGGTTGAGGTATGGCTAGGCAGTGCGGCCGTGCTACAGACTGTGTTCGGGTTCGGCCCGGCAACTCGTCCAGGCGGGATTCGGGACGGGGTGGTAGCCCTGCCCCCCCCCCCCCCCCTCCCCGGCTCCGGTGTTGCGGCGAGGATCTGCGGCTCCGTGGCGGTGCAACACAAGGTGGGTGCCAGATCTACTGGCTATGGCTCGTCTGTGGTTGCGGGCGACGAGGAAAGAGGTGTCCCTGCGTGGTGGTGGCACGGCCGCTGTGTCAGGCGTGTGGGGGCTAGCAGAAGTGCTTGTCGGCCTTAGGCGGCTACGTGGAGGTCATAGTCTGTGCTGCTATGGCGAAAGTCTTGTCGGTGCTTGCTGGTCGGCGGTGGCGGCACTCGTGGGCGTCGCTATCCTCCTTGGGGGTGTCGTCGTATTCATGTGCATCATCTACTTCTGTATCGATCTCTTCGGGTGAAAGCCTAGACCCACGTGTATCGTGCAACAATGTCGTGCATGTGGCATTTCTCCCTTTGGGGCGTTGCTTTGAAGGTCGGTGATCCTCCTCGGGGCTTCCCTTGGGCTGGACGTACACGCCACCACGGTTGGCAGGTGGTCAATCGGTGTGGCGAGTCGTTGGCATTGTGACTTGTGTGGCGACGACGATGGTGACGGGCGGAGCTGGGTCGCGGCTTGTCCTTCTGATGTCGGCGGTCCGGTGTGTCAACATGTCCATCTATGCTTGGTTCACACTATGACAGAGAAGTCGGAGCTTCGTGTGGCGGGGCCCCTGCGGCAACGATGACTCCATGAGGGTGGTTTCAGCGGACGGTGCTCTTTGAAAGTTGTGTTGGACTAGGTCGGTGCGTGGCTTGCAACTGTCGCCTGCGATGTGCATCGGCAAAATCGAAGCTGCCGGTCCTTGATGTCCGCGGTCGATTGTTTGGCTTCATGAAGATGCATGCAAACAATTTTTTTTGTCTGTTTTCTTTCCCTTTCTAATTTGATTGAGCCATTTAGATGTACAATAAGTAGGGCACATCTAGATCGAAAGAAAAATATTATGCGAACTACATCAATTCCACGTAAGAGCCGGGCAATATATTTCAGCCACGCTGGGACGTAGATCACATTATGCCAAATATAGAGGAAATGCCTCGTTGATTAATGCACTAGAATCAGTCAGAAGGAGCGAACCAACCAGTGGTTGGATGGTTAGAGGGACTGTAGTATCCCAGCCCGCCAGGGTTTAAATCCTGGTGTTCGCATTTATTCCTGTGATTTCGTAAATTTCAAGATGATCTGCTGGCTCAGTCTTTCGGAGGTGCTCATAGGGGTAGGGTGTGCGTGTGTGCGTTCATAGGGATGAGTGTATGCGCGTGTATATGAGCGCTTACGTTTGTACTGTGTTCAAAAAAAGAATCAGTCAGAAGAAAACTTTGAAAAATCATCCTCAAAATCATTTGTAGATTTATTTTTTGAGCAAAAAAAAACATTACAAGTTTTCTTCAGAATCACGGGGACTTTGATTCAATGGCAATGCTTCTGGGTATACAAATAATATCAGGGGTTGACATAGACCACGCATGACGTCTTTTGTCGAGCCCAGATGATGCTTTGGCCAAAGCGTGGGCTTCGACAATCGTCTCTCTCCGTTCATGCATGGCTGAACCCTGTAGTGCCCAAAAGCCTGAGCCAATGGTCAGCATGATTGTGGAGCAATCCGGTGCTACCTGCACTTGATTTAAATGAAGATTGAGTGCTAATGATAGCTTCCAAAATCCAAAGTAGTTGGATCGGATATCTTGTGTGGGCCCAGCCACAACTCTACCTTCATGTGACTCTATGCTTCTAAACTCCTCGACGATTGGAACATCTTTTTCTATGATCGCCACCGGGGTTGATCTGCTGCCTGGCGCGGGGCGGCAGGGCTAGTGCTCTGTGTGGCGGGTGGTGGGCAAGAGGTGGATGGGAAGGGGATGAGAGGTGGAAGGCAACATGCGCCAAAGTGGAAGATGACCCGAAACTTCACTCGCACCACAAGTATCATGGATGGAGTGCACTTCAAAATTGGTTTCCAAACTATAAATACGGAGCGCTAGCTAGGGCAAATATGGAGCGCCCTCCACTGATTTTAGCAATACAGTTCGCTTTGGCGACTCTGCTAGTGTAGTTTTTCTACCCGGGTCCGGCTCCTCTGCAGTAATGTTATTACTGTACGCATGTTGTTGCTCTCAAAATCTACCGTTGGTTTCGTTCCAAAGGCTCGCTTTCATCTGCCTTAATTATGTTATTAATAAAAGAAACTGTAACGATGCTTGAAGAACGGCAGTCCTCCTCCGGCTGCTCGTGCCGGCCAGCTTAGCTGTCAGTCGTGCGAAATTGTGAGTTCTTGTAGCCCTACGATTGTTGTCTGGAGCTACCATGGAGAAGAAACCTAGCTGGTTAACTAGTGGATTGGTCTAACAAATGCTGCAGGTCTGGTCTCGGTGTCCTGTTTTGGTAGTCGCGTGACGCCTTGTCCGCGTTCGCAAGCTCTCCACATACGACGGCGCCGGCCCCGTGCGTGCTGATTTCACCTAATGGACAACCGACCTGTTATGGAGATCGGGAGCTTTTGGTGACAATGCTTGCTGTAAGAGTCCCCCCTGCAACTTCTTCTTATCTGCCAAGAGAAGAGTAGTTGGATCGGATATTCTTGTGTGGGCCCTGCCGTAACTCTACCTCCAACTTCTTCTTATCTCATTTGTGACTTGCATTTTGTCAAACACTCATAAAAGAGAGCATTAATCTATGCTTGCCTGTGTTCTTGGAGTTGCAAGAGGGCTCTGATAATGTTGAGGACCCAAAGGACTTCATGCATGGATGATGAAATGGATGAATGAATGCGGGCATGCTCGAATGGAACTACAGTACTATTTACCTTTCTATTTGTATCTAAAGTTTGAAATACTTGCATCGTGTACTCTTTCCTTGCTGAACTATGTGAGGTGTGAAGTACCATGTCACTGCAGCAATCGGACGTGCTTATA
Source organism: Triticum aestivum (assembly GCF_018294505.1). Taxonomy (NCBI): domain Eukaryota; kingdom Viridiplantae; phylum Streptophyta; class Magnoliopsida; order Poales; family Poaceae; genus Triticum; species Triticum aestivum. The sequence continues at coordinate 547,712,467 of NC_057808.1, forward strand.
TATTTTCTTTGCTAAACTATGTGAACTGTGAACTACTACTGTGAATAGTATACTGACGATCCAATTCAGGTGCTATAATAAACTTACAAGCAAAAACAGCCTAAATTACATACTGAAGATCCAATTATATATAGACAATAGAGATTTGAGTACAATCTTAAACTGCAGATATTAAGAAACTGGAGCAGAGTAGAGTGTGTTTCTGTGATTACCACTGCCTAGCAAATACACGACGAGGCGCAAGCATAAGACAGAAACCCCAATAAGACGGAAGCACAAGATCATTTGCACAGTGAGTTCCAGAATAAGCAAACAATCTTTCTCCTGCTCCATCAGAAGATTACCAACAAAAACCATCTGGTACATTCACACATTCAGTTCATCAATGAACGGCCCAATCCCGCAAAAAAAGACATTGATCCAAGGTGACGCTTTAAAGTACCAACATAGTACCCAAGTTATACCTGACAGTATGTCTCATTTATCAGCAGGTAGTTGAAACCCATGTAACCATTCTACTGCTGCATCTACCGACACAAACGGATGACAAATGCAACCCCATTGTTCACCACAATACAACCAGGAGTGTCAACACCATGCCAATGCAGGTCAATTGTACTTGAACACAAAACATTGGTCCCAAAGTCAGGAAACCATTAGAGTTACAGAACCAGTTGCTAACTGAAATAAATGCCGGATCAGGTCTTGTGCAAACTAGACAATAATCCTGCAACGGGATTACTAGCCAGAACCATAAATTAAATTGGGGAATACCCATAGGCTACTTAGTAGGCTGCAGTCAGGAGGGAGCACCATACCATAGTAGATGGGGAAAACTGTGTCTTTTAGCACTGGCTGACCAAGATCGACGGCAGTCCAAGTTTCATCAGGACCTTCAGATAGCCTGGCAAAATAAATGCAGTTACTCTTTCCTCCCCATCTTTCCGGGCTCATGCAAGAAAATGTAGGATTCCTCCTATCGACGCTAACAAACAGAGCATGATTTTCCAGCTTCTCCAGCTTCACCCACTCAGCTGGTTCAACAGAAAAGTCGAGGCGGAAGACCTTAATGGTTGTGTCAACTGAGCCATTCAATTCGCCATAGCTTAACACTTGGTCAACCATGAGAAGCATGTCACCACAGACCACTAACCATGAATGAAGAGGCGCAAACTCCAATTTAATTGCAACTTCTTGCATGCTGAACTGAGGCGTCAAGTGTATAGTGTGGAGCCTCATAAGACCATCTATGACAAAGATATCACCTTTGAAGAACACAATCTGATAGATGTTTTCACGATCAAGAGCAAGAGGGTGCTCTGACCAGGAGTTTGTTCCAACCTGCCACTCAAACATGGAAGCTTTCGAGCAAAGGAGGAGGCGAGAGTTGGGTGAATTTAGTGGAGCTGTAAGGATGCCTATGCCACATAAGTACCCAAGTCTGTTGTTGGGTGGGAGTTTGGGGGGCTTCACCTTGGTACCAGTGTACACATTGACAAGGAGGCAGTGCTCCTCGTAGGAGAAGATAAGATACCCATATGAGCAACCCAAATAGTGCATTGTATTTGGATTATTTTCAGACACTGAACACACAAGGGATAAGTTTTTCTTGCTGGGATCGCTGAGCTGCCATTTGCAATTAGACAAAAGGATGGGCTTGATACCGCTGCTATGTGGACGAACATAAGGACCGTCTGGTTTCAAGTGGAATGGCGGGAAGCCGAATGTATACACAGAGGGAAAGGTAGAGACTGCAGCGCGCCAAGAGCGGCAGGTGCCAGCGAAAGCAAGGAAGTCACGGAATGAGTTAAAGAGAGCAATGATTTCATGAAGCAGGCTGTCCAGGAGATCTGCACAAACATAAGGTCCAGATATAGCCAAGGAGGTAGAGGCTGAGGCTGAGGCGAGGCAGGTGTTCTTAGAGGGCCTCTCTACAGTAGCAACTTCTCTGCCACATAAAAATTCAAGAATAGATCAAAATAAAGAACTGAAACATAATAGAGTTAATAAATATTTTAGGAGTTAATAGACTACAAGAAATGAGCAAGTTTTAACTGAACAATAAGACAAATGGGAGTGTCAACTGGGACATTCCAAACTTCAATTAGAAGAAACTACTCGAGAACAACCTACACCTTGATATATATTTTTTCTACAATAGCATAACTGTAAGATCTTCAGTGTGCCAACGCTATGTACAATTGTATATCTTCAAATCATGACAGAGGGTGCCTTGTAGAGTATCCTCAAAATAAATAGCAATAAGTGATGATTTTCCTTAACGCAAAAGTGCAATACGATGCTCCCGTTCTTCTAGAAAACTTTTATGTGATCATTTACTTATGTGTGATTCACTTGATCATTAAACAGATGTAAGCTTGGTTCATAGCAGCGCCATGACCATGAGAAAGACCAAACTAACAAGAGACCATACACCATATACACTGGATCCAACCCAAGCGCGCAATAAACTGAATCACATCAAGTGATGAAATCAGAGACTCTCTTTGCTGATTCTACTTTGGATCCAACCCAACCACACAATGAACAGAATCACATCAAGTGATGAATATACATTTCCATAACACAAAAAGGATAATAATCCCTCCACTGTTTACGTGGGCAACCTTGATAAAAAAAATTATGCCTTCTCAAAAATCATTCACCATAAAAGTATCCATCAAATCACATTTGATGTCGAGTTTCAGTTCATGACTTAACCAAGTGAGCACAGTTCAAGGCAGCAGCAAAAAGTTATCCTTTTAGTAATAGTCGTCTACGTTGTAATGAAGTTATTAATAACTAATCCGAGTGAACTTGCTCCATATTACATTTGTTAGTACAAACGCAAGAAATCAGAATAGTACCAGGCCGACACACCTTGTAGACAAGTTGGTGGAGATCCAGATTCAGGGTAGAGCAAGAATACCCTAAATTTCACTACGAAATAGATCCAAATCCATGAACTAACTACCTCTACTAACCCACAAAAATAACCTAAACTTCACTACGAAACCAGCGAGCATGATGACTGACCCTAATTTCTAATTTCGATGCACCACCCTAATCAAGATGTGCAAGAGAAAAGAGAGACGGGGAGAGGGTGAGGGTGCAGACCTGGAGATGAGAGTGGCGTCTGCCAGCGGCGAGGGTTCGGCGCCCTGCTGCGGCGGCCGCGCTCTTCCGCGGCGGCGGCGGCGGCTTCCGGCCATGCGGGCGAAGCACTACTTTTTTTTCTTGAGCGTTCGGGGGCGCACCAGTTGCCACTCCCCTTCTCCTCTCTTTGGAGAGCTTTGATGGCTTGGCTAGTATGGACCTTAGCCTGCAGACAAAAGAGGCCCACTTCATTTTTTTTCTTTCTTACAGATTATAAGAGGCCGAAAACTCTTCTAGAAAAACAAGAGGCAGGAAACAATTAAAGAACTTTTTGACAACTTAAGGATAGTACAGAGTACTATAGTAGTACAACATGATGTATTTAGTGAAAATTTATGAACCGCAGTCACAAAGAAGGACCTCAAAAGAAGGAAAATTAGAAAGCCTCATCTTCCTCGTTGTTGTCCGCCGGTGACCACTACCATATCCTCCCCGCCACCCTAGCCTAGGTGCCGATGTCACTTCCTTGTATGATCCCTTGCTATGCATTTTAAAAAGTTCTAGGTTTTTGTTCCTTGGGTCGGCGCAACTCTGTGGAAACAGAAGCGAGAAGGTGGTTGTGGTGTCATGTTGCTCATTTTGACATCACACAATTGTTGTAAAAAAATGACCACTAACGAATAAACTTGAAGCCAACCATTCTTGCAGCTGTACACATGATTTTTATAGAACCTTCTACATGGTCGACCAACTGGGGTGTACCACATGAAGCCGCTCGCCAGCCTTAAAGGTCAAGCCTATGGCATGGGTTGTCATCGAGCAAAAAAGTACTAAAAATTTGCGATGATTTCTTGAGTTTTCAATCAAGGATTTGAATATAAGTGACAATGTAAGTCTTTAGGTCTTCATTTCTCAGCAACAAGAGGTGTGCAATATCTCTTTACTTCTCATTTACTCACTTTTGTCCTATATGAGCATTTGAGATTTTTTTTGTTGTGTGAACCATGAAGTTACTTTTAATTTAAACAATTTTCCGCGAGGGCCTCTTAGGGGCTCTCCGTGTCCATGATGGGTAAATTTTCTTGCAACAGTTGTACGTATCAATGGGTGTCTTATTATCACAATAGTTTATTTGATTGTTATTGGGGTTTCTAGTGTTAGCTTTTCTCGATCCCGTTGTAATGTGTCTTATCTTATCTACAAGCACAAATTTAATACACAACCAGACTTGTATTAACCTATGTGTAGTGCAAGAGATGTTCGTCACTACTACCGACTAGCTCGAGGTTTGATCCCATCGATAAGGAGCTAATGGAGCACCTGGAGGCAAAAGTCGGGGATAACGGCCAGGGTCAGATCTCACCCTCTGATTGATCATTTTATACCCATCATGGAAATTAGGGAAGGGGTATGGTACACCGATCCTTGGATTCTTCTAGGTTAGGCGCATATAAAAATGTCTGCTTTTCATCGGCGTGATCGCTGTGCTTCTTCATTGCGGCATGTGATTGTGCCTTTGTGCAGGTGTAGAAGTGGATGACAGGACCAAATATTTCTTATTCCTTCCTTCCAAGCCGTGCAGGCACTGGACCGAGGAAGCATCGCAGGATTGACACGGAGCCCGGAGTGAGCGTGGCATGGCACAAAACTGCTAATACACTACCATGTAAGGTCGAAGGCTGACATATAGATTGGGAGAAGACGTTCGTGTTGTGCATTGAGTATGGTGACGAGAGGATGGATACCAAGTGGGTTATGCACCGGTATCATGTTGACGACGACCATAGTGTGAAGGAAGTAGGGCTCATGGTACGCAAAATCTACAATCAAACAAGGCAGCTGTAGCCCCACTCGGCCTCACTGTTATTTCGGCAATCCCTAAACGAAGGAAGGCTAGAGCAGGGGAAAAACTACTTGTCATCATTTAAGGGTGGTTATCACTGTTTGTTGGGTTTCTTCGTTTTTCTTTGTTTTTTGGTTCATTTTTATTGGTTTCTTTTTTGTCGAACACACCTTAACTGTGTTTTCGGTATACATTCAACATTTTTCGTTTACATTAGAAACATTTTTAACTACATGATTGACATTTTTTGAAAACCTATATCTTTTATGTCTACTTTTTCCCATACATATGGTATATTTTAGGTATATGTCTAATGCATTTTTTCAAATACAATATGAACTTTTATAATACATGTTTAACATTTTACTATACACATTTAACATTTTTCAAATGCTTATTAACATTTTTTTCTATACACATTTAACATTTTTAAAATGCTTGATTAACACTTGTCAGATACTTATTTAACATTTTTTCAAATGCTTGATTAACATTTTTTAAATACATGATCAACTTTTTTCACACACACACATTGTATATTTTTGCATACCTTTTTCATATACATGAGAAACATATTCTCTATACACATTTAACAATTTTCAAACATTTCAAATACAATATTAACATTTTTTCTATACACATTAAACATTTTTAAATGCTTGATTAACACTTGTCAAATACTTATTAACATTTTTTGCAAATACTTGATTAACATTTTTTAAATATATGCTCAACTTTTTTCACACACACATTGTACATTTTTGCATACTTTTTTCATATACATGAGAAACATTTTCTCTCTACGCATTTAACAATTTTCAAATGCTTGGTTAACATTTTTTTCAAATGTTTTATGTAAAGTGTTTTTATAATATATTTATTTAGAATATTTGGAAGTATGAACAAAAGCAAAAATAAGAAAGCAAAAAAGTTTAAAAAATGTTATGGTCTCCCACATGCCTGGGTCTGCCCATCTCGCGACCCCCTTGACGCTAGGCTTCACTATGCCTTATTATAAGCAAGAGACATAGCGGTGCCCGGTGATGAAGATCCCTCCGAAGCCCTCCTAGGCAGGTGGACAACTCGAAGGCCCTGACCGAAATATTCTATTCTACGTTCATACCCAAGGATAGAGCGCATTCTTATCAATCACACATGGGCAATGTTTCTAGACTGGTCTAAATAGGACAATCTAGGGCATGGCTCTGTTGTTTTTTCCCTGGATTCATTGCTTTTGTTTTTTCTTTTCCGGTTCTTTCTACTCTCTTTCCCCATTTTTTCCTTTTTCTTTACCATGATCTTTGTTAGGATAAGTCAATTTGAAGCCACTCTTGGAGGCACCTCTCATGTTGATCCAGCTCATGCTCAAGTGACAAAAATCTTGAGGTCAAACTCATGGTTGTTCATCATAGGGACATAGATAATACCAGGACATGATTTTTACATTTTGTTAACACCGTTTTAATGCACAAACATATTTTTAATTTGCATTTTCTAAATGACAGACTACTTTCTTCCATTCAAAAATATATTTTTAAAACTGTCAGAAAACCGGGTCGCATGTTTCCAAATTGGTTCCCCCCAAAAAAGGGTTTTCAAACCAGTTTTTTCTAGCAACGGGCACACATTTCTGGGCGCCCCTATGTCTTGCTTTAAGCGAGACAGGGGGAAGCTCTCACGTCGCGGGGAGCCAAAGATAGGCCGGCCCAGCCGCGCGGCAGGCCACGGCTTGTTGTTTTTGTTTTCTATTCTCGTTTTTTGCTTTGTGTTTGTACTTTCCTTTACACTTTAAAACATTGTATATGTATATTAAAAAAACTCTTCAAAAACACATTTAAAAAATGCTGGACAAGTATTTAAGAAATGTTGAATAAGGATGAAAAATTGTTGAACAAGAATTTGAAAAATGTTGAACAAGAATTTGTAAAATGTTGAACAAGTATTAGAAAAGTTCAAAAAATATTTTTAAAATGTTGAATAATTATAAAAAATGTTGAATGGGTATTAAAAATGTTGAAAAAGTATTTGACAAATGCTCAATAGTTATTAATAAATGTTGAACGAGTATATGAAAAATGTTGAATACATATTTTAAAATGTTCAATAACTATTAAAAATGTTGAATAAGTATTAGAAAATTTTAAATAAGTATTTGAAAAATATTGAACAAGTATTTGAAAATGTTTAACAAGCATTCGGACAATGTTGAACATGTATACAATTTTTTTATCACTTATTAAAAAAAGTTTTTCACATATGTGAAAAAGTAGAGTGAAAATAAAAACAAACATAAAAAACAAAAAATGGAGAAGAAAAAAGAAAACCAAACAAAAAATGGAGAAGAAAAAAAGAAAACCAAACAAAAAACATAGGAAAACGAAGATAACCCTGTCAAAAAAAGTTCAACAATGTAACATGAGAATGAGATTGACATCTAAGGACGCAAGTGTATATGTGCAAGCATAAAGTAATGAACTTACTTTTCGAAGCAAGGCACGATAAAGTTGTGCTTGTCTCGAGGACTTGGAAGAATTGTCTTGTGGAGGTAATTTGCCATTAGACACTGACCTTTATCAGAATCAACATTGCCACAATGCATGATATACGGATCAAGGAAGGCAACTTCTTCACTCCGGAGTAATGGATTTGTAGCATGCCATAGCGACCAAAGCCTCATTAAAGATGGATTGACTACGTCGACGTTGAAAATATTGTCGTTGACAACATTATCAAATGCGAGATATATTTTATCAGCAGGGAACACGTTGACAAATCCAACAACCTCTATAACTTTGGCGGTGTAACACATCTCACCCTTTCGTGACCTAGCTACTACGTCTTTGTGTAGAAAATGAATTTCAATGCTTAGTGCTCTCAACTTGTGTTCATGTAACATCGGTTCACCAGGCATAAACATTCGCCATAAGCGCGAACTAGTATGAATATTCACCACATTTTTCTTCTGGTGCCTTACCGGCGGTAGGTTCATTAGCTGATTTCTTCTTTCCCTTCCTGTCATTTTTACGACGCTGAGCTGAGGGGTCCATAGAAGATGCTTCTCCGGAATCCATTTGTTGCATTTGCTAAAATTTAGTGTTGCAATTATGAGTCATAAAGCATAAAAAAAATTAGTGCTAAAATTTTGACATGACCTTTGCTAACAAGAGGACATAGTGAGTGCCAAAAATTCGGCAAAACGGAAACTAATCGACGTTTCGCGAAAACATTGGCACTCATGTCAGAACCTGCGACTATAAGCCAGCACACTAGAAGGGGTCCTAGGCACAAAAATTGCAGAAAATTTCAACATGACCTTTGCTAACAAGAGGACATAGTGAGTGCCGGAAATTCGGCGAAACGAAAGTTAATCGAAGTCTCGCGAAAACATTGGCTCTCATGTCATAACCTGCAACTATAAGCCAACACACTAGAAGGGGTCCTAGGCAAAAAAATTGAAGAAAATTTCAACATGACCTTTGCTAACAAGAGGACATAGTGAGTGCCAGAAATACGGATAAACGGAAGTTAATCGACCTCTCACGAAAACATTAGCTCTCATGTCATAACCTGGGACTATAAGCCAACACACTAGAAGGGATCCTAGGCACAAAATTAAAGAAAAAATCAACATGACCTTTGCTAACAAGAAGGCATAGTGAGTGCCAGAAATTCGACGAAACGGAAGTTAATTGATGTTTCACGAAAACATTGGCACTCATGCCATAACCTGCGATTATAAGCCAACACACTAGAAGGGATCTTAGGCACAAAATTAAGAAAAGTTCAACATGACCTTTGCTAACAAAAGGACATAGTGAGTGCCAGAAATTCGGTGAAATGGAAGTTGACGTTTCAACACATTGCCACTCATGTCATAACCTACGACTATAAGGCAACGATACTACAACAGATCTAATACACACTACTCAAATATAATCCATGCTAAATGTCGATCAAAATGCAGTTCTATTTACCCTAAATACAAATAACACTAAGAAACATTTGCATGTACTTTTAAACTACTAGTATTTACCCTAAATACAAATTTGACCATGGATACCAAAGAGGTGCGGCTCTTGATTTTAGAAGGCAGCGCGAGGTCTCCGATGTTGGCGGGGGAGGTTGACATGGCCGCAGGGCACCTATCCATCGAGGTAGAGCTCTGCGGTGCCGGCGACGACGATGACGACGGCGATGATGAGTTGCCTCCTTTGGTGTTGGAGGAGGAGGCCATGCCCGCGGTGGCACGAGGAGGGGCAGGGCCGCGTGGAGCGGTGGCGACAACCAGGGGCGCGTCTGCGAGGAGCGGCAGCGACGACGAGGGGCGTGGCGGTGACTCGGGTGAGATTTGAGGGGGAGGAAACGAAGCGGGGGGGGGGGGGGGGGGGGGGGGGGATGCCTATTTTGGGGGCGAATCGGTTTTTGGGTCAAAATTGAACTGATGGAAATATGCCCTAGAGGCAATAATAAAATGGTTATTATTATATTTCCTTAATCATGATAAAGGTTTATTATTCATGCTAGAATTGTATTGACCGGAAACTTAAATACATGTATGGATACATAAACAAATAACGTGTCCCTAGTGAGCCTCTACTAGACTAGCTCGTTGATCATTTATGGTTAAGGTTTCCTAATCATAGACATGAGTTGTCATTTGATAACGGGATCACATCATTAGGAGAATGATGATGGACAAGACCCATCCGTTAGCTTTGCATATGATCGTTCAGTTTATTGCTACTGCTTTCTTAATGTCAAATACATGTTCCTTCGACCATGAGCTCATGCATGCAACTCCCGGATACCGGAGGAATACCTTGTGTGCTATCAAACGTTACAACATAACTGGGTGATCATAAAGATGCTCTACAGGTATCTCCGAAGGTGTCTGTTGAGATGGCGTGAATCGAGATCGAGATTTGTCACTCCGTGAATCGGAGAGGTATCTCTGGGCCTTCTCGGTAATACACATCACTAGAAGCTTGCAAGCAAAGTGAGTAAGGAGTTAGTTGCAAGATGATGTATTATGAAACGAGTAAACAGACTTGCCGGGTAACGAGATTGAACTAGGTATAGAGATACCGGCGATCGAATCTCGGGCAAGTACCATACCGACAGACAAAGGGAATTACGTATGTTGTCATAAAGTTTCAACCGATAAAGGATCTTGGTGGAATATTGAGGAATCAATATGGGCATCCAGGTCCCGCTATTGGTTATTGACCGGACAGGTGTCTCGGTCATGACTACATACACTACAAAAAAAGACACATCCGTGACATTTTGGGCCGAACGAATTTTTTTTCTGTCATACTTATGACACTTCTATGACGATAATTGTGACAAAACCCGGTATCATCATAGATGTGGTGGGGTCCTACTTCTATGACAAAAAATCATGACAGAAAATGGGCTTTTCGTCCTGGGAGGGCCGGAGACGCAGCTGCATCACATTCTTCGGGCCGTCCATGACGGAAAAAACCGTGGTAGAAGTGAGGGCGAGGAAAATATCGGGGTGTTCCCGGTTACGGTGGGTGGTCGGGGCCGAGCGATCCGCGTTTCTCTCATACACGCACGCGCGTGGGTGCGAGGTGTTGAGCTCTAACTGAACCCGAGCGAGGCGTTGGGCTCTAACTGAACCCGAGCGATTGCACTGCAGGCTACGCGTTACTGAACCCGAGCGATCGATCAATGGCTGTTAACTGAACCCGATCGAGTGATTCCTTCGCTACTGCTGCTAACTGAAGCCGATCGATGCTGCCTCTGGATGAACAGTGAGCGTTGCTGGGGGGGTGGGGGTGGGGTTGGATGAACAGTTCCCGATGGGGGTGGATGAACAGGACCCCGTGGTGTTGCCTCTGGATGAACAGGACCCCGATCGATCGAGCCGGTTGGGGCTGGATGAACAGGACCCCGTGGAGGGCTGGATGAACAGGACCACCCCGTGGAGGGCAGGATGAACAGTAAACGGTGGAGGGCTGGATGAACAGTAGCCCGTGGATGGGTGGTTGAACAGGAGCCTGTGGAGAGGGCTGGTTGAACAGTTGCCAGTGAAGTAGCGCGCGGTGGAGGCTGGATGAACAGGAGCCCGTGGATGAACAGTCGCAGGTGGAGGCAGGAGGAGGTCGACCGTGGATGAACAGTAGCCCGTGGAGGCTGGAGGGGGTCGACGGTGGAGATGAACAGTATCCCGTGGAGTCCCGTTTTGCGGTACGCCACACCCCTCCTGTTGGGGATATAACTATTAGGTATGACCCGCCCAGGAGGGGCCGGGTTATACCTATGGCGATTCATGAAGCCCAAGACAGCTTTGTAGATGGCGGTTCACTTAAGGGCCCAAGGCCCGAAGGCGATTCAAAGCCTGTAGAGATAAACCGCCATATGTATGTAACTTGTATTGTAAGTTAGGATGGTTAGAGACCGAGCCGGACACTGTTTATGAGCCGGCCGGGACTCTGTGAACCGCCTTGGGCGTCAACCTCTGTATATAAAGGGACGACCCGGCGGCGGCTCAGGGCAAGTAACATCAACTCGAGAGCTAGGTTAAGCGGATTCGCTCCCTGGTTATCGAGACATAAGCAATCCCACTCAAAACTGCATCGTAGGCTTTTACCTTCACGGTAAGGGGCCGAACCAGTATAAACCTCGTGTCCCTTGTCCCGATTAACCCCTTCTTGCTTCCTAGTTGCGATGGCTCCACGACTAAGTCCTTTTGCTAGGACATCTGCCGTGACAATTCCACGGCAGTTGGCGCCCACCGTGGGGCCAGCGCACGGTGGATTTGAGTTCTTGAAGGGCAGCTTCGAAGGGCTCAAGGGATACGCTGTGGGCCAGATGACCAAGAGTCAACACGGCAAGCTCTACACGACGATGCAGGCTGGGGTCCCGACGCCGGCTCGGGTCCCCTTCGGCGGAATTCATGTCTTCATTGGCCGGATTGGCGAGCCTGGCCCTGAGCCGGACATCTGCACCAACATCATCGAGACGGCTCAGCGTGCGAGACCCGCCTAGGCTCCGCCCTCCATGAAGCATGCCTTCGTGGGATGCATCCATGGAGGGGAATTTTCTGAAGGATCCGTGTTTGGCGGTGAGACGGCCATCTATTCTGATGATGAGTCGTCCATGGGTGAGATGGATTCATTGTATCAACTACAAGACGGCGGGCTTGGGGGCTATTCCGACGGCAGCAGTATTCCGGACCCCTTTAAGCCACCGAGCAGAGTAGGAATCTTCATGGCTGGCACTCAACCCGGTCAAAACTCTACGGCCACGGCGGCAATCACCTTCGGGTCAGCGACGGCCGGGGCAGGAGACCATGTGCGCCCGCCGGCTCAGGTGCTGATCGATCTCACGGATAGGCTGACAACCCTGTTAACCGCCACGGTTAATCCGGCGGACCAGGCTGAGCATGATGCAGAAGTGGCACAGTTACGTGAGGAGATAACACAAGCTAAGGAAACCCTAGCAGCCGAAGACGCCAGATTGGCCGCAGAGCGGGCGGCTTTGGATGTTCGAGCTCAGCAGCTTCAGTCCGAAGCATTCCAGCTCACAATGAATATGAATGCATAAAACGAGGTCATGAGGAGAAGGCACCAGAAGTATCAATCCCGCTCCGGTTTATGATCCTCGAAACCTTTTCCATACACCCGGTGCAGGGCCCAGTAACTCGCCGGGCACAGACCGAGTTGTAGCCCCCAGAGCTAGGATGCCGGTTCAACCACAAGTGATGGAACCTCCTCGTGTGAATACTGCCCCACCTCGTTATGTGCCAACACCATCGGGTCATTATTCTAATCCTTTGGAGAACGTGGTCGCTGCGGCGGCTAGACTGTCGGCTCTCCCAGTGGAGGGCGACTCTCCGACGGCGATCGAAACACGAAGGGTCAGAGAACTTCTTCAGACGGCTCTGGCGCAGCAGGAGGCATACTCTTATAGTCGAGACATGATTCACTCAAGCCCTCGCCCAAGCGGGAGCCCGAGTTATAGCAGGCATATGGACTCGGCGGCAGTTTCAAGCAACGCCCGGCGCCGTGACCAACCGTGCGGACGTGATGGAGCCCCTAACTTGGTTGATCAGGACAGGATAAGCCAAGAGGCTGAGCGGGCGGCTCAGCAGGCGGCTGAGCAGGTGGCTCAGCAGGCGGCTTACCAATCTTTTCTGGTTTATCCAGCAACTTGTATTGAGGCAGGTGCAACCACGAGAACCGGAGGTGTCCCGTGCTTAGTACCAGCACTGCATAATGAGCGTTTGCCCAAGGATTTTAAAGGGCCCCGAAAGGTGCCTAATTACACGGCTGACTTACAGCCCAGGGCATGGATTGAAAGCTATGAGATGGCCATGGAGTTGCTGGAGGTCAGCGACGCGGTGATGGCCAACTACTTCACTATGATGCTGGATGGAACGGCTCGTACCTGGCTAAAAGGACTGCCACCTAATTCCATTGGTTCCTGGGCCGAGTTAAAAGCCCGGTTCATTCAGAACTTCAAAGATACATGCAAGCAGCCTATGTCGATTGTGGACTTGACTAATTGCAAGCAAGAGGAAGGTGAGTCCACGACCCATTGGGTGCGCTGGGTGAAGGAGATAATACATTCATCCGATAAGATGGATGCCGGCTCTGTAGTCTTAATGTTGGAGAAGAATTGCCGGTTTGAACCTCTGAAGCAGAAGCTGGGGCGGCTCAAGCGCGATTGTAATGACATGGGCCAGCTGATGGCGGCTCTAGTCAAATACGCTGACTCTGATAGTACCAAGGATCCCGCGTCTGATGAGGAAAAGACAGGGAAGGGAAAGAAGAACGGCAACGCTAAGGGTCTTCAGCATAACCCGGCAAATCAAGGAGGTAATAATAAATGTAAGGCTGACGGTAGCTCGAAGTTTGTGGCTAATGCACAGGGCAAAAATCAATGACGCAAGGGGAGGCCACCTCCTTGGTCTGGCGGGTCAGGTCCGACGCTTGAGCAGTTGCTAAATGAGCCCTGTCCAAGACACGACACCCGGGAGAAGCCAGCCACGCACCTGTGGAAAGATTGTACAATCATGAAGGCCTTCAAGAATTCTAATATGTTTGACGGAAGTCATGGGCCTGGCGGGTTCAGGCGGTGGCGGTTTTCATGGCCCGGGTGGCGGCTCAAATGTTGGGGAACGTAGCGGAAATTCAAAAAATTTCTACGCATCACCAAGATCAATCTATGGAGTAATCTAGCAACGAGGGGAAGGGGAGTGCATCTACATACCCTTGTAGATCGCGATGCGGAAGCGTTGCAAGAACGCGGATGAAGGAGTCGTACTCGTAGCGATTCAGATCGCGGTTGATTCCGATCTAAGCGCCGAACCACGGCGCCTCCGCGTTCAACACACGTGCAGCCCGGTGACGTCTCCCACGCCTTGATCCAGCAAGGAGAGAGGGAGAGGTTGGGGAAGACTCCGTCCAGCAGAAGCACGACGGCGTGGTGGTGGTGGAGGAGCGCGGTACTCCAGCAGGGCTTCGCCAAGCACTGCGAGAGACGAGGAGGGAGAGGGGTAGGGCTGCGCCAAGAGGGAGATGTTCTCATGTGTATGGCAGCCCCAAACCCCCACTATATATAGGGGAAGGGGGAGGGGCTGCGCCCCCATCTAGGGTCCCCCCCCAAGGGGTGTGGCCAGCCCTAGATGCATCTAGGGGGGTGGCCAAGGGGGGAGAGAGGGGGGCGCACCACTAGGTGGGCCTTAGGCCAATCTGAGCCTAGGGTTTCCCCTTCCCCTCTTCCCTGCGCCTTGGGCCCTTTGTGGGAGGCGCACCAGCCCACCTAGGGGCTGGTTCCTTCCCACACTTGGCCCACGCAGCCCTCTGGGGCCGGTGGCCCCACCTGGTGGACCCCCGGGACCCTCCCGGTGGTCCCGGTACGTTACCGATAGCACCCGAAACATTTCCGGTGACCAAAACAGGACTTCCCATATATAAATCTTTACCTCCGGACCATTCTGGAACTCCTCGTGACGTCCAGGATCTCATCCGGGACTCCGAACAACATTCGGTAACCGCGTATATCTATTCCCTATAACCCTAGCGTCATCGAACCTTAAGTGTGTAGACCCTACGGGTTCGGGAACCATGCAGACATGACCGAGACGTTCTCCGGCCAATAACCAACAACGGGATCTGGATACCCATGTTGGCTCCCACATGTTCCACGATGATCTCATCGGATGAACCACGATGTCTGGGATTCAATCAATCCCGTATATAATTCCCTTTGTCTATCGGTATGTTACTTGCCCGAGATTCGATCGTCGGTATCCCGATACCTTGTTCAACCTCGTTACCGGCAAGTCTCTTTACTCGTTCCGTAACACATCATCCCGTGATCAACTCCTTGGTCACATTGTGCACATTATGATGATGTCCTACCGAGTGGGCCCAGAGATACCTCTCCGTTTACACGGAGTGACAAATCCCAGTCTCGATTCGTGCCAACCCAACAGACACTTTCGGAGATACCTGTAGTGCACCTTTATAGCCACCCAGTTACGTTGTGACGTTTGGTACACCCAAAGCATTCCTACGGTATCCGGGAGTTGCACAATCTCATGGTCTAAGGAAATGATACTTGACATTAGAAAAGCTCTTAGTAAACGAACTACACGATCTTGTGCTAGGCTTATGATTGGGTCTTGTCCATCACATCATTCTCCTAATGATGTGATCCCGTTATCAATGACATCCAATGTCCATGGTCAGGAAACCGTAACCATCTATTGATCAACGAGCTAGTCAACTAGAGGCTTACTAGGGACATGGTGTTGTCTATGTATCCACACATGTATTTGAGTTTCCTATCAATACAATTTTAGCATGGATAATAAACGATTATCATGAACAAGGAAATATAATAATAACCAATTTATTATTGCCTCTAGGGCATATTTCCAACAGTCTCCCACTTGCACTAGAGTCAATAATCTAGTTCACATCACCATGTGATTAACACTCACAGGTCACATCACCATGTGACCAACATCCAAAGAGTTTACTAGAGTCAACAATCTAGTTCACATCACTATGTGATTAACACTCAATGAGTTCTGGTTTGATCATGTTATGCTTGTGAGAGAGGTTATTAGTCAACGGGTCTGAACCTTTCAGATCCGTGTGTGCTTTACGAATATCTATGTCATCTTGTGGATGCTACCACGCGCTACTTGGAGCCATTTCAAATAACTGCTCTACTATACGAATCCGGTTTACTACTCAGAGTCATCCGGATTAGTGTCAAAGTTCGCATCGACGTAACCCTTTACGACGAACTCCTTTTCACCTCCATAATCGAGAAAATTCCTTATTCCACTAGATACTAAGGATAAGTTCGACCGCTGTCATGTGATCCATACCCGGATCACTATTGTACCCCTTGACCAACTCATGGCAAGGCACACTTCACAGCATAGCATACTGTAGAGCCTACGTCTAAAGCATAGGGGATGACCTTCGTCCCTTCTCTCTCTTCTGCTGTGGTCAGGTCTTGAGTCTTACTCAATACTCACACCTTGTAACACAGCCAAGAACTCCTTCTTTGCTGATCTATTTTGAACTCTTTCAAAAACATGTCAAGGTGTGCGTTCTTTGAAAATATCATCAGGCGTCTTGATCTATCTCTATAGATCTTGATGCCCAATATGTAAGCAGCTTTATCCAAGTCTTCCTTTGAAAAACTCCTTTCAAACAACCCTTTATGCTTTCCAGAAATTTTACATCATTTCGGATCAACAATATGTCATTCACAGATACTTATCAGAAATGTTGCAGCGCTCCCACTCACTTTATTGTAAATACAAGTTTCTAACAAACTTTGTATAAACCCAAAAACTTTGATCACTCCATCAAAGCATATATTCTGACTCCGAGATGCTTGCTCTAGTCCATGGAAGGATCGCTGGAGCTAGCATACCTTTTAGCATCCTTAGGATCGACAAAACCTTTCTGATTGTATCACATACAACCTTTCCTTACGAAAACTGGTAAGGAAACTTATTTTGACATCCATCTGCCAGATTTCATAAATGCAGCTAATGCTAACATGATTCCGACGGACTTAAGCATCGCTACGGATGAGAAAATCTCATCGTAGTCAACTCCTTGAACTTGTGAAAATACTCTTTGCCACAAGTCGAGCTTCATAGACGGTAGCATTACCGTCCATGTCCGTCTTCTTCTTAAAGATCCATTTATCTCAATGGCTTGCCGATCATCGGGCAAGTTCACCAAAGTCCATGCTTTGTTCTGATACATGGATCCTATCTCGGATTTCATGGCTTCTAACCATTTGTCGGAATATGGGCCCACCATCGCTTCTCAATAGCTCGTAGGTTCAGTATTGTCTAACAACATGATATCTAAGACAGGATTACCGTACCACTCAGGAGTAGTACATATCCTTGTCGACCTACGAGGTTTGGTAGTGACTTGATCCGAAGTTTCATGATCACTATCATAAGCTTCCAGTTCAATTGGTGTAGGTGCCACAGGAACAACTTCCTGTGCCCTGCTACACACTAGTTGAAGTGACGGTTCAATAACCTTATCAAGTCTCCACCATCCTCCCACTCAATTCTTTCGAGAGAAACTTTTCCTCGAGAAAGGACCTGTCTCTAGAAACAATCACTATTGCTTCCAGATCTGAAATAGGAGGTATACTCAACTGTTTTGGGTATTCTATGAAGATGCATTTATCCGCTTTGGGTTCGTGCTTATCAGCCTGAAACCTTTTCACATAAGCATCGCAGCCCCAAACTTTGAAGAAACGACAGCTTAGGTTTCTCTAAACCATAGTTCATACGGTGTCGTCTCAACGGAATTGCGTGGTGCCCTATTTAAAGTGAATGCGGTTGTCTCTAATGCCTAACCCATAAACGATAGTTGTAATTCGATAAGAGACATCATGGTATGCACCATATCCAATAGGGTGCAGTTATGATGTTCGGACACACCATCACAATGTGGTGTTCCAGGCGGTATTAATTGTGAAACACTTTCCACAATGTATTAATTGTGTGCCAAACTCGTAACTCAGATATCTCTATGATCATATCATAGACATTTTATCCTCTTGTCACGACGATCTTCAACTTCACTCTGAAATTACTTGAACCTTTCAATAATTCAGACTTGTGATTCATTAAGTAAATACACTCAGCATCTACTCAAATCGTCTGTGAAGTAAGAACATAACGATATCCACTGCGTGCCTCAGCACTCATTGGACTGCACACATCAAAATGTATTACTTCCAACAAGTTGCTTTCTTGTTCCATCTTACTGAAAACGAGGCCTTTCAGTCATCTTGCCCATGTGGTATGATCTGCATGTCTCAAGTGAGTCCAAACGATCCATCTGCATGGAGTTTCTTCATGCATATATACCAATAGACATGGTTCGCATGTCTCAATCTTTTCAAAAATGAGTGAGTCCAAAGATCCATCTACATGGAGCTTCTTCATGCGTTCTATTCCAATATGACTCAAATGGCAGTGCCACAAGTATGTGGTACTATCATTACTATTTTATATCTTTTGGCACGAACATGTGTATCACTGCGATCGAGATTCATTTTAGGTGCAAGACCATTGAAGGTATTATTCAAATAAACAGAGTAACCATTATTCTCCTTAAATGAATAACCGTATTGCGATAAACATAATCCAATCATGCTCAACGCAGACACCAAATAACAATTATTTAGGTTTAACACCAATCTCGATGGTAGAGGGAGCATGCGTGTCACGACCGGATTTTCGGGACATTAATTTCCCAGAAAACGGCCTTTGTGCTCACCAGCCCCAGGATTACTGTTAGCTGATGAGGCACCAACTTGATACAAGAATTCCAAGCAAAGTACAAAATATGCAGTACAAGACCATTGTGGCCTAGGAGTACAACACTTGGTTTCTAGTGGTTGATGGCGGAAGCGGTTTGTGGTACATCTGCGTCTATGGGACTCCATTTCCCACAAGGACAGCTGACCAGGATAACTCCTATCTTCGCGAGGCTGCTATCACCATTACATGGGTTCCGGGGCTGTCGTCATAATGCTATCTCCATGCGCGAAATCTGGCCAAGACAATAGCCAGGGACAAGCCAGTGAGTACGTTTGAATGTACTCGCAAACATTAAGAACACGGGTATAATATAACAAGGGATAATCATGCTCCGAGATAATCATGATTATACGTCTGTCACAAATTAAACGAAAATCTGAGATGCACGCATGCAGGAAAAACATGAACATGCAATACGGGAGTAAAAATAGAATGCACTGACCGAGTGTCTGAAATGACTCCTCGAAAAGTTGCAAATAAATTAACAATGCCGCAGTCGGGCGTCTGAGCGACACCACATAAAGGGCATATAAAGGATAATTAAATAACACACGTGCCGCAGTCGGGCGTCTGAGCGACACCACATAAAGGGCTTATAAAGGATAAATAATTAACAAACGTGCCGCAGTCGGGCGTGTGAGCGACACCACATAAAGGGCTTATAAAGGACAAATAATTAACAAACGTGCCGCAGTCGGGCGTCTGAGCGACACCACATAAAGGGCTTATAAAGGAATAATCACAGTGAATATCCAGGAGGTAGAACCGTCCCAGGGATATTCAATAATTCGAATAAAGTAGCTGGTTAGTCCACAATAATAATAATCATAATCCTCATGTGTCACAGGTCATAAACAAAATCTAGTCTAGCCGTTTCTCCATCCGAAGACCGTCACTATGCTCTAGTTTAGCCGTTCTCCATCCGAATACCGTTACTATGATCTAGTTAGTCGTGTCTCCATCCGAATACCGTTACTATGATCTAGTTAGTCGTGTCTCCATCCGAATACCGTCACTAGGCCCACCTCAGTCTGTAGTCCTTACCCATGGACATGGCTATCCGAATGGATATATCCTCTGCAGAGGGTGTACTCTTTACCCACGAGTAACGGATTTATTTAGCCCATCGGGACTAATTCCGCCTACGGCCTTTTAATTGAAAACACGCCTGACCTGCACACACCAGCTTAACTTACCAGTGTCTGGAATCACCCACAACACCTGTCAAGCCAAACTCTAAGTGGGGAGGCTACAACCTCGACGTAGCTTGGGATCAAATTTATATACGCGCGCTGTAAGGGGTGCCCCCCTCTCGGTCCCAACCGGAAACACCCATGCCCCCGGACCAGGAGGCATACCTACCGGAGGCCTCCGGTATCTTCCACCCTGGCCTCTCTGTACGGTGTGTGCTTTGGTAAGGGGTTGACAACTTACTGAACCGTACCCTACCTGCGGCAGGGACAAGTGGTAGTACAAAAACAAGTAGGGGAAGTTACTGAACAAGTCTCGACCTACGACCGACTCAAGTGGTCCAAGTATTCTCCGAAAGATTGGCATAACCAGAATATTTCCATCAACAGATAAACTCACCACTCATCAAGCCTTACCATGCCATACCGGACATACTCGTCTCAACGAGGGACTAGGGACAAGCTCGTGTCTACCCAAGACCACGACTTTCCCGGCTTCCTTCTGGTATGCATGAGAGGCTCACGAGGATGATCACTAACACCAGCACATCCATTACCAAAAGTAAAGCATTTCCAATATGCTCTCATGTGTGTGACTTAATAGAAATTATGCATGCTCCAAGTCAAAGTGGTGTTGTAACCGTATCAAAACACCACACAAAATATTATGCCAGAGTTCAGAAATGCTTGCCTTCAAGAATATGCAAAGGATGCACTTTTTGGAAGCTTTCCCTTCTCTCCAAAAATCCTATTTTGAAAAATATAAAAATAACACACATTTCAAACACAGTACAAAAAGTTGTCCCAAATATTTTTGAAATAAATCTTAAAATAAACTAGATGAAATTTGAGAGAGGTAGGAAAAAGAATCAACTCATTTGGAGTTTTATTTTAAAAGATATAGCCAGTCAAAGCTGAGTCAAAGTTCTGTTTTAAATAAAACCAGAAAAAGGAAAACGTTTCGGGGCGCTTACGCTTTCGGGGTAGGGGATACGTACTCGCGGAAATACGCTTCCACTTAAGCCAGAGAGGACGGGCGCGCGGGTCACTGGCAGTGGGTCCAGGGGGCCCACTGGTCAGGTTTGACCATTCTCCCCTCTCCCTCCTCTTCCTCTGTCCGAACGGGGCGGGACTCCGGCGACGAACGGTGGCTCCTCGAGGGCACTTGAGGGCAGGGATGGACCCGCCAGTCCGAGCCGGTCCTCTCGGTGGTTGCTGGGTCGACGGTGGTGGGAGGAGTCGCCGGCGGCGAGCTCCGCGGCGGAGGGGGCTACGGGAGTGAAGTGGGTTATGGGCTCCGGTGGTCTCCGATCGAGGCTGAGGCGCTGGGCAGCTCCGCAAGAGCAAGAGGAAGCGATTGGTGGCGTTGGATGGGCGGGAGGTAGCCTGGTTGCGATGAATGTCACCGGACGGTACCAGCGGCCGAACCGGCCGGAGTTGGGGAAGATGGCCTCTCCCGGCCAATCCACTGCTTGGGGAGCTCTAGGGGGAAGGCTTGAGGTCGCCTGAGCGCTCGGAGGGGCTCGGGGTCTCCTTTTATAGGCGCTCGAGGCTGGACCGCGGCGGCTGTGGATAAGAACGCCGGCGACCGCGGTGCTGTAGCTGCAGGGCGACGTGGCGGCGACGAGCGCGTGCCGACGGGCGTCGGGATAAGCCCGAGCTGTTCATAGGGGCAGCTGGCGCGCTGGTGTGGTTTGGGCGGCGCCGTCCATGGCAGAGGCTCGCTGCCGACGCCGGCGTGCCGCCAAAAGCTCTGCCAGCGGCGCTGTAGGGCGCCAGGGGTGGCGTGGAGAGTGGGCGAGCGTAGTGCGCGGTTCAGCAGGTGAGCAGGGGCCAGGGACGGGACGCGACGAGGGCGGCAGTGCGACGCGGCGGCTCAGTGCGCGCGCGTGCAAAACGTGCGCTCTGGGCGCGCCCAGAGCACGCACGGAACATGCTCGATGAAATGCCAGCGCGGCCTAGAGTGCGAGAGTGAGGCTGGCAATTAACAGGACTAGGATTGGGATATCTAGGATCTTAGTGGACAAGGTTGCTGGGTCAGAGGAACAAGATCATAGTGCAAACTAGGAAACATGCCCAAAACCGACTGTGCACACCAAGTGTTCGACAGAATGCCAAAAGCATCTAGGCAACTCTTGGAGTGGCCACAAACTCCAGATCAGGGTCTCCCTGGATGTAGGTGATGTTGGCAAGGTCATTTGGGCAAAACCAGAAAATTGCTAGTGCAAGTTTTGCAAAACTTCAATCATGGACAGAGGGAAGAAGATCTCATTGCATGCACTTAAAATCCTTCAATGAGTCCACTCTCCTGGACTTAAGGGTTTGGTAGGGAGGGCTACAAGCAGGAAAAAGCTCAGGGTCACTAGAGCAAAATAAAATAGGGTTGCAGTACAAATCATCAAATTGGAACAGAACGAAAAAGAGGTTGATTCACTCAAATGTTTCAAAGAACAACACTGGGTTTTTGCATGAAGTTGAATTCTATGCATCTACTGACATCTCCAAACACTTGGAAGAATTTTTAAAGAAATATTTAAATAGGTTGTAGTGCAAAAATGCCTACTGGACCAGATTTGAAAAGTTGATGTAGAGCTCAAAATCTCCAATAACTAAAAGATATTTTTGCATAAAAGTGATGTGGAAACATCACATGACATCTCCAAATTTTTGTGGAAATTTTAAGTGCATTTGTCAAATGGTTGTAGTGCAAAACAGGCTCCAAATTTGTGAAAGATCATTTTAAAAGAATAAAGCTCAAGAAAAAGCAATTATGCCATTAAATCCACTGATAAAGGATTGTTTCATAGAGAGAGCATACAAGTCCAATAATACTTTTGGAAAGTTTTTTTTTCACTAGAGGTGAAAACCCATAATATCAAAAGGGTAAATCTAGACAAATGGAAAAGTTTTATTTCCTGGAAAAAAATTAATTAATAAAACCAGGTCAAAATTTTGGGGTGTCACAACACTACCCCCCTTAAGAAAAATCTCGTCCTCGAGATTTGTTAAAAGCTGTTTTGAACAAACATTGCTCTTACCAAAAGAAATCATTCAACTGTGCAAAAACAAAGCGGCTACAGTGAGAGGGTAATAAGTGGTGTAAAACCACAGTGTGGTAAACTGGTGTTGCGTGGAAAAAATCCAAGGTCGGGGAAAACGAGATATTTCTACGCGGATACAGTAATTTAGAATAAATTCTAAATTACTAAAATACGCTGGTCGCACCCGAGAGCACAGTGATCTCTCTGGCTGACTGGTGGACCCGGGGCCCGCTGTCGGCCTCTTCTTCTACCTCTGGCTCTCTCTTCTCTCTCTCGCGTGCTCTCCCGCGCTTCCTCCACCGGCGATGCCTAGCTCGTAGGGCATCTAGGCCGTACTGCGGTAGTGCGCGGCGTGCTAGCTGCCGGGGCAGCGTGCACTCACCTCGCGGGCCAGTGCGTTGTCGGCACTGCTCGCGGACTCGCCTCCGAACACCGGCGACCGAGCGACTAGTGGCGTTGGTGGACCTCGCCCACCGTACACCGATCTCGAGCTATAAAACGATCGCGGTGCTCCTCCCTTCTTCCTCACACCTGGCCTTGCTTCCACTTCTCCTTCCTTCTCCTCCATTGCTGTTAGCAGGAGCTCGAGACAGGGCTCTAATGGCGGAGGCGATGCCGGACTGGTATGTGGTCCTGGTGTGTGGAGGTTTGGCGGTGCTGCTGGGGCTCTCCGTGCTCCTGTGTGCGATGATCCTGGATGATCGTCGTGATGCTGCCGCTCGAGTGTTAGCTCTTCGCGGCGGCGGCGATCACGAGGATTAGGTGCGGCATCGAGTGCCAACTGCTATCGGTGCGCTGGGGCAACTCGTGCCCGAAAGATTTCTCACAAATCTCTCTGAATGAGACTGTGGTGTCCTCGGGTGTGGTCAGTTAGGCGCAAAAATGTGTACGAGGATTTGCAATAAGTGCACGAGGTCGAGTGGTTGAGGTGGTGAGTCTGTTGTTACGGTGCTGCGCGAATAAAAAAAAATCTGTGTCGTGAAGATAAATGCGCTGCAGCAACTCGGGGAAAGAAATCTCGTCACAAAAATTTATCGCGAGAGAAAAATAAATTAGGTAAAACAAAAATAACAGCAGTAAAACTGCTCACATAAATGAAACCAAAAATCGGATCTGTCGCACAAATCTTGGAAACCACGAACAAGTTACAACACATAAATAAATACTGGGATAATAGACACAGCGGTGACGTTTACAAAGAAAACGGCAAAAGGACAGGGTCCTGAGAAAACGCCTCTGGCACTGGGGCACACTCCTCTTCTATCAGGGGAAGCGGGTTGACCAGTCGATGAATGCGCCTCTCCTGGTCAGGCCTCAGTGGTCTGCCAATAGCGATCCGAGGATTTAAATCAGCGAGGCTCTGGAGATAACCCATTACCCGCTGAGTCAAACGCTCCTGAGCGATAACGTACTGGGCAAGGTTGGACAGTACTGGATCTCTCTCAATTCGTCCACCGGGAAAAGATGCAACTTCTCCGGGTGCCGCACGACTCGGAAAATAATAATATCCTCGTTCGCTGGCATAGGGTACCGCGAATCAAAGACGAGCGAGTGCTTCGTATGCAGCAGCTTCTATGGCCATATGCGGAGTCGGCATGGATTTCCCCACGAAGGAAACTTCCGTAGGGTCTTGGTTTGGGTATGCGGGAGGGATGTGCACCACTGCCCAATATTTCGAGGTGGATGGGGCGATCCTCGATTTGAGCAACTCGTACTGGGGTGGATGGGTGGCACTCATGGTACTGCAGGTAAAGTCCCACAATAATCTAACAAAACTACCCGGGGTTGCGTCTAGGGTTCTCAGATAAATACTGGGGGTCGGCATGGCAAAGAAAAGGCTGTGAGTGCTGCGCACAAGGTGAGGGGTACTCGGGAAGGTCACGAGGTGGCCTTTATATAGCATTGGGGCTGGGTTATCCACCGGGGTGAAGGGTAACTGGTTGTCGATCCTGTTCTCGGGTCAAAGCCACAGATATACATATCACATAAAAGTGACGCCTTACTGTGGGTGCCGTCGGGGTTGGTCTTGGTAGCTGCGCCCGATATTTAAAAATGCAACTGTACGCCAACGTACATATGCATAGCTACTACTCCAAAAGTAGGGGCGTTCAAGCAGATAGCATTAAAATAAAAGCGATACAAGGTCACACCATTACAAAGCGTAGGAAAACTAAGGCTCGATACTACTCGAGCGACTTAGTCTACTTCATTAATATCTAAGTGGGCTGGCCTTGCGGACGCCGAGGTTTCTCCACGGTTTGCACCGTCGGGATTTGCTGGCTGAGGTTGAGGGGCTGCAGGGTCGGGGTAGTGGTGATGACCATCGCGGGGGTTGCTGGCCACAATCCCGTTGGAATGGGTTCCCAAAAGGTGACGAAGCGCTTCTGGGGACACCAAGGCACTCTGGTTGATGGCTGGGGCAGACCTCAAGGGATCGATCGGGTGTCCGAACAGCACGACTGGGTTGTCGGCATCGGGCTCCACTTCTCTTCTCGCCGGGGCTCGGCGAACCAGTTCTCCACGAGCTGCGATCAGATCAAGGGTGAGTTGATCGAACAGTTGCTCTAGTGCGCTCACATAGAGTACCAGATGCAATAGTGCAGGATCTGTCTCGTGATCCCCGTTGGCAACCAGGGGCGGCCTACCATACCCGTCACGACTGGGGTAGTAGTAGAACGAGCGACAGTTAACTCTGGGCGACAAGTGCCGGAGTTGAACTATAGCTTCTCGAGCTGCCAGTTGGATGGCTTGTGGCTCAAAGGAAGTTGTCCTTCCAGTGAACCTGTAGGGGCGTTCTGGCGACAGACACCTACCATAGATGTGCACAGTGGCCCAGTACTGACGGCTCTCACCGTACATGGGTCCTTGGTACACAACATATTCAGGAGGCTCTTCTAATGCATAGGCACGGCGGGTGAGGTTTGCGAGCACGGTCACAAAACCTCCAAGGTTGGTTGCTGTGGTCTCATTGTGAACAATGGGACCAGGCATAGTGGCTTGGTTTGGGAGAGAGGCTGTGCTGGGCTGTGTTGAGGCTAGCGTGCCCTTTTCATAGGAAAAGGGGACGGAGTCTTCCTTCGCACGCTTGCGAATGAGACGGGTTGGGTGTCGGTCACTGGCGCGTGATCGACGGGCTAGGCTGATAGGTTGGGCACCGTCCGCCGAAAGGCGTCGGTTCACTGTGGGGCTATCTTACGCGAGAAGCTTGGCCGGGGTTAGGTTAAGGTCTGGTGGTTTGGTTAACCTAGGTTTATTGACCTGGCTAAGATAGGATTAGCCAATGGTCAGCCTGGCTCTGATACCAAGTCTGTCATGACCGGATTTTCGGGACATTAATTTCCCAGAAAACGGCCTTTGTGCTCACCAGCACCAGGATTACTGTTAGCTGATGAGGCACCAACTTGATACAAGAATTCCAAGCAAAGTACAAAATATGCAGTACAAGACCATTGTGGCCTAGGAGTACAACACTTGGTTTCTAGTGGTTGATGGCGGAAGCGGTTTGTGGTACATCTGCGTCTATGGGACTCCATTTCCCACAAGAACAGCTGACCAGGGTAACTCCTATCTTCGCGAGGCTGCTATCACCATTACATGGGTTCCGGGGCTGTCGTCGTAATGCTATCTCCATGCGCGAAATCTGGCCAAGACAATAGCCAGGGACAAGCCAGTGAGTACGTTTGAATGTACTCGCAAACATTAAGAACACGGGTATAATATAACAAGGGATAATCATGCTCCGAGATAATCATGATTATACGTCTGTCACAAATTAAACGAAAATCTGAGATGCACGCATGCAGGAAAAACATGAACATGCAATACGAGAGTAAAAATAGAATGCACTGACCGAGTGTCTGAAATGACTCCTCGAAAAGTTGCAAATAAATTAACAATGCCGCAGTCGGGCGTCTGAGCGACACCACATAAAGGGCTTATAAAGGATAATTAAATAACACACGTGCCGCAGTCGGGCGTCTGAGTGACACCACATAAAGGGCTTATAAAGGATAAATAATTAACAAATGTGCCGCGGTCGGGCGTCTGAGCGACACCACATAAAGGGCTTATAAAGGACAAATAATTAACAAACGTGCCGCAGTCGGGTGTCTGAGCGACACCACATAATGGGCTTATAAAGGAATAATCATAGTGAATATCCAGGAGGTAGAACCGTCCCAGGGATATTCAGTAATTCGAATAAAGTAGCTGGTTAGTCCACAATAATAATAATCATAATCCTCATGTGTCACAGGTCATAAACAAAATCTAGTCTAGCCGTTTCTCCATCCGAAGACCGTCACTATGCTCTAGTTTAGCCGTTCTCCATCCGAATACCGTTACTATGATCTAGTTAGTCGTGTCTCCATCCGAATACCGTTACTATGATCTAGTTAGTCGTGTCTCCATCCGAATACCGTCACTAGGCCCACCTCAGTCTGTAGTCCTTACCCATGGACATGGCTATCCGAATGGATATATCCTCTGCAGAGGGTGTACTCTTTACCCACGAGTAACGGATTTATTTAGCCCATCGGGACTAATTCCGCCTACGGCCTTTTAATTGAAAACACGCCTGACCTGCACACACCAGCTTAACTTACCAGTGTCTGGAATCACCCACAACACCTGTCAAGCCAAACTCTAAGTGGGGAGGCTACAACCTCGACGTAGCATGGGATCAAATTTATATACGCGCGCTCTAAGGGGTGCCCCCTCTCGGTCCCAACCGGAAACACCCATGCCCTCGGACCAGGTGGCATGCCTACCGGAGGCCTCCGGTATCTTCCACCCTGGCCTCTCTGTACGGTGTGTGCTTTGGTAAGGGGTTGACAACTTACTGAACCGTACCCTACCTGCGGCAGGGACAAGTGGTAGTACAAAAACAAGTAGGGGAAGTTACTGAACAAGTCTCGACCTACGATCGACTCAAGTGGTCCAAGTATTCTCCGAAAGATTGGCATAACCAGAATATTTCCATCAACAGATAAACTCACCACTCATCAAGCCTTACCATGCCATACCAGACATACTCGTCTCAACGAGGGACTAGGGACAAGCTCGTGTCTACCCAAGACCACGACTTTCCCGGCTTCCTTCTGGTATGCCTGAGAGGCTCACGAGGATGATCACTAACACCAGCACATCCACTACCAAAAGTAAAGCATTTCCAATATGCTCTCATGTGTGTGACTTAATAGAAATTATGCATGCTCCAAGTCAAAGTGGTGTTGTAACCGTATCAAAACACCACACAAAATATTATGCCAGAGTTCAGAAATGCTTGCCTTCAAGAATATGCAAAGGATGCACTTTTTGGAAGCTTTCCCTTCTCTCCAAAAATCCTATTTTGAAAAATATACAAATAACACACATTTCAAACACAGTACAAAAAGTTGTCCCAAATATTTTTGAAATAAATCTTAAAATAAACTAGATGAAATTTGAGAGAGGTAGGAAAAAGAATCAACTCATTTGGAGTTTTATTTTAAAAGATATAGCCAGTCAAAGCTGAGTCAAAGTTCTGTTTTAAATAAAACCAGAAAAAGGAAAACGTTTCGGGGCGCTTACGCTTTCGGGGTAGGGGATACGTACTCGCGGAAATACGCTTCCACTTAAGCCAGAGAGGACGGGCGCGCGGGTCACTGGCAGTGGGTCCAGGGGGCCCACTGGTCAGGTTTGACCATTCTCCCCTCTCCCTCCTCTTCCTCTGTCCGAACGGGGCGGGAGGTAGCCTGGTTGCGACGAATGTCACCGGACGGTAGCGGCTGCCGAACCGGCCGGAGGTGGGGAAGATGGCCTCTCCCGGCCAATCCACTGCTTGGGGAGCTCTAGGGGGAAGGCTTGAGGTCGCGTGAGCGCTCGGAGGGGCTCGGGGTCTCCTTTTATAGGCGCTCGAGGCTGGACCGCGGCGGCTGTGGATAAGAACGCCGGCGACCGCGGTGCTGTAGCTGCAGGGCGACGTGGCGGCGACGAGCGCGTGCCGACGGATGTCGGGATAAGCCCGAGCTGTTCATAGGGGCAGCTGGCGCGCTGGTGTGGTTTGGGCGGCGCCGTCCATGGCAGAGGCTCGCTGCCGACGCCGGCGTGCCGCCAAAAGCTCTGCCAGCGGCGCTGTAGGGCGCCAGGGGTGGCGTGGAGACTGGGCGAGCGTAGTGCGCGGTTCAGCAGGTGAGCAGGGGCCAGGGACGGGACGCGACGAGGGCGGCAGTGCGACGCGGCGGCTCAGTGCGCGCGTGCAAATTGTGTGCTTTGGGCTCGCCCAGAGCACGCACGGAACATGCTCGACGAAATGCCAGCGCGGCCTAGAGTGCGAGAGTGAGGCTGGCAATTAACAGGACTAGGATTGGGATAGCTAGGATCTTAGTGGACAAGGTTGCTGGGTCAGAGGAACAAGATCATAGTGCAAACTAGGAAACATGCCCAAAACCGACTGTGCACACCAAGTGTTCGACAGAATGCCAAAAGCATCTAGGCAACTCTTGGAGTGGCCACAAACTCCAGATCAGGGTCTCCCTGGATGTAGGTGATGTTGGCAAGGTCATTTGGGCAAAACCAGAAAATTGCTAGTGCAAGTTTTGCAAAACTTCAATCATGGACAGAGGGAAGAAGATCTCATTGCATGCACTTAAAATCCTTCAATGAGTCCACTCTCCTGGACTTAAGGGTTTGGTAGGGAGGGCTACAAGCAGGAAAAAGCTCAGGGTCGCTAGAGCAAAATAAAATAGGGTTGCAGTACAAATCATCAAATTGGACCAGAACGAAAAAGAGGTTGATTCACTCAAATGTTTCAAAGAACAACACTGGGTTTTTGCATGAAGTTGAATTCTATGCATCTACTGACATCTCCAAACACTTGGAAGAATTTTTAAAGAAATATTTAAATAGGTTGTAGTGCAAAAATGCCTACTGGACCAGATTTGAAAAGTTGATGTAGAGCTCAAAATCTCCAATAACTAAAAGATATTTTTGCATAAAAGTGATGTGGAAACATCACATGACATCTCCAAATTTTTGTGGAAATTTTAAGTGCATTTGTCAAATGGTTGCAGTGCAAAACAGGCTCCAAATTTGTGAAAGATCATTTTAAAAGAATAAAGCTCAAGAAAAAGCAATTATGCCATTAAATCCACTGATAAAGGATTGTTTCATAGAGAGAGCATACAAGTCCAATAATACTTTTGGAAAGTTTTTTTTTCACTAGAGGTGAAAACCCATAATATCAAAAGGGTAAATCTAGACAAATGAAAAAGTTTTATTTCCTGGAAAAAATTTAATTAATAAAACCAGGTCAAAATTTTGGGGTGTCACAATGCGATGCTTGATCACATCAACCTTGGAAACACTTCCAACACATATCGTCATCTCACCTTTAGCTAGTCTCCGTTTATTCCACAACTTTTATTTCGAGTTACTAACACTTAGCAACTGAACCGGTATCTAATACCCTGGTGCTGCTAGGAGTACTAGTAAAGTACACATTCATATAATGTATATCCAATATACTTCTGTCGACCTTGCCTGACTTCTCATCTACCAAGTATCTAGGGTTGTTCTGCTTCAGTGACCGTTCCCTCATTACAGAAGCACTTAGTCTCGG
The DNA here is from genome assembly GCF_018294505.1 of Triticum aestivum. Taxonomy (NCBI): domain Eukaryota; kingdom Viridiplantae; phylum Streptophyta; class Magnoliopsida; order Poales; family Poaceae; genus Triticum; species Triticum aestivum. Next base: position 547,743,095 of record NC_057808.1, read on the forward strand.
GTTTGGGTTCAACCTTGGGATTCTTCACTAGAGCAGCAAATGATTTGCTGTTTCATGAAGTATCCCTTTTGCCCTTGCCCTTCTAGAAACTGGTGGTTTTACTAACCATCAACAATTGATGCTCCTTCTTGATTTCTACTTTCGCGGTGTCAAACATCGCGAGTTGCTCAAGGATCATCATGTCTATCCCTGATATGTTATAGTTCATCACGAAGCTATAATAGCTCGGTGGCAGTGACTATGGAGAACCATCACTATCTCATCTGGAAGATTAACTCCCACTCGATTCAAGCGATTGTGGTACTCAGACAATCTGAGCACATGCTCAATGATTGAGCTTTTCTCCCTTAGTCTGCAGGCTTAAGAAACTTGTCAGAGGTCTCATACCTCTTGACGTGGACACTAGTTTGAAATCCCAATTTCAGTCTTCGGAACATCTCGTATGTTCTGCGACGTTTTCAAAAAATGTCTTTGGTGCCACAATTCTAAACCGTTAGCATTACGCACTGAACTATTATGTAGTCATCAAAACGTGTATGTCAGATGTCTCGCAACATCTAGAGACGACGCTGAGGTTCAGCACACCGAGCGGTGCATTAAGGACATAAGCCTTCTGTGCAGCAATGAGGATAATCCTCAGTTTACGGACCCAGTCCGCATAATTGCTACTACCAACTTTCAACTAAATCTTTCTCTAGGAACATATCTTAAACAGTAGAGCTAAAGCGTAAGCTATGACATAATTTGCAAAGACCTTTTGACTATGTTCATGATAATTGAGTTCATCTGATTAATGAACTCCCACTCAGATAGACATCCCTCTAGTCATCTAAGTGATACATGATCCGAGTCAAACTAGGCCATGTCCGATCATCACGTGAGACGGACTAGTCATCATCGGTGAACATCTCCATGTTGATCGCATCTACTACTCATGTTCGACCTTTCGATCTCTTGTGTTCCGAGGCCATGTCTGTAAATGCTAGGCTCGTCAAGTCAACCTAAGTGTTTCGCATGTGTTCCGAGGCCATGTCTGTACATGCTAGGCTCGTCAACACCCGTTGTATTCGAACGTTAGAATCTATCACACTCGATCATCACGTGGTGCTTCGAAACAACGAACCTTCGCAACGGTGCACAGTTAGGGGGAATACGTCTCTTGAAATTTTAGTGAGGGATCATCTTATTTATGCTACCGTCGTTCTAAGCAAATAAGATGTAAACATGACAAACATCACATGCAAATCATAAAGTGACGTGATATGGCCAATATCATCTTGCGCCTTTGATCTCCATCTTCGAGGCGCGGCATGATCACCTTTGTCACCGGCATGACACCATGATCTCCATCATCATGATCTCCATCATCGTGTCTTCATGAAGTTGTCTCGCCAACTATTACTTCTACTACTATGGCTAACGGTTAGCAATAAATTAAAGTAATTACATGGCGTTTTGAATGACACACAGGTCATACAATAAATTAAGACAACTCCTATGGCTCCTGCCGGTTGTCATACTCATCGACATGCAAGTCGTGATTCCTATTACAAGAACATGATCAATCTCATACATCACATATATCATTCATCACATCCTTTTGGCCATATCACATCACATAGCATACCCTGCAAAAACAAGTTAGACGTCCTCTAATTGTTGTTGCATGTTTTACGTGGCTGCTATGGGATTCTAGCAAGAACGTTTCTTACCTACGCAAAAGCCACAACGTGATATGCCAATTTCTATTTACCCTTCATAAGGACCCTTTTCATCGAATCCGATCCGACTAAAGTGGGAGAGACAGACACCCGCTAGCCACCTTATGCAACTAGTGCATGTCAGTCGGTCGAACCTGTCTCACGTAAGTGTACGTGTAAGGTCGGTCCGGGCCGCTTCATCCCACGATGCCGCCGAATCAAGATAAGACTAGTAATGGCAAGTAAATTGACAAAATCGACGCCCACAAGTACTTTGTGTTCTACTCATGCATAGAAACTACGCATAGACCTAGCTCATGATGCCACTGTTGGGGAACGTAGCGGAAATTCAAAAAATTTCTACGCATCACCAAGATCAATCTATGGAGTAATCTAGCAACGAGGGGAAGGGGAGTGCATCTACATACCCTTGTAGATCATGATGCGGAAGCGTTGCAAGAACGCGGATGAAGGAGTCGTACTCATAGCGATTCAGATCGCGGTTGATTCCGATCTAAGCGCCGAACCACGGCGCCTCCGCGTTCAACACACGTGCAGCCCGGTGACGTCTCCCACGCCTTGATCCAGCAAGGAGAGAGGGAGAGGTTGGGGAAGACTCCGTCCAGCAGCAGCACGACAGCGTGGTGGTGGAGGAGCGCGGTACTCCAGCAGGGCTTCGCCAAGCACTGCGAGAGACGAGGAGGGAGAGGGGTAGGGCTGCGCCAAGAGGGAGATGTTCTCATGTGTTGGCAGCCCCAAACCCCCACTATATATAGGGGAAGGGGGAGGGGCTGCGCCCCCATCTAGGGTTCCCCCCAAGGGGTGTGGCCAGCCCTAGATGCATCTAGGGGGGCGGCCAAGGGGGAGAGAGGGGGGCGCACCACTAGGTGGGCCTTAGGCCCATCTGAGCCTAGGGTTTCCCCCTTCCCCTCTTCCCCGCGCCTTGGGCCCTTTGTGGGAGGCGCACCAGCCCACCTAGGGGCTGGTTCCTTCCCACACTTGGCCCACGCAGCCCTCTGGGGCCAGTGGCCCCACCTGGTGGACCCCCGGGACCCTCCCGGTGGTCCCGGTACGTTACCGATAGCACCCGAAACATTTCCGGTGACCAAAACAGGACTTCCCATATATAAATCTTTATCTCCGGACCATTACGGAACTCCTCGTGACGTCCAGGATCTCATCCGGGACTCCGAACAACATTCGGTAACCACGTATATCTATTCCCTATAACCCTAGCGTCATCGAACCTTAAGTGTGTAGACCCTACGGGTTCGGGAACCATGCAGACATGACCGAGACGTTCTCCGGCCAATAACCAACAACGGGATCTGGATACCCATGTTGGCTCCCACATGTTCCACGATGATCTCATCGGATGAACCACGATGTCTGGGATTCAATCAATCCCGTATACAATTCCCTTTGTCTATCGGTATGTTACTTGCCCGAGATTCGATCGTCGGTATCCCGATACCTTGTTCAATCTCGTTACCGGCAAGTCTCTTTACTCGTTCCGTAACACATCATCCCGTGATCAACTCCTTGGTCACATTGTGCACATTATGATGATGTCCTACCGAGTGGGCCCAGAGATACCTCTCCATTTACACGGAGTGACAAATCCCAGTCTCGATTCGTGCCAACCCAACAGACACTTTCGGAGATACCTGTAGTGCACCTTTATAGCCACCCAGTTACGTTGTGACGTTTGGTACACCCAAAGTATTCCTACGGTATCCGGGAGTTGCACAATCTCATGGTCTAAGGAAATGATACTTGACATTAGAAAAGCTCTTAGCAAACGAACTACACGATCTTGTGCTAGGCTTAGGATTGGGTCTTGTCCATCACATCATTCTCCTAATGATGTGATCCCGTGATCAACGACATCCAATGTCCATGGTCAGGAAACCGTAACCATCTATTGATCAACGAGCTAGTCAACTAGAGGCTTACTAGGGACATGGTGTTGTCTATGTATCCACACATGTATCTGAGTTTCCTATCAATACAATTTTAGCATGGATAATAAACGATTATCATGAACAAGGAAATATAATAATAACCAATTTATTATTGCCTCTAGGGCATATTTCCAACATCAAATTCCAATTTTCAAGGCCCTCAAGGTAACCAGGGTGGTTATAATCAGCAATCTGGCCAAGGAGGTCAGCAGCAGCAATCCGGGTATCAGAGTAACCCGAAACAGCTGAATAGTGGGCAATATCATGTGTTCACCACCAGTTTGTGCAAAAGGGACCAGAAACTTCATAAGCGGGCTGTAAACACCGTTGAACCAGCAATTCCTCATTATCTGAGATGGTTTGAGCAGCCTATTCTATGGAGTAGGGAGGATCATCCTCCACGGGTTGACAATCCGGGTCACTTGGCGTTAGTGGTGGCACCTCAGGTTGGTGGATAAAAATTTACAAAAGTGCTCATGGATGGAGGCAGTAGCATCAACATCCTCTATTATGAGACCTTTCGTCGCATGGGGTTGACTGATAAAAATCTCAAGACGTCCAACACTGTTTTTCATGGAGTAGTGCCTAGTAAGTCGGCATATCCAGTGGGTAAGATTGAGCTAGAAGTGGCCTTTGGGGATGAGCATGATTCCAGGGCTGAGAAGTTAACTTTTGAGGTGGTCAAGATCCGGAGCCCATATCACGCACTGTTTGGACGGCCGGCTTATGCGAAGTTCATGGCACGATCGTGTTATGTGTATTTACAGCTCAAGACGCCGGGTCACAAGGGCACCATCACAGTGCATGGGAGTCGGAAGATAGCCTTGGAGTGCGAGGAAGGCGACGCTGCTTATGCTGAATCAGTTTGTGCAACAGAGGAGTTGAAGTACTACAAGGACAATGTTGACCCGGCGGACATGACGTCTTTGAAGAAGCCAACCACGGAACACGAGCCGGTGATGAAATTTAAGTCGGTCGATGACACCAAGCTTGTCGATTTTGTTCCGGGCGACTCATCTAAGCAGTTTAGTATAAGTGCCAATCTGGATCCTAAATAGGAAAACGCGCTCATCGAGTTCATCCGTGAGAACCGGGACATCTTTGCATGGAAACCTTCTGACATGCCGGGTGTACCGAGAGAACTCGTTGAGCACACTCTTAATATTGATCCAAAATTTAAACCGGTCAGGCAGTTTCTTCGACGGTTTAATGAGGAGAGGCGGAAGGCTATTGGTGAGGAGGTGGCCCGGCTCTTGGTGGCTGGGTTTATTGTTGAAGTTTTTCACCCAGAGTGGTTGGCTAACCCGGTGCTTGTACTAAAAAAGAACGGCACTTGGCGTATGTGTGTGGATTACATGGATTTAAACAAGGCATGCCCGGCTGACCCTTTTGCTCTCCCTCGTATTGATCAAATCATTGATGCTACGGCGGGTTGTGAGCGTTTGAGTTTTTTGGATGCTTATTCTGGTTATCATCAGATCAAGATGGCAGTTAAGGACTAGGAGAAGACGGCTTTCATTACTCCGTTTGGAGCCTTCTGCTATGTGTCTATGCCTTTTGGGCTTAAAAGTGCCCAGGCGACTTATCAACAATGTGTGCAGAACTGTCTTCACAATCAGATTGGGCACAATGTTCACGCTTATGTGGACGACATTGTGGTGAAGTCCAGAGAGAAGGAAACCTTGATAGATGATCTGAAGGAAACCTTTGATAATCTCCGGGTCTACAAGATGATGCTTAACCCGGACAAGTGCGTTTTTGGAGTGCCAGCAGGCAAGCTTTTGGGTTTTCTGGTTTCTAACAGAGGCATTGAGGCTAACCCGGAGAAGATCAAGGCGATCACTTCTTTGGCTAAGCCGGCGTGTATTAATGACGTTCAACGTCTGGCAGGTCGTATTGCTGCCCTAAGCCGGTTCATAAGCCGGCTAGGTGAGAAGGCCATACCGCTATATCAGATGATGAAGAAGACGGACGACTTTGTCTGGAGTGATGCTGCTAACGCTGCCTTTGAAGATTTGAAGAGACAGTTATCTGAGCCGCCTGTCCTTGCTGCTCCCATTGATAAGGAGCCACTATTGCTATATGTGGCTGCTAACACATGTGCTGTCAGTGTTGCCATTGTGTTTGAGCGTAAGGAGGCTGGCAAGGAGCATCCGGTTCAACGGCCGGTTTACTACATCAGTGAGGTGCTTATTGAGTCCAAGCAGAGATATCCACATTGGCAGAAGCTCGTTTATGGGGTGTTCATGGCAAGCCGGAAGCTTAAGCAATATTTCCTGGGTCATCTCATCACAGTGGTCAGTTATGCTCCTTTGGGAGACATCATTCAAAATAGAGAGGCCACAGGACGAGTCACCAAGTGGGCCATTGAACTTGGGCCGCACGGTTTAAAGTATGTGCCACGCACGGCTATCAAGTCTCAGGCATTAGTGGACTTCATCAATGATTGGACAGAACTGCAGATGCCTGAAGAAAAGCCGGACAACACATATTGGACTATTCACTTTGATGGGTCAAGGCAATTGGAGGGCTCAGGGGCTGGAGTTGTTTTAGCTTCCCCTCGAGGTGACAAATTTTGTTACGTGCTACGGTTGATGTTTCCCTGTACCAACAATGCAGCTGAGTACGAGGCCTTGCTCCATGGTCTTCGGATGGCTAAGGAGATGAGCTTAAGCCGGGTAAGATGCTTTGGTGACTCAGATTTGGTGGCTCAACAGGTATCAGGCAAGTGGGATTCCAAAGATCCTCTCATGGCGGCTTATTGCCGTGAAGTTGATGCCATTGCAGGACATTTTAAGGGTTACCAGGTGGAGCATATTGACCGCGGAAAGAATGAGGCGGCTGATGCCTTAAGCCGTTTGGACTCTCAGCATAAGCCGGTGTCGCCTAATACTTTCTTGGATATTCTGCATAACCCTTCTGTCAAGTTACCTACAGAGGAAGACTTGGCTGTGCCTGACCCGGAAGTGCAGTTGGTGGCGGCTCTTCATGTCATCCCAGATTGGACGGTGCCATATTTGGCTTACATGACCCGGGGAGAGTTACCTGACGACGAAACCTTGGCCAGACAGATAACCCGGCGGTCTAAGTCAATGACAATTGTCAACGGCGAGTTGCATCATCGCAATGTCACTGGGGCATTTCAGCGTTGTGTCTCTCCTGAGGAAGGTCAAGAAATTCTTCGTGAGATTCATGCAGGAGATTTCGGTCATCATGCCGGCTCAAAATCCCTTGTGGCTAAAGCCTTTCGTCATGGGTTCTATTGGCTGACGGCTCACGCTGATGCAGAAGATCTGGTCAGTAGATGTGACGGGTGTCAGAAATTTTCAAGACGAGTTCATGTGCCGGCTCAAGAGTTAAGGATGATTCCAATTACCTGGCCGTTTGCAGTCTGGGGACTTGTCATGGTTGGGCCTTTCAAAAGGTCCAAAGGTAAAAAAACCACCTCCTGGTGGCGGTTGATAAATTCACAAAGTGGGTTGAGGCAGAGCCGGTCAGTAAGTGTGATGCAGCCACGGCGGTTCAATTCATGAAAAAGGTGATTTTTCGCTTTGGTTTTCCACACAGCATTATAACTGACAATGGCACTAGTTTGTCCAAGGGGGCCATGGAGGAGTTCTGTCAACGTGAGCATATCCGGCTTGGTGTTTCATCAATGGCTCACCCTCAATCCAATGGTCAAGCAGAAAGAGCCAATCAGGAAATCCTGAAGGCATCAAGCCCCGGCTTATGGTCCCTTTGCAACGGACGCCGGGTTCTTGGGTAGAAGAGTTGCCTTTGGTGATATGGAGCATCAATACTACCCCCAACAGGTCTACGGGTTACATGCCCTTCTTTATGGTTTATGGCGCCGAGGCGGTTCTGCCCAGTGACATCCGTCATGATTCGCCCCGCGTGGCGGCTTATGTTGAAACTAATAATGAACAAGCCCGTCAGGATGCGCTTGACCTGTTGGATGAGAAGCGTGACTTAGCAGCAGCCCGTTCGGCGATTTATCAACAGGACCTGCGCCGTTATCACAGCCGCCGGGTTAAGTCCAGAACCTTTCAAGAAGGTGACTTGGTGCTCCGGCTCATCCAGGATCAGTCCGACGCGCACAAGCTATCCCCACCTTGGGAAGGACCCTTTGCGGTCAGCAAGAACTTGAACAACGGGTCATACTACCTTATCGATGTTCGAGAGCACAAAGACTCACGTAAGTCGGAGGTGGAGACCCGCCGGCCGTGGAATATTGCTCATCTTCGGCCTTACTATACTTGAGCCACCGGCTCTCATGATGTACATATTTTAACGATGTATATATTATAATAAATAATAAAGCAGGACCTCTGTCCTTTTTTGAATCCTCAAAGGAATATGTCATTGTCATTATCATTGTTATTTTAAATAATCACTTGGTGGCTGATCGTATTCGAATCTAGCTTGACCCGATTGATCCGGCTTATGATCGTATTCGAATCTAGCCGTTAAATCTTATGATCATTAGGGGGCTTCCTGTTCAAACATAGGTCGTATTCGAACCAAAGAGAACATAGTTGTCGGTACCCTCTTGATCGGCGCAACGCCAAAGCCACTGGGGGCTACATGATCGTATTCGAATCCTAGCTCAACCCCTTTGGAACGGTTCACTGATCATATTCGAATCAGAAGCCTTCAATTAATTCTTCTTATCTGGTTTAAAGTTTTATTTGAAAGCAGCCTTTATTTGACTTGAGACTTTTTTGTTCAAAGATGCAAGTGTAAATGTTGTTTTAAACCTGGCTTGATTTTGGATGATAAGTCCTTAATATAGGCAAGTTACATCTTTGGCACTACTGATCTCCAAAGATTGGGTTATCACCCTTACTGTTCGGGTTACATAAACCGGCAGTGCTAATCCAAAGCTCACAGGTATGATGTCTTAGTTGTGCTTCAAATAGTTTACAACAGATTTATCTGTGACTCTTTTTCCATATTAATGGTTATCTATCAAGATATCATGATCTGCCCTGCGATAAGCCGCCAAGGGTCTTGTGACTTATTTCTGTATACAGGACAATTTAAGATTTTCCTTAAGCAAAAAGAAAACAGATGATATGTGTAATACAGGGGATATAAGCTGGCGGATTAACAGTGTTGAGTGCCAAACACGTGCACGATGGCACGGCAAAACCAAGTTATTTCTACCCTATTACATGACTCCCCGAGTCCAATAATTAACATTGTTTTTTCAGCACATCATAAAAATGATCCACCCGACGGATCAATTGTTTTGTTGGCCTCAAGCTTTCGGGTCATCCCTTTCCGCATCTCCTTGTTCCCTGTCCTGGAAGGTTGAGATGACCAGTCAATGCCATTCAAAGCTTCAAATTCAGCTTCGTCGTCAATTAATCTGGCCGGGTCAACTTCAGGGGCGAAGGTATGCTTACAGATTGGAGGAATCAGGCTGATCACTTCATAATGCGGAGTTGGAATCCTCCGGTTTTCTGCGTCATAACCCGGCTGGTACTTGGTAAGATCCGTGTCGTTACCAATCAGGGTGGCCACAGGGCGTATCTCCTTCACACAAGTGGTGAAGTCCTCCTGTTCAAAGGGTGTGCCGTCCTCTTTCAGACTTGGATATCCAGTGGCGATGTCGGGCAGGTCTAGTTCCGGAAGCCACGCCTTGGCCCGGCTCAATGCAGCCATGGCTCCGGCTCTCGCAGAAGATCGCCTTAATTCATTGCACCACTGAGGTAGCACGGCAAGCCGCTTTAACACATCCGCCAGGAGGGTGGGAGTTTCATTTGACAAGGCCACGCCGGCTAAAGCACGCTGAGACCCGGTGTTAAAGTTGCTCCACCAATGTGTAAACCGCCTTCAGCTTGGTCAGCATGCTTTGGTTAAGATTTGAACTCCTGGGGCCTGCATCACAATGTCAGGTGAGTTAACGATAATTTATATGCTCCTTGACAAACTTCAAATACTTAACAGTTCCAGGGTGACTTACCAAAGATTGCTGAGACCATCTGAGATATACGGCGTTTTAAGCCGGATAGTTCGGCGTTTGTCTCTGCAAGAGCCACCTACGCTTTTTCAACCCGATCGGTCAAGGCGATTTTTTCGTCAGCCCAGGCCTTTTCTCCGCTTCAAAGCCATTTTTCAGTTTTTCTTGTTCAGATACGCTGAATTCAAATTTGGAGTTGGCTTTTTGGGTTTCGGCCTCCTGTGCTTCTAGACGTTTCTTTAAATCAGATATTTCTGATTCAAGTTGACCAGTGGTGACCTGTCCAAAATCCGGGTCAATATCAGGATTATCATGATGCAATATTAAGTCCCAAGCCTTTTGCAAGCAATACACTTGGCACTTGGGGGCTAATGTATACTGAAGAAATTTTGCTTAAGTGGCGGTTCATGACAGTAAGTCCTAAGCACCTTGCAAGCAAGAATACTTGGCACTTGGGGGCTAATGCATATTGCTGTTTTTTTCCAAGTGTTTTCTTTTATTCACGCATAGTAAGGACCGGCTCTACCATGATGGTTAAGCCGCCCCTTGGGGGCTACGGAGTAAGCCGGAGTTCTTACATGTTTTATTCAAATATAGTACTACTATCACTAATTTTGTTTCTATGTCTACAACATATTCATCATAAGCAATAGACTTGGGGGCTGGCATGGTAAGAATAAATGAATATGGAGGAAAGGTTGTACCTCAAACTTCTGATACATTTGCTTCACCATGTCAATTCCGGTGTCACGACTCCTGTGCACTTGGCTCATATAGCCAGAAAAGACTTCGCTAATACTCAGGTGAGTATAGTCAGTGACATCAAATTTAACCCGGTGGCGTTCCAGAAGTTCTTCCTTGGCAGAGAACTTGGCTAGTACGGTTGGTCTTCCCGGTTCAACAAAGCCGGTCTTGGTGATTTCGACATCAGCATCTTGAGGATTATCCGTCCTGGTTGGGCTAGGGACTTCTGGATTTTCAGAACCATCGACGGATTGCTCGACAGGCGGGTCAGCAGTGGGCATTAGTGCATCATGAGCTGGCTCAGGCGGCGGCTCATGAGTGGAGGCTTTAGGTGCGGCCGTTCCAAGTTCCGGTTCAGTTAGGATCGGTTCTTCAGCCGGCTTGTTCTTCTTCGCCCTTTTGCTGGGCTTTGCTTTTCCGCTGCATAAGATCAAAAGGTCAATACAAATACAATAAATTGAAACGAATATAAGATCAGCGGGTTATCATTACCCTGGAGCGGTTTTGAAAGCTGGCAAATTGGACTGCATTGACTCGCCGGAGGAAGGTGAAGTTTCCTGATAATTTGAGTCAGAAGAATTGAGTGGTTGACGAGTGAGACCCGCCAAAGGATAAAAGGGACCTAAATCGGAGGTGACCTCATTTCGGCGCTTCTTTGGGGTATTGGGTAAGCCAGAGGAGAGTTCCGCATCTTTGCTGGTTCGGGTCTGCCTCCGGCTCTCAACAATCTGTTGCTTCAAAAGAAATTGAGGATCGTGATAAGCTAAGGGATGTGAAAATCTTACTTTCTAGGTTACTCTTCGGGGTTTCTGTCTTGGCAAAGGCTCGGAGTCGGAGGAAATGATAGTTACCTCTTCAGTCTTCCCATGACTAGTTCCCGTGTCTTCCTGCTGATAATCAGTGTCAATAAGGGAATTAAAAAAGGAGCCAAGAGAGTCAAGGGCTACCTTTGACTCAGAAGACTCTTCTAGCCGAAGCAAGTCAGAGGCGGTGGCCTTCTTGCCCTTCTTCTTCGCAGCCTCTTTCCTGGAAGCTTTCTTGGCCTTTCTGGCCCTTTTGGCAGATTCATGATCATATTTGACCTTCCAGAATTTGTCACCAGCCTATGACAGTTAACAAAGGTATGAGTGTAAATAAAGGCATCAAAAGTTGAAGGTAATTTATTCAGATAGGCGGCTTACCGCTGGGGCTGGATTAGCCTCGCAGAAGGGGCTTAAGCCCACTTTACCACAATCTGCTAGGCTTTCGTTCAAAAGTGTCTTCGTCATATCATTGACAACATATTCAGGCAAATCATCGGGGCTGTGCCGTAGAGGATCATCTTTCTTGCCTGTGTAAGTGCACATCAGCCCGGGGCGGCGGCTAAATGGAATAACCCGCCAGGCGAGCCAAACCCGGACTAAATTGATGCCGTTTAAACCGTTCCCCAGAAGAGCCTTGATCTTAGCCAAAGTGGGGGCGAGTGTCTTGCGTTCAGCGGCTGTTATTTTATCAGGAAGTGGATGATTGGACTCCAGGCGCAGAGCACGAAAGTCGGGCAGAGGATTTTCTTCAGCTGGAGAAGTATCTTGGCAGTAGAACCATGTCTGATTCCAGTCTTTGGGATGACTTGGCGGATTGGTATAAGGAAAAAGTGCATCTCTCCGACGTTGGATCGAGACACCACCAAGTTCCAAGCTTGGGCCATTGGCACACTCATTCTGGCGGTTCAAGTAAAATAGTTCTATGAAGAGTAATATATTGGGCTCTTCTCTAAGATATACTTCACTGAATTGAAAATTGCAACTATTAGACACGAAATTGGGTCCGATGTCTTGAGGACGGAGGTCAAAGAAGTGCAGGACATCTCTGAAGAATTTTGAGCCGGGTGGTGTAAAGCCCCGGTTCATATGATCCGTAAAAATAATAACTCCCCCCTCTTTGGGATGAGGAATTTCTTCCTCCGGATTGGGAGCATGATAAGACATGACTTCCTTCTTCGGCAGATAGCCGGTCTTTACATAATCATCCAATGTACTGTCTGTGACGATGGATTTGACCCAGTTGCATGAAGTGGGTGTTTTCGGTGCCATTGTGATGAAAGCCTAAGACAAAGTGAAAATTCCCGGTTCAAATTTAAGCCGGAAAGAAATACTTCAATGCTTATTCAAGATGGCGGCTTATAAAGGGGCCTAATGGTATAAGGATAATTATGGCAGATTATCTAAACCGCCATGAGCTTCATAAGCAGTTAAGTTATCTAAATCGCCATGGGTGGTCAAGGTTATCAATTGAGTATTGCCTTTTTTAAGCCGGGGATAAGAGTCGCTATGGATAGGCAGATCTAACAAATACAATTCTTGTCTAAGTGTTGCATAAACAAGTTTCACAGGTTGCAGCCATTATTTTGGATCAAACGGCTGTTCAGAAAAGAAAATATTCTAGACCTAAAAATGTGATACAGATGAGTTCGTGAGTCCTAATGAGGCCTCTTTGCAAGCAAAAGGGATCTACTAGTATTAAAAATGGATGAGAAACAACTACCGCATGAGTTCTGTATTACTATTGGATCAAATAAGGCCGCGGTGAAAGAACTACAAAGACACCGGGATGAACCACGAAGAACAAAGAAGAACTCGCAACCCTAATGCAGATATGAGGTACGGGAAGGAGAAGACTCACAGCTGCAGATTTACTGCGGAGGATCGCCACCGTTTATCTGGAGCGACTCAGGTTGATGCAGCGGCCGAAGTCGAAGAAGACGAGGTGCTCTGTGGCGGCGGCGAGCTCGAGTGGCAGTAGGGTTGCGAGAGGAAGAAGATGAGGAAAGGGGAGAATGAGAAAAGACTAGGTCGTGTCTATTTATAAGGGAAGACCGATAAGTGGGCGCGAAAAACGAGGAGCCCAAAAGATAAAATTATCCAGCTGCAAGGACGCCTCGATTTTCGGATGATCATTAAGATAAAGATCCGTTGAGATATGTTGAGGACAAAGGTGCATTAATGACAGGTGACATCATGGCGGGTTATCACATATCTGAAGGATGATGTCATGGCAGATTACAAATTTTCACACAGTGAAGAACAGAAGATTTTTTATAAGTATTGAAGATTGACATGAACGAGTTCAAATCAATCTGGGGCCTAATGTTTGGGATATAACTATTAGGTATGACCCGCCCAGGAGGGGCCGGGTTATACCTATGGCGATTCATGAAGCCCAAGACAGCTTATTAGATGGCGGTTCACTTAAGGGCCCAAGGCCCGAAGGCGATTCAAAGCCTGTAGAGATAAACCGCCATATGTATGTAACTTGTATTGTAAGTTAGGATGGTTAGAGACCAAGCCGGACACTGTTTATGAGCCGGCCGGGACTCTATGAACCGCCTCGGGCGTCAACCTCTGTATATAAAGGGACGACCCGACGGCGGCTCAGGGCAAGTAACATCAACTCGAGAGCTAGGTTAAGCGGATTCGCTCCCTGGTTATCGAGACATAAGCAATCCCACTCAAAACTGGATCGTAGGCTTTTACCTTCACCGTAAGGGGCCGAACCAGTATAAACCTCGTGTCCCTTGTCCCGATTAACCCCTTCTTGCTTCCTAGTTGCGATGGCTCCACGACTAAGTCCTTTTGCTAGGACATCTGCCGTGACACCCCTCCCGATGAGCAGGACCCCCGTTTCGACGTAGCGCTCCAACACAAGTCCGTTTCCTCCGTTTTGCGGTACGCCACACCCCTCCTGATCAACATGACCCCCATTTCGACCGTAGGAGGTCCGTTTCCTCCGTTTTGCGGTACGCCAGACCCCTCCCCATGAACAGGATCCCGTTTCGACCGTGGCTGGTCGAACACAAGGCCGTTTCCTCCGTTCTGCGGTACTCCAGGCCTCGTTTCCATCGGCTGTTTTGTCCAAGCCCTCCCGATGAACACGACGACGCATTCCGTTCCGACCCAGCCGGTTGGCTCCCCATGAACACGACGACGACGCAGTTTCTCCGTTCCGACCCAGCCATGTACACGAGCCCTGGCCGTACGTATGCGTGAGTAGGCGTTCGAGACCCTGCCCGTATGTACGTACGTGGCCGTATTTTCTTTCTTGCACACTTGCTAATGTACGTACGTGTACATGCTACGTGCGCGCCTCTACATTGACCAGTATGTACGTACACGTTCGCGACCAGAATGACAACGCTACGTACGCTTCGACCAGGTGGATCTCGACTATCAGGCACTTCCTTGTGTGCGAAGATGTAGCTGGTGGGTCCCAGCAGTCAGGGGGGCGAATCATTTTTTTTGCCCGGACGCACTTCCTTGCGTGCGAAGATGTAGCTGGTGGGTCCCAGCAGTCAGGGGGAAATGTTTTTTCGTGAAATACGGTGGCCCGTCCGGTGGGTCCCCGCTGTCAGGTGGAGGAATAATTATTTTGCGCGTAATAAGGAGGCACTTCCTTGCTGCGGCCGTGGACCCAGCTGTCAGCCTCTCCACGTACAGTCCATGTCCGATGGAAGCCGTTCCTTGACCACATTGACCACGCCGCGCCGAGAGCACCAGGGCGGTGGACGACGGCGAGGCCTAGGAAGGGGACGACGCGGAGCCGGGGAAGACGTGGCAGTGGATGCCCACACGTAGAGGAGTATGAGGGTTCACTGGTTCGCTGCGGTGTGAGGCTGCCGTCGCCGCAGAATAACATGGGGTGTGGGTGAGTAGAGGGATGGCCTGGCCAGCGGTGGGAGTAGTAGGGGGCGGTGAGGCCTACGCCGCATCGTAGCCGGCCACGGGAGGCAGGAGCATGAGGCACGACCAACACTGGTTTGGGCGGATGGAGCAAGAAGACCAGAGGTTGAAGAAGCACTACGGCCGTTGGATGGACATCGTACGGTCACCGGAGCTAGAATCGTGCATATTGACTAAGTTGACAAAGCCCTCCATCCCCGTCAACTTAGTAGGCCCACAAGTCAGCCTGCCACTATACTGGGTCCCAGCTAGCAGGGGGAGTATTCATTTTTTTGTGCGTAATAAGGAGGCACTTCCTTGCGTGCGAAGATATAGCTGGTGGGTCCAAGCTGTCAGCGGCGGTAACGTTTTTTTCGCGAAATACAGAGGCCCTTTCCGTGGGTCCCAGATGTTAGGTGGAGGAATCATTATTTTGCGCGTAATAAGGAGGCATTTCCTTGCGTGCGGCCTTGGACCCAATTGTCAGCCTCTCCACGTACAGTCCAGTTCAGATGCATGTCGGTCATTGACCACGTTGACCAGGCCGCGCCGAGAGCACCAGGGCGGTGGACGACGGCGAGGCCTAGGAAGGGAACGACATGGAGGCAGGGACGACTCGGCAGTTGTTTCCCACGCGGAGGGGAGTATGACTGTACGAGGGTTTACTGGTTCGTCTGCCGTCGCCGAAGAATAACAGCAGGTGTGGGTGAGTAGAGGAATGGCTAGGCCAGCAATGGGAGTACGGTGGGGCATTGAGGCCTGCGCGACAGCACAGCTGGCCGCGGGGAGGAGGGTGCAGGCAGTCCCACCGGCGCTTGTTTGAGCGGCTGGAGCAGGAAGAGCAGAGATTGAAGAAGCACGACGGCCATTGGATGGACATCCAACAGTCACTGCTTGTGCGTCAACCTTTTTTTAGGAAAGCCTCAAATCTATGGAAAACATCATCCAACCCATCTGCCATTATTTCTAATAATTTACAACCCATTTGCGAATTCTTAAGGTTTTTTTGGAGCCCATATTCTTTTTGTTAGCATTACAGCCCATATTGTGGCCACGGTTAAAAAATTATACGAAATTATGCATATTTTGGTGCGGTCCGAACTGTTTTTAATCCCGAAATTTCGAGTCACATTCAAACTGATTTTAAAAATAAATGTATATCAATATAAAATCCAACAAATTGTCCACGCATAAAAATTAATGCAATTTAAAATCTCGAAATGAAAAAAAAGAATTTTGTAACTAATTGCCGGTTTGATGTGTTTTAAAAATGTACAACCCATTTCTCATTACTGATAGGCCATTTTCTCGGCCAGCCGAATGAAGCTCTCGTCATGTTGAAAGATTTGCAGCCCAACAGGCCTGACAAACTGACTTACTTGGCAAATCACAAAAAAACTAGGCTATGGCCGTGGACCCAGCTGTCAGCCTCTCCACGTACAGTACTCTTCCGATGGAAGTCGGTCGTTGACCACATTAACCACGCCGCGCAGAGAGCACCAAGGCGGTGGACGACGGTGAGGCCTAGGAAGGGGATGACGCGGAGCTGGGGAAGACGCGGTAGTGGATGCCCACGCGCAGAGGAGTACGAGGGTTCACTGGTTCGGCTGCGGTGTGAGGCTGCCGTCGCCATGGAATAATAGGGGGTGTGGGTGAGTGGAGGGATGGCCTGGCCAGCGGTGGAACTAGTATGGGGGTGGTGAGGCCTCTGTGGCAGCACAGCCGGCCACGGGAGGCAGGAGCAGGCGGCACGACCGGCGCTGCTTTGGGCGGCTGGATCAAGAAGACCAGAGGTTGAAGAAGCACTAAGGCCGTTGGATGGACATCGCACGGTCACTGGAGCTAGAATCATTCATATTGACTAAGTTGACAAAGCCCTCCGTCCCCGTCAACTTAGTAGGCCCACAAGTCAGCCTCCCACAGTGGTGGGCCCCAGCTGGCAGGGGGTATTCATTTTTTTGTGCGCAATAAGGAGGCACTTCCTTGCGTGCGAAGATATAGTTGGTGGGTCCGACCTATCAGCGGAGGGAACGTTTTTTACGCGAAATACAGAGGCCCTTCCGGCGGGTCCCAGATGTCAGGTGGAGGAATCATTATTTTGCATGTAATAAGGAGGCATTTCCTTGTGTGCGGCCGTGGACCCAGCTGTCAGCCTCTCCACGTACAGTCCACTTCCGATGGATGTCGTTCGTTGACCACGTTGACCATGCCGCGCCGAGAGCACCAGGGCGGTGGACAACGGCGAGGCCTACGAAGGGAACGATATGGAGCCGGGGAAGACACGGCAGTGGCTGCCCACGCGGTGGAGGGTATGAGGGTTGACTGGTTCGACTGCCGTAGACGGAAAATAACAGGAGGTGTGGGTGAGTAGAGGGATAGACAGGCCAGGGATGCGAGTATATGATGGGGCCGTGAGGCTTGCCCGGCAGCACAGCCGGCCACGGGAGGCGGGAGCAGGCGGTTCCGACGGCGCTGGTTTGGGCGGCTCGGGTAGGAAGATCAGAGACTGAAGAAGCACGATTGCCGTTAGATTGACATCTAACGGTCTGACTCTGGTAGAGTCGATTGTTGACTAAGTTTCTTTTTTGATAAACCTTGTGTACGCATGAACTTAGTAGGCCCACAAGTCAGCATCCAAATCTGTGGCAGACAACATAGAGCTCATTTGCTATTTTTTAATAATTTGCAGCTCATTTGCTAATTCTTAAGTAATTTATTACAGCCCATTTTCTGCCCAGGACCACAGTTAAAAAGTTCAACCTTATTTTGCATATTTCGGTGGAGTCCGAACTTTTGTAACCCCGAATTGATAAACATGTTTTTTAAGAACTTATTGATTTGCCAAAAAAATCGTTTTGTTTTTGTAAGCAAATAAGACGTGGGACAATTGAGTTGGTTTAACGGTAAACCAGTGGTAAAAAAAACAGCGCTGGGAGGGTAAACAACAACAAAAATAAGGATGTAAATATGAAAAGTGAATTTTATGTATTTTCAATATAATGATACGTGTCTATGAACTAGTAAAACTACAGGTAGAGATTAGAAAACGGATGTAGGACATGCGTTTCAAGAGGAAAATAGAACTGGGTTGTGTGTTTGATTCAGTAAAAAAAATGCCTGCGGATGTTGTAAGACAAAATATAACTAACGCTGGCGGGCCAGAGGCCAGTAGATACCTGCTGGATCTTTGTGCCCCATTGTCGTCATGGGCTGGGCCTGTTAAAAACAAAACCAAGCCTGGGCAGTCTACAGCCCAGTTGAAACTTGCTCGACCTGAGAAAACAATATACATGCTCAATAAACGAGAGAATTCTGCAAGTACAGACTGATAACTCGGATGTAGCAGGGATATTGGTTTTTTCATCGTGATAATAAGAGCATGCAATTGTTTCGAAAAATTTGGAGATCTAGGAATTCGAACGGCAGGTGCTTATGCTACCCATCAAATAAAAATCAGGTGCCTGAAAATTCATTTCGAAACAAATGATTCAGCTTTATATCCACGTCGACCCTCGGCATGATGGTTGGAAGCAAATGCCAAGTTCATACCAAAAGATCGTTAACAACAATACCAACTTGCGGACGACAAGGTAGTACAAGTACCAATATCAAACTAACTTATAATCTTTTTACTCCTGGCCCTAGTGTTCGTCTGGTATAAAATCTTGCAGAGGACCAGCCCCGCTCCTTCTCTTGCTCCAGGTCCCCGAGGTGGTACTGGTGCATCACCCAGTTGGTCCTCTGCTGGTCGAAGTTCTTGTTGGTGTGCAGCACCAGAACCTTTTTGCTTCCCGTCTGCCGGCCGTTGACCATCACCGGCAAGGTATTGCCGGCGTTGTGCCACATCGCGTGCATGCCGCACTACGACTGTATCTTGCGACGTGTCCACGTGCCCCTTTTGAACGCCCTGGAATTGCGCTGGAAGAAATGCTTGCTTAGGCCACTCAGTGTGATACCTGCAGTATTGTCGAATACAGGTTTTAGTGTACGTAGTTGGCATTTTCATAACATCTTTGGCATGTTGCAGTCACTTATTTCACTTTTTATTAACTGTCAAATTGTAATTGCTTCACCAGGTCTGCGTCTAAAAAGAAAAATAGAGCTATAAACAAAGGAATATGTTTGTGCAAGTAGACGGCCGATCGGTGTCTCACCTGGAAGTTTCTTAGGATGGGTGTAGCATATGCCGTGCTCGCTGTCGATGGTTGGTATGAACAAATCGATGAGAGGGTGAGATCTCGCGCTGTCAGCACTCACTTTGGCCTCAAGGTGCTCGATCAGCTCCTGATCCGTGGGATCGAACTTGACACCAGCCGGCAGCACCGGCCAATCCTTCTTCGACTTGCATCGGTTAATTCTAGTTATATGGTACTCAATGTATGATCAATCGACTGTTTTAAGTGAATGATGAAAGATTTCGACAGATAAGTGGTACTCTAAATCTGAAGTCCAGAATACCTGAACACGCCGCCGGGATTCTTGTGTCACCTCACGTGCAGCGTGTTGTCACGTCAATTCAATGTGTGGACATGATGAATAATTTGACCGACGTATACTAGTACTGCTATTGTACTACTTACTAGTCGTATTTAGTGTCACATTTTAACCATAGGTTTAACTAACAAGTACGCACTTGAAGCCTAAGTGATATATATATATATATACTGCACAGCATCTCCATCATCATTATCAGTACATCCTGCGCAGGTGAGTTAGGATGCACTTGATCCCATAAAGGTATCTATCCTTCAAACCAGAGGAGTGCTTCAAACTAACAACAGTACATAATATCCAACAAAAGAGGGTCGAGCTACAGCAGCAGAATACATGGCTCAGTCTACATATCAGTATGAATCAAGTTGTGCATATTTGCTGTTGGCATGAACCACATCGCCGCATGTTGGGTTTGCAAAAGCCATCCATCGCATGGAAGCTTGATGCCTTTCACACACTGAAGATTATCTGGCAACAAGCTGTGTCGACGAATCTCTCGATATGGTGATTCATGAAACCCATGGTATGATGTGTAAACACAGTCCCCCCTGGCGAATGGAAGTTGCATAGCTCGGTAATCATTGACGGTGATATGATCGATGATTTGTTGGATGATCAGATAATTGAGCCCGAGGAACATGGAGTGGTTGCCGAGGCTGTAAACCCGCCTCCAGTTGAATACGCCTGGTCCAACTGAGCTGGGATCTTTCTCGAACACGAAGCAGCCATAGCCATCAATGTCACGAACGCCCCAGGCATTGTACTGCATGTGGTTTGATGAAATGGTTTGGTCAATTTGGCACGTCCAAATGAGCATCAAATGACCACCGTCAGCTGATCGAGCAACAAACCACCACCCATCGGCTGGTATGATTCCAGGTCCTGGAATCATGAAGGCCAGCGCATTTGCGTCTGCTGCAACAATTCAAATTGGAGACCAAAAGGACAAAAATAAACAATCATGTTCAGAGTATGTGTGGAATTAAGATTATTATAACAGTGACACATATCATAGACAGACAATTGCAATGCCGTGGTCATAATCATACCCCAAGTTAAAAAAATAAGCCAATGTATTTCATATTCTAGCAATATATCATGGTTCAAACATCATGTAGCAATGAGAGGAAAACAGATATGACAGGGCCTACTCATATTCTACCATAGCACTTACTACAGTTATCATATCAACTCTAAGCAATAACATGCGTTGTTATAAAAATCCTGGAAATGAGAGTAACATATAGCAATCATGAGGTTATACTCATAATATCTATTCTAACAATCATTAGATACCAATTGTTCTCATATCAACTCTAACAATAACATGTGTGGTCATAAAAATCTAGGAAATGAGAGGAACATATAGCAATGATGTGGTTATAGACATACTATATATTCTAAATTTGTAACAATGAACAGGCAGTCGTATTCTTAAGGTAGAGATGAGATAGAACAATTACACGACGATAGATTCCACCAGTATAGGCAGCCAATCTGTGCGTCGACCGCATAAACAATGCCATCGTGCACTATAGCATCAGACAGAAGTGTTGGGTAAAGAGGATCGACGATGAGCCATAACCATGTATGGCGACCGGATTCCAGATAGACTAATCCCATGTTGAACATGGCAATGAGCTTGTAATCCATGTAGTCTTCTGATGGTGTGGGCACTTCACAGATTACAACCTTCAGCAAACACAGGTCGAGCCAAAATCTCGACGCGTCTCGTGCGTAGGAGGTAGGAGTGTCTGGCGGGCCGCGAGGTTCGATGGCGGCGGTATCCAAAGATGGAAGGGTGATCTCTCGCAGGGTGTAGATATCCACGAGATGCCACGGACTACCGGATTGGTGGATGAGGACGATCCAGTTGGCCTTCATGCCCGCCCAGTAGTGGCCGCGCATGAAGGACAGGTGGACGGGTAGTGGTAGCATGTCGAGGGGCACCACGGCAACCTCCGTAGGATCATCAAGTCGGTGTCTGGGCCACCTGCAAGGATCAGGCATCAGTAAGCAGGGTGTCTTGAAAAGAGCCGGCCGGTTGCAGACGAGTAGACGGTACAAAGACACCGAGCATGCGGCCAGACGGACGGTGCTGAGTAGGTCCATACGATTACAGATCTGCTCCAAGAGAACATCGGGGAGGGAATTCCAATCGCGGCTCTGCGTATCAGTCGGTTCTGCCATTGGGGTTTTCGGTCCCTGCGAGCCAGCGGGGAAGTGGATTCGGGCGGACGAGCGAAGAGGCTTCTCCTCGTGTGGCCGAGCAGTGAGCGGGGAGATATGGTACGCGCGAGCTACCAAGGAAGATAGCGCGGGCGGGTGAGCAGAGAGCGGGGGGAAATGGTGTGCGGCAAACGATGGGGAAGAGAGGAGGAAGAAGAAGAGAGGAGGAAGAAGAGTGGAAGACGGGGAAGAAAGTGCATTAGATCTCAATTCTACTACTACTACTACTACTACTACCAGGATATACCGTCCTTCGGAGTGTAAATAGTTACATCAATGACATATGTGTATACCACAAGAGGGCCCATATGTTAGTTAATGGAGGACAGAAGCGTGCTCTACTGGCAAACATGATGGAAGTACTGTGTAAGGATGATTTAGTAACACCAACACGCTGGTTCAGCTTATTAATTAAGTGTCCCATCTGCTGCAGCGTGTATTGTCACTTCACTGCGAAGACTAGTTGAATAGTTCTCTCTGACCGAGATGTGGAATAATGGATCGCGAAGACTTCCTTTCTACATTATCCCTATGCCTCTACGCTCACTTCACTCATTTTGCTCCGTACGTAGTCACTTGTTGAAATCTCTAGAAAGACAAATACTCCGTATTTGGGAACAGAGGGAGGATTTTACTCCGTATTTGTGAATAGAGGGAGGATTTTACTCCGTATTTGGGAACAAAGGGAGTATCACCATATGGAGGGAACATAGGAAGCTTGAAATATGAACATGTCAATGGGAGGGAGTAAGCCCCATGCATGCATGCATGCAACATGCAACACTCACACGTACACATGGACGCACGCAACACTCACGCACCCATGCGGCACACATCACACGACGCAACACACACGCTCACGCTCAAGTGCTCAACCTACTCCCTACATCCGTGAAAGACTGTACATTTAGAGATTTACATATTGACAAGGGCATAATTAACGCCCAAAGTAGCAGACTTATGTGTGCATGCGACCATTGAGAGAAGAAGATTAAATGAAGGTCGTTGCATGCTGTAATTAAGGATAGACATGTAGCCTATACCTAGAGCACAAGTTGGTGCATTAGTCAATCAATATCGATTTAGATTAAAGGCTAAATGCATTGGAAGTGTAGATGTACTACACTCTTTGTTTTTTAGCTGATTTCTTTGCTCTGCCAACTGACAGGTGCGACCCAGAAACCACGTGACAATTTAACCAGTCAACAAAGTGCCACGTCGACTATGTGGCCAGTCAGTAGGGTGCAATACGGTGCTCTACGATGAGGTGGTGATCGTATAATCACCGCAAAACTATATATAGTGACCGTAAAGAGTGTATTGTTACATACGTTAACCGCCAGTGTATTTTTCTCATTTCAAATTAAGCCATATTAACCGGAAAGGACGCAGTATGGACTAGTACTAGTACTGCTTTGATGTGTCCCGTCAACTCACGGAACGAGGAGAAGCTTGCTTACTATGCCTCTCCCTCACCCACGCGCGTGGTGGTTCGCAGGACGAGGAGAGGGTTTTGACTACATCGCCCTCTCCCTCTCCCTCGCCCTCGCCCTCGCGGTGGACGTGCATCAGCTCAATCGGTGTCAGATTGCCAGAAGCATAATGTGTACTGTAGTATCATCATTGTTGGACCTTCCGAAGAGGCGAAGAGCCAAGTGCAAGGTTCACACGAGTACGAACTGTTGAACCTCCCGAAGAGGCAAAGAGCCAAGCGCAAGGTTTTATAGGAGTTGTCGTCCTAGTAGGAGCGTACTACAACTATAGCGAACGATGCTACTGTATGATGCCGCCACGTCACGTATATCCAAAGCTGTGCCACCTTTTTTTTCTCAAAGAGCGTGTTGGAGCCAGTGCAACAACCACACAAGTTGCACGTACACATAACACATTTACTAGTAATAAATTCTAAAGGACAAATGCCAGTATGCCACACAAGTTCATCTCCAATTCATGTGATAAATTTGTTCACGACTAGTCTACATATATTCACAGCGCTACCGTTCACAATTTACCATACTCCACTTACACGTTATAGATGGGCTACATGTCCTCCTCCAGGTTCCAGTCCCAGGTGTTCTTCATGGATGGCATGATCCATAGCGGTGGCAACGGGAATCATTGTCGCAGGTTTCTAGTCCGGTTCCACATGATGGAGACTCATCCAAGCTGAAGCGGCATAAATCAGGGATAGCGTGTCCCAGCATGTCGTTCATTTGGCGGTGCGCACTGAAGACACAACCATGCTTCATGAACGGCAGGCCTTCCGTGTCGTGTATGGAAGGTGGCATCCGCTTCACAATGGGGTAGCTGTCCCCAATGAAAAGCGAGTACTCTCCAAGGGTGTTCCTCGGCACCTACGTAGCATCACGGGGGTCGAACTCGGTGCCGTTCATCTGGTACACGCGGCATCTCAGATCTGGATACATGGTGACGTACATAGTCAAGGTCCATGCATAATAATGTTGTGCTCACATATGGCGGTCAATAATACTGTGCAGCAAATAGTACTACTCCAGTATAGAGGAAGTAAAATAACCGGCTTATTATATATAGCCACTCTTGGCTACATGGATGAGATAGTAAGACATGGAAAAACAAAAATGGTGGTAGCTAGTGGGTTCAAGTCTTCAAGGGCCTAGCTAGCTATACGCGTCCTCCAAGGTAAAAAGTACTCCTACTAGTACGTAAGTAGAGTACTAGTACAACAATGAAAGAGAAGGCGAGAGGGTTAAAAAATGGAATACCTAGGTAGATGGTGACGGTCTGATCGTGGTAGATTGTGTGACCATGTTGCACATCAGTGGTACCATGGGTAACGACTGCTAAGATAGTTGATCCCAATATGCCAAAGTCAGCTACAAGGTTCCAGGTTAGACCGAATCGCGGATGCAAATGCACATCCAGGATCGGCGATCTTATTTTGATCGCGGGATGACTAGTCCCTGCAAAATAATGGAGTACCGTTAGGGATGCAATTGATGGTTTGTGCATTCCGTTTGTAATCTCCCGTACCGTAGGATGGCAACCAGATGAAACAAGTCCCTTGGCTTGTCACCGCGAAGATGCGGCCTAGATGGCGCACGGCATCTTCAAACGTGTAGGGGTACAAATCTGCCGCCGCCAACATGCGCCAGCCTCTGCCGTTACTGCCTCTTGCATTGATGGCAATCCTTATGTCGAACACCGCGATGAGATAGTAATCGTCATAGCCGCGTCGCTTTGTCGGCGGGTCCGCAATTCCTATCTTCTTCAATCTCATGTAGGCATCATCATACGTATTCAAGCCCAGCCAGTCTGGAAGGCCGATCCCAATGGTGGAGAAGGGGTCTACCAAAACGGCCGCACTGCTGTGGATGTTGTGCAAAGTGATGGTGGTATCCGACCGGAGGTATGCAAGCCAATCTTCGTTGGCACCGACCCAGACCTATATATAAGATGGTGGGCAGCGGAGAAATTACGGGATGGAAATGGAATAACTAAGTACTACATGATCAAACTCCATTACTGACCTGCTCATCGGACAAAATCCGACTACCTCTCAACGTCGGCAACTCTAGCAGAGTCAACGTGCAATCATGGCCAGGGAGCGGTGGACTGTTCGAAGGATTGTCCCATAGAAGAACCTTCTCCTCGAGGACCCATGGAAGACCAACAAGCATGGCCTTTTCCCAAGCCATTTTAAGCACCGTCTTGAAAAAGTTGGTGCAGGAAGCACCGAGTCTTGCGGTGGTGAGGATGTCGGAGCGGCGTGCGATTTCTCCCAGAGGATCGTCGTCCAAGGTCTCCCAGCCCCGACGAGGAGGAGAACCGCCTCGCGAATCCATGGGAGCAGCGACGAACTGCCTTCTCTTCGGGGGAGGGGAACTGGCGAGGAGGAGATAAGAGCGTAGTAACCGCAGGGCCTCGTCCCTTCCAACTATAGATCGTTTCTTCCAACTGTAGCAAAGGGGTGAGGCTATTATTTACTACTAGTACTAGCATTATGGGACGTTATGGGATTGCATTATACTGTAAATAATAGCACTAGTAAGAAA
Organism: Triticum aestivum; assembly: GCF_018294505.1. Taxonomy (NCBI): domain Eukaryota; kingdom Viridiplantae; phylum Streptophyta; class Magnoliopsida; order Poales; family Poaceae; genus Triticum; species Triticum aestivum. The sequence continues at coordinate 547,768,919 of NC_057808.1, forward strand.
TTTTTGGCACTAGCTAGTAGTTTTTGGCATGGATTAAGAAATTTTGGGTATGTTTTTGCTATTTTTTGTACACGCCAACTAGTGTCAAAAAATGCCTTACATTATGTGACGGAGGAGTACGTACTCGTACTGTAGCAGTACTAGTACTACTTTCTCAACTAGTAGTGCGAGGGTACTACTAGTGCTATGTACTGTACTTCTAGTATAGTGCACTAGTTTTGAACTCTTGAATCTCAGGGCCAAGGAGCTACAGTTGGAAGTGGAGGGTACTACTGTTCTCTAGAACCATCGCTGTACTATCAATGCAGGGAAAGTACACCTGCGTAGTGGCCTAGTGGGTACTCTCGGTGCTCTATTCAGCCGCTCCTCTCACGTAGCTGGCCTACTCAGCTGATCCTCTCACGCACACACTAGCAGCCTGTTTATCAGCGACGGTTACTGCGGGGGCAGAACATTTGAGTTATTTGATATAGCGAGACTAGGCTTTTCGCTTCCATTTGTGGAGGTGTAATGGATCTCGTCGAACTTTGTTAGTAGTTCCTTCTTTATGAATGAGATGAAGCAAAGCTTTTGCCTCCGTTTCAAAAAAAAAACGTCAAGAGGAATTTCTTTTATAGTAGACCCGATAATGGAATGAAGTCCATGCGTGCAACGCCACAAGCTACAGAGTACTAGTAGAGCACTTTACGTACAGAGCCATATTGCATAGTTCCCAATGCCCCGCCTTGCTTTTCCGGCTCCTCGGGCTTAATTGGGAGGCGCTAGTTTAAATATGCTACTAGCTGATGAGGAAGCTGCAAGCGAGGTGCGGCTAGGGCGAGCACGCGAGCCACGAGATGCTGGGAAGGAAAACCCGTTCACATTGCTAGGCTATCCAGTGCACCCAGATTGTGGTGCCGCACGTCCGTTTGACTTCAAAACTCAAACTACCCGTGTAAAATATTGGCTCGCAGCGAAGTTACTATTTAAAAAAAGGCCACCGTGCGTTCGGCCGGGATCGAACCCACAAAACGAGGTATACACTCCCGCGACCACTAGTTGTACTCGTTGGAGTACAACACAACCTAGAATCGCCTTTTGTCGCTAGTAGTACATTGTTCCTTACAATAAACCCCTAATAATGCAAGGAACCACAAATAATGCCAAGAAACTACTACCATTTGCATACGTGGCAGACTTAAGATAAGACTACCTTATCAACCATTGTACATGCTCTTACCAACCAGCCCTACCAAGAAACGACTACTCTACAAAGTGCCGTTAAAGGCACGTTTCAACCCATGGCCCTGTTTGGATACATTTGTTGTCAATCTAACCCTGCCATCCAAACACCACTTTGGTTAGAGTTAGTTCAGGGTTAGAATCTAACCTCTGTCTTAGAGTATCCAAACAGGGCCCATGTCGGCCATTAAGTCAACGCCTTCTATTCGACCGGGCGTTATGACTTGTGGGACCTACATGTCAGTCTACACAAAAATCCCCGAGTGACCTCCTACCTCCGGCCCTTCCACCTAGTCATCCTCAGCCATGGGATGCAGCTACCGCTGCCGGTAGAAGGCGAGGTCAAAACCGCCGGCGGTGCGGAGCCCATCTTGCGGCAGCCCGGATACCAACTCCATCCGGCGCTCGCGGCCGCTAGCTAGCCAAGATAGCTCTGTCCAGCTGCTTGTCTGCAAGGTTTGCTACCTAGATTGGCACGGCGGCGCGGCGGCTTGCTCGCTCGTGAGTCACGCTCGGGCCAGCCTGCCAACCCGTGCGGAGGCCAGCGCGGCGTCCGGCCCGTCCGGCGGAGCGGCGGCCAGCTCGCTCATCACCGGCGCCATCGACGAACACGCATCAGTACTGTTTGAAGTAATGTTCAGGGAAAATAATGATTTGAGGGGGAATAACAGGATAGAAGGTCAGATGTGGGTCCCTCGTGTCAACGGTCAAACAAAATGTGTTGGTTTAAGCTGCCTCGTTAGCACGGACGTGTCGGCCAACCCTGTCATAAATGGGTTTAAACTAACCTAATCGGTAGGTAGTAGTTTTTGGCGTGGATTAAGAAATTTTGGGTATGTTTTTGCTATTTTTGTACAATAGATTCTTCCTAGGGCTGGTTGAAAGTGGTAGTTTTTTGTTAAATACTCTACATGTTGTAAGTAGGAGTGAAAGTTAAGCTTTGGAACCTAATAAGCAAGGCTAGTTACATAGTGCATATGTGTACATGATTGAAAGTAAATATCAACCATGAGTGACTAATATCTTGATGGAAAACTCGAAACTATGGAATACTAGGGAATTTTTTTGCATGGTTGGAAATACTAGCAATGTTCATGTGCGTTGCAACAAATCATAATTAGAATAATACTTATTCACAAACTTGATACAAAACACTCTAGTTTTGATATACATATATCACTAGAGATATATTATGTTTCAATTAGAATATATTCCTTGGGCTGTTTTGGTGAGGTCAGGGAGGGATGTGGTTGGTTTTAAGATACTAATTATGGGTTTTTCTACAAATTGGTAGACAAGTGGGATGTTTGTGAGAAAAGGCAACAACTTACCTCACAGTCGTTAGATGTAGATCTAATGGTCACAAACGACGGATGGCAGACACACCACCATCACCAACTTAGTCTTCTGTAGGAGTACTAGCAAGATCTGTGCATTGCACGGAACATCAAGATGCATTTTTTATAAAAACACTCGTTGTGATTGACCCATGCGGGAGTAATCCCATGTGTAAAAACTAATGATATCTCGAGAAATAGGAGATAATGTGAAGAGGAGTGGGGCGTGGTGGTGATTGGTGGTCGGACTGAGCGGAGGCATGGGGATGGACGATGCCGGCAGCGGCCACCAGGCCAGTTTGTTCCAGAGGCTTCCTTTCTTAATTGCTCAACAATGAGGTTGTTGGAGATAAGGATGAACGAGGGAAGGCCTTGTCTGCAAATGTGGAGAGGTGTGCGGGTATCTTTTAGTTTAATTTCCATCAGTCAGATATAGATCAGACAGTCTATATTGCAAGATGGCCCGCGTACCATCATCACCAACTCGGTTTTTTATAAGAGAAGAAATATAAGTATGGAGATACAAACGTATTATTGATACTTGTTTCCGTAAACTAGCATCTACATTCTATTCAACGCCTCAGCATGTGAGGCCTTAGCACAATGACTTCTCGACTGTATAAAACAAAGGTTTTCCCGTCGCTGATAAGGAGGGGGTAACGGTGGCGCACTTTTTGGCTTGCTCTAGTCCTAGTAGTCATACTAGGTGGTCTAAGCACGTGTAGATTTATTCTTTTTCATGTCTCGTGGTCGCCGTACTGCCACGACTGTTGATGAATAGACGGTAAGTTATTCACGGGGAAACCCTTGTTGAGCGTGTTTGGGAGAGAGAGAGAGAGAGAGTGTGTGTGTGCGTGTGTGATATGTCTAGAGACCGAGGCAATGGTAACAGATTCTTTGTGTCTATGTGTGTGGAGGATAGAGAGAGACATGTACATGGTGCTTTGTGTTGTGTAACATGGAGACACATATACATAATTAGAGAGTGAGTGTGCGAGATACACATGCAGACATGGGGAGAGATGAGGATCCAGATTAATGGGTGTTTGTGCGTGTCTGTGTGTGTTTGTGCGCGCGTTTGTGTGTGAGAGGGAGTGTGTGTATGTGGAGTAGAGAGACCACTAATGATGTAAACCTAGTATAAGGGAAGGGGGAATGGTGTGACATGTGTAGTAGCGGGATAGCATGGGTGCGGGCGGGGGGAGCAGACTATTTGGAAGAGACATCGATTGTGTGTGGGAGAGGGGTGTGAGAGCGAGAG